>NC_079428.1:5928865-6145844 GCF_026213295.1 Gadus chalcogrammus | reverse complement strand
GAGAAAAGAAGAAGAGAAGACAGAGACAGGAAGACAGAGAGAGAGAACAGAAGACGAGACAGAGAGACAGAGACCCAGAGAGACGAAGAGAGAAGAGACAGAGAGAGAGACAGAGACAGAGAGAGAGACATTTCGAGTTCTGAGCCTCCGCCCTGTGCTCCACAGACCCTCCTAATCAGAGCTACATGTAGGTCAGCGGTGGAGATAGGCCTGCTTTCTATCCTTTACCACAGCTTTATCTTTCTTCCCGCCGCGCCTTTCTTCCTCTAGAATCCCTCACACACAATCTCCCCCACTACAGCGCTCCCCGGCGAGGTGCAGACATGACGGCCCCTCAGCCAGCGTTAGTCATGGCAAGACTTGACGCACCTTGAAACACTGAAGGGTTATAAGCCTGATTGTGGTTACTGTTATGTGACGGATGTGGTCGTGGTGGTGGTGGTTGGTGGAGGTGGGGGAGGTGGTGATGGAGGTGCTGGAGGTAGTAATGGAGTTGGTGGTGGTGGGGGAGGTGCTGGTGGTGGTGGTGGTGGTGGTGGTGATGGTGATGGAGGTGGTGGTGGTAGGGGTGTTGCTGTCGAGGGGATTAGGTGCTGGCAGAGGTTGGGGTTGTGGAAGTGGTGGTGGTGGGGATTGAGGTGCTGGTGGAGGTGGTGTTTCTGGTAGTGGTTGAGTTGATGGGGGTGGTGGGGATGGTGGTAATGGAGGCGTTGGTGGTCAGGGGGGGGGGGGGGGGGGGGGGGGTTGTGCGGACGAAAGGGGATGCTTCAGTGCGAGACCCTCGGAACGGCCATTAGAGGAATTCACACACTGCTGTTGAGCGACACATTAAAAGGGAGAGGCGCTTTGAACATCAGACTTACACTCACATCTATCGCGGCCTCATCCTATGCTACGTCCTAGACCCGCGACGCAGCCAATTCCACCGTCAATGAACTACAAAGTGAATTTAAGGCGAGCCACAAAAGGGTTGTGGTTCTTCCCTGCATTCCAGAAGTGCTTAACGTAAGGACGTTGTCCAGTCAATATAGACGTTATCCAATCTCGGGAATGTTATTCACCGAAGGCGGTTAGAAGCTGTTTTTACTGTTTTTGGAAATCGTTGGGACACTTTGGAGTTAAATAATAAATTCCACAAACATGAATGGAGTGGGAGGATTCCCCTTATGCTGTGTCTAGGATGTTTTTGACGTCTGTCTCTCTTTTTACGGTTTTGAGCAGAAGATATAAAACATCTGCTTTTTCTTGGCACCAACTGGTTAAGAAATAAATATCTGTAGCGGGGGGGAAAGGGGGTCTCCGCTGACAGCCAGTCGGGGTCAAGGGTCGTGCTCGCACAAACAATCATCACTATGATTCTGGAAATCTTCGCATTCTGAGAAGCACCGGTAAACACTAAGAACAGCATTCAAACAAGTAGAACAGTGCTTTGAGTAAATTGTACTAACATTCACTGACACAATATTTACCAACCTTTGTGGACAAAACAAATAATTTTTTTTCTTTTACTCCGCAGGGAATCAGAAAACTAATAAGGAAAAATTACTGTCCACATGTCTTAAAACAGCCATTGGCTGCCAAGCAATAAATACAAAAAATGAACACCCAACAACGTTCCAACGAAGTGATAAGGAAAGTCTGCAATACGAATTACGTTATGATATTCATTTAAGTGGCGCAAAAAATACAGCATTTCTAAATTCAAACGCTGGATAATAATTACATTCCAGATAATAAAGCCCAGTGCATGTCCCGTCCCAGTTCCGATAAACCATGCTAGCTGGCCTCGTATATCCCAGCTAATTATCGGCAGCGTCACTTCTTGCTAATGATTTAGCGCTTTGGCCAACTGAACAACTAATTAAGCCTGTGGTCTGCCCCTTTTTTTCTCTGTACTCCCACACCACTGCTGCTTTCCGCAAGGTTGACCCTTCATTAATCGGTTGGTGGAGAGCTAGCGGTGGCGCTAGGCGTTAGCACTCGGGGGGGGGGGGGGGGGGGGGAGGGGGGTGAACTGCCAGCGGTGATTCGGCTCTCTTTCCTACGCTGCCTTCCTGCCGGGATGAGTTTTTGGAAGGTTGTTAGGGTTAGATTTAGATTTCGTGCTCCATAAAACGACCAGATGTATTCCACCAGGTGTAGATTAGCAGGTGCTGTCTGCACGTCTCATATCTCCCCCCCCCCCCAGCACACCTACCCCAGGCGGCTTGGAGGAAGTCGAAGATGGAATGGATGTGTGTGTGTGTGTGTTATATTGTGTGTGTGTGTGTGTGTGTGTGTGTGTGTGTGTGTTGTGTGTGTTTTGGTGTGTGTGTGGGGACCGACCCTATGTGGGTAGATGAGGAATAACACACAAAGAGACTCCATCCAGAGGGGGGGGAGGAATAGTAGAGCGAGGAGGAGAGAGGAGAGAGAGAGATGAGAGAGAGAGAGAGACGAGAGAGAAGAGAGAGAGAGAGAGAGAGAGAGAGAGAGAGAACGAGAGAGAGAGAGAGAGAGAGCAGAGAGAGAGAGAGAGAGACATGAGACAGAGAGAAGAGAGAGAGAGAGAGAGAGAGAGAGAGAGAGAGAGAGAGAGAGAGAGACAGAGACAGAGAGAGGAGAAGAGAAGAAGCAGGTGCAGTGAAACACGAGGGAGAGGACACCGACAAAGACAGAGAGTGTGGAGAGACATGACGGGGTTGAAAAATAAGGGTGGCCCGAAACAAACAGAGTTGTTTGCTGAAAAAAAGCAATATTTCAAACAAATGAAAAAAACAACGTCTGACTTCAACTCTGCTGGGAAATGAAGGGAGCGAGGTGCCAAAGTGAGCATGCACATTATACCTTGGAACACAGACATACATACATGAGCATCTGTTACCTTTCTGCCACACACACACACGCACACGCACCCACACACAGGGTAGTCTTTGTAAAATGGGCTGCTAAATGAGGGGGACTCAGTTTTGGCTTGTGCCACTGCCAATGGATCAAAGATCTGTCCAATGGGTTTGAATGTCACAGTTGGTTTGTGTGTGTGTGTATGTGTGTGTGAAGGCACCCTGGATAACGTATACAATGCATTGCTTTTCTGAACCTTCGACCCCATATCAGCAACCATGGACAAAGTTGACACTGAATAGTGAAAAGAAATCAGTATAAGCAGTATCAACTGGTAGAAATCCTGTCAGAAGGCAGCCATGGTTAATTGCTCTTTGGAAGTCTCTGCCTGCTCTCCACTGAGAGTGAGAGTGTGTGTGTGTGTGTGTGTGTGTGTGTGTGTGTGTGTGTGTGTGTGTGTGTGTGTGTGTGTGTGTGTGTGTGTGTGTGTGTGTGTGTGTGTGTGTGTGTGTGTGTGTGTGTGTGTGTGTGTCTGTGTGTGTGTGTGTGTGTGTCTGTGTGAGTGTGTACGCTTGCGTGCGTGCATATATTTATATATGTGCTTGTGCGTGTGCGTGCGTAGAGCTGGTCAAATTACATTTCTGTCCCCCGGAAGCATTTCCCGATGGACTAAGTAAGAGTGCCGTGTGATTCATTCCTGCACAGAGTCAACGGAACAAAGGCACATACACTCTACACGTTCTAATTCTTGCCTTAACGTTAAAGCCTCCATAACTCGGTCTTACACCGCACACACCACAGGGCGAACAGTGAACGACAATATACGTGTGGCTAATCAATATGCACGCGTGGCTTAAAGGTTACGTGGTTATAAATCTCCATAAAGAGGTCGGTGTCTTTAGCGTGGAAAACTCACAACCAGACAGGCCCAGGGGGAGGAGAGGAGAGGGAGAAAGAGAGGGGAGGAGAGAGGAGATAGGGAGAGGAGAGAAGGACAAGAGAGGAGTAGAGAGGGCAGGAGGTGCAGAGAGGGTGAGGAGAAGAGCGGGAGAGAACAGGAGAGAATAGAGGAATGAGGGGGGAGTAGAGAGGGGAAGAAATAGGGAGAGAAGGGGAGAGACAGGGATAGTTGAAGGGAGGCAAGAGGAGCCAATAGGGGGATGAAAGGGAGAGGAGAGGGAGATTAAAGCAGGGGAGAGTGGATAGGAGGAGCAAATGAATGAAGTCCAATAGGGTTATTATTCCTATCTTTAACCATATGAAAAATGGATGTCTTTCTGTAGTTGAGAGCTTTTCAGAAGTCCCACCAACTTCTCCACCCGCTAATACAACAAAGGTACTCTTTCCTCCGTTTCTAACTGTGACACAGAGCATCATTAAATATAGTATGCAATCCATTGTATATTCTAGGGTGGCATTGTGTTGAATTTGAAGCTTAAAAGATTGAATAATAGAAGCAGCTTCTTCTTTCTCAAATAGATGATTGGACTGGGTCGGCTGTTGGCCCTAAACAAAAATAGTTTTGTGCTTTTCCAATCACCGAAAACGATGCGAGTCCTTACATACAGTCGCTTGTTGAGAAAGAAAACATTTTCGTTTTTTGCGATATTGAAGAGTGTGTGTGTGTGTGTGTGTGTGTGTGTGTGTGTGTGTGTGTGTGTGTGTGTGTGTGTGTGTGTGTGTGTGTGTGTGTGTGTGTGTGCGTGTGCGCGTGCGTGTGTGTGTGTGCGTGCCTGGGAGAAATAGAGGCAGCTCTCTGCTAAGATAAGCGCATGTGTACTGGATGATGTGTGTGTTAGGATGATAGTACACACAGAGACACAAAGACTAAAGGAAACCCAGGAGGGTGAGAATGTAGGGCTTCTTGAAGTCAGCATCTGCCGTTGAGTGGCGGCTGAAGCCCTGACAGCTGTTTCTCTCTGGAAACACAAATGTATTCCTATTTTCAGCATCAACTATTGTTATCCAATTGTGAGAATGCTAATCACTGCACTAAGCACCATACGAGCTACATATGAGCAAAATTAAACAGAACCGAAAAAAAGAATCAATATTCACTAAAAAAATGTAATAATAATTTAATTGCCAAAAAACCATCATTTCAGTATTCACAAGGTGTGAAAAAGAATTTCAAAATCAATTAGAGCACGAGGATTAAAAAATAAAAATACACTATAAAATTAAATATCCCAGTTTTTTTTAAATATTTTGGATCCAGCCATTTCTCCGTAACTCCCGGGTCTGGCTTTGTCCTGAGCTCTCATCCCCGCAGGGGTCCTGCCCCACGCATCCCCCCCCCCCACACACACACATCCACCCCCCAACGCCTCACTTTAACACCATTGGGAGAGAGAGTGGCGGGCTGCACGAATAAAAACACCAGCCAGTCACAAACCGTCATTCGTGGGCACACAATCAAGCAGATGGCACGTTGGTGGCATTTGGGGCACAAATACATTCCAAAAAAAGCCCCCACGCCCTCTCCCCTGACTGATGGCGAACATATGCTGCTCTGCCATGTCGCCGTGTGTGTGTGTGTGTGTGTGTGTGTGTGTGTGTGTGTGTGTGTGTGTGTGTGTGTGTGTGTGTGTGCGCGCAAGTGTGAGAGGGAGAGTGTGTCTGTGATTGTGTGTGTGTGTGTGTGTTTGTTTTTGTATGTGGGTGTATATATATGTGCGTGCTTGTGTGTGAATATATGTCCGAGTCTATATTAGTGTGTGTACGTGTACGTGTGAGACTTTATCAGTGTGTTTGTGTGCGTGCGTGCGTGTGTTTGTGTGCCTGTGGTTGTGTGTGTGTGAGAGACGCGGTAAGTGTTTCAAACAGGGGGACAGGGGGGCTGTGACAGGATATATGAGAGGGCTTATTGAAATCTCTGCGTCTGCGGCAACCTGCTCCAATGATCATTAAGAGGCAGCCTTCTGTGGACCGGGTGGGGGGGGGGACGGGTGCTGGGAGCGGGGGCTCTGTTGTGCTGCTGATTCATTGGGGAGAGGTGGGGGATGAGTATGAAGGTGATTCGCCGCGTCTCCAAGTAGAATAGGTAGCAGCTCTTCACGAGCTATTCACGGCTAATACACTTGTGATAGGTTAGTCTGTGTGTGTGTGTGTGTGTGTGTGTGTGTGTGTGTGTGTGTGTGTGTGTGTGTGTGTGTGTGTGTGTGTGTGTGTGTGTGTTTGAGAGTGTGTGTGCGTGTGCGTGCGTGCGTGCGTGCGTGCGTGCGTGCGTGCGTGCGTGCGTGCGTGCGTGCGTGCGATTGAGCGAGAGTTAGTGAGTGAATGAGTGAGTAAGTGATTGAGTGTGTGTGTGTGTGTGTGCGCGTGCGTGCGTGTATAGTATACACACACACACACACACACACACAGCGACCTACACATGTGAAGGCTGTATCTGGTCCTCTATTTCCTGTGCTCTTTGCCTCTGTGCCCTGCCAATAACAGGGCGTTGTGTGTCTGCAGGGTTGGACCCCTGAACACACGAGTCAAAGGCTGACCTACATAGAGGAGTGACACGCCCGGCGCCGCCCCGCGGCCCGCGGGGACGGAGGACGGAGATGGCCCTGCCTTCCTGCTCCGTCACACACTGGGAGTTTGACAGAGCACTGGCCAGGAATTGGGTTAGGCCATGACTCAGTTTCTCACAGTCAGACGCACAACGCATCAGAGACCCACATGACTGGGGTCCGTGTGTGTGTGTGTGTGTGTGTGTGTGTGTGTGTGTGTGTGTGTGTGTGTGTGTGTGTGTGTGTGTGTGTGTGTGTGTGTGTGTGTGTGTGTGTGTGTGTGTGTGTGTGTGTGTGTGTGTCTCTGTCTCTGTGTGTGTCTCTCTCTACTTTTTAGTTAGTGTCCCTGGCATGAAGCCCAGTGGGAGGTCCGCGAACTCCCCCCTGCGCTAACAGAACCCCGACACACACACACACTTCACCAAAACACATAACAAAGGTATACCCACGCGGATACACATGCACACAAAGTTGAAATGATGAAATCATCATTATCTAATGCACTGTTCTGAGGACACATGGCCCATATATTCCCAAGCCCAGCCCGTCACTTAGTCTCTAAAATGGAAGAAGAAGAAGCAGGAGATAAAAGCTTGCATTCCGTTTATCTTCTGCAAATATACTCGGGTGTACAAAGGATAAAGCATTTGTCGTGAATCAATGTGCAATCATCGCGTTGTGTTTATAAGAAAAAGATTGAAAAGCCCACGCTAAAGGGCCCGAGTTAAGGCGTCAGTAGAGACAGGGTTCTGAGTGCAGCTCCTTCATCGTGCGACTCTTCAACGTTACACAGCTTCGACTGACGATGACGACGATGGGGTGTCGTGGTCTGAACCAGAAGGACTTTGTACTCAACCGCGAGGATAAGAAGTAACCATGACGATAACAGTCGTGCGTGCGTTGCCTGCCGGATGTGAATAAAATAGAAACGAGGACTCAATGTTAACGTGAGACTCCTCCCTCCCGCTGACGTTCAAAAACCAGGCGCTGCCGCCGCGGACCGGCTGGATCCTGATGATGGCTATCCAGAGAGAACGACAGCGCCTGTCGGAGACCATCGAACAGAACAGGAGACCCACTGGTTGTTACTGGGTAGAGTGCTGCAGAATTCAGCCTGTTGAGTTAGCATCACGCCAGGTGCGTCCGCTATTGTCCTGGCTGTCAAGGACGCTTGATATTAGCAATGCGCAGAGAACAACAATCAGCGATCAACAGTAGGCCATCAGGTTCGCTAGCCTGCATTGTCGTGTTTGTGTGTGTTTGCGTGGGTGTCTGCGTGAGTGTGTGCATGTTTGTGTGTGTGTGTGTGCATGACTCCTGCTGAATTACAAAACCTTCTCCATGTACAGCTGTTATGTGCACTGTTGGCCAAAGTACAACAGGTGATAGCCGCGTGTGTGTGTGTGTGTGTGTGTGTGTGTGTGTGTGTGTGTGTGTGTGTGTGTGTGTGTGTGTGTGTGTGTGTGTGTGTGTGTGTGTGTGTGTGTGTGTGTGTGTGTGTGGGTGGCCGCAAGCCAACGTGTTTGCACACATTTGCTAACACACAGACAAAAGCGCGACCACCGCTCATATTAAACATTTCCTTTGACGACAAGCCAGCCCTGCCCACCCACCCTCCCGACCCCACCCCTCCCCACCCACCCCCCCCTGAGCAGCTGTGCATGTCCCTGGCACGCCGGTGGACTGAGGGAGCGCTCCTCTCTGACAGCGCCGTCTTGGTGTGCGTAAAGAGAGACCAGACCAAAGAGGGCCGCCACTGGAACCCACCGACGTGTGGGGAGCCTACCTCGTCGCCGCTCAGGAGATCACTGCCGTGGCGATCAAACCCCCCCCCCCCCCCCTCTAATTCCCCCCCATCACACCTGCACTGATTCATCTGTACGTCTTCATCTCATTTCCTCCCCTGCTGCAGGTGCTTAAATGCTCTTTCTCTCTATCTCTATCTCCATCTCTCGCCTCCTCTGCTTTTTCTCTGTTCCCCTCTGTTCTCTTCCCCTGTTTTATTTTTACGTGTCTGGAAATAATTCATTATATGTAACCTGCGAGTCCTTTCATCATCGCAGATGGGTTTAATTCTCCTCCTTTGAACGAGGCAGAAATTACAGCTGGAATGAGAAAGAAAAATACAAAACTGATTGCTTTAAAATGCTCCGATTTGGTTTTTAATGGGACTGGCTGATTGTGAGCTGGCTTTAAATTTGCGTAAAAAATAAAAAAAATTTTTTAAAAAAAGGACCATGTCACTAATGCCTTTGAGAATATAGAGGAGTCAGCCATAATCAGATGATTCACTAGCGGAGTTTGTTTAAACATGGCAACGGTGTCATCTTTCCTGTTCACGTAAATAAGGTGCATAACAGAACTTACTATTACATTTTTTAAACGGTCTATACTGTGGGGAAAAGGACACTTTGAGTCCTGGAGAAGCACAGTCAACCATAAAGTCTCACAAAGGAAGGATCTGCAGCCACAGCTGCAGCAGATGTGTACGAGCTAAACACTCTCTCCTTGTGGTCCCTATAGGGAATACGCAGCTGTCAGATGAACAAACACGTATCAAAACAAACTCATGTCGGGCGTTGTCTACCCGATGGGATTCGTACCGTTCATAACCGACCGCTTTCTTCCGGTTTGAAATTGTCTTTTTTTCATTATGACTTTTTCTTTATGTATATATATATATATATATATATATATATATATATATACAAATATATTTGGTTTCACATCTTTCGAAACTAATTTTAGCTTTCAGTTTTGTTAAGTTGACAGCCAAAAATAAAACCGATGTTAAAGAAAAATTGCCTCTTTCTCGAATTAAATGTCACAGAGCATTAACCGCTGGCATATATATAGGCTACAGTAGTTAAATCACACATAGCACCCACGGGCCCAGGGTAATGACAAGGACATTACTCTCAGACGACAGGATCACAGGTCACTCGCTGGCATAACACCCGATTAGCACAGACACCTAAAAACAACCCTTCTCTCCACCCTCCTAAAAGTCGTGCTGTCTCTTTCTTTAACCACACTTTGGTGAAAACAAGTCTTTCATATATATGGGGTCACCGGGGCCAGCGTGTGCATCCTCGTCCAGATGGTGGGGTTTGGGTTGTGATAGCTCAGCGCTTTATTGCTCAACAACAGTCCTATGAGGAAGGAATGGTTCCTTAGCTAGGCGCTGCAGTTCTGCAAAGCCTTGCTTCACGTCCCCCATGCTGGGTAGGAGGCAAACCTGAGCCTGTCTTTCATAGGTCAATCCAATCGCTTTAAAATAAATAGTCTAATTATTTAACGGAGCTATGTGTAACGTGTTTACTGAATCGTAAAATGACCATGTGTCATTCGAGGTGAAGGAAACCTGCAGAAATACAGGCCTCTCCGGAAACAACGCTACGCCAATTTAGTTTGGGTCGGGCCATCAGTTTCGGTTTCGGCCTGTGTGATTCTGCCCACTGCCCATTTCGACACCTGGGGGTTGCCAGATAAGAGACAAATTGGCACACAAACACAGCGTGCTGCCGCCTTGGAAGCAGGAAAACAAAATGAGATTGTTATAGATCCTACCCGACATAGAAAGCCTCTCTCTCTTTCTTTCAAAAAGCTGCAGGACCAGATCCGTGCTGAAACACTGGTTCATCTCTGGGTTGCGTTTGAAAGATGGAGACAAGCTTTGAACCCAGGAGGATTTCATGACAGCTGTCGAGTCGACCAATTTTCCCCTGAACAGGTTTGCATTGAGCTTTGACAAGAGTCATAAAAAATCCACATGAGCTGGTTTATCATTTGCAGACATTAAATACCTTGCACACGTATACATTAGCTAATCGACTCACAGTGGAGGAGTCTTGTGATTGTCAAAACAGAGTAATTGCACCCGCCTCAAAATAGAATGTTGCCCTCGGCTTGTTTTGCACTCGTGTTCGTTCAAGTTCTCGTTCGAGTCCTCAACCTGGCAACCAGCGTGAGCTTCCAGTCTGGGGTGGAGTAGGGGGAGGAGGAGGGCGGAGACAACTCTCTCCAATATTATGAATTTGGACTGCAGTACCCATTTAAAAACTAATTTAATTCAATAAACATCAGTCCAAAAATCCATAAATCTATGATAGCACCCTGAACAACAAGTGATGGATATTAGATATTTTGGATCTTGGTCAGATAGCATTCGAGGTATCGTTGACACCATTGAATTGACATGTCTGTCGCTCAGTGTTCTGTGCGCCCACAGAGTAGTAGGGTGAATCCATACGGCTCGGTGAAAGGACCCGAGTGGTGTTGGCTGGTGACATGTGTCAGAGTAATCTGTATTGGCAGGGAAAAAGGAAGCCGTTGATTGCATGTCTAATTGTTTGAGTAGACCTAATTTGTCATTGTCAAGACCAACACTATATGGCTGTTTGTGCGTGTGTATATATATATATATATATATATATATATATGTGTATGTTGTTGATGCAATTGAATCAAATATGATGAAATATTGAATCCGGTATATCTTTTTTATATTGATTTAATATATTATAATAGTACAGTACAGTAGTAGAGTACAGACATTTAAAAATCATATGCAGTATCACTTTGCAAATAACTTGGTATTGCAACAAAGGGAAGTGGGTGAAGGGAACTTGCTGAACGCGTGTCTGTAGTTCTTAGAGCTCTCTTGATTCTCTGGTGTCATTCACCGTACAGTTACATTTACATCAAGTTATCTTACTCCATCTGCTAGTGTAGCTGAACCACAGCTTCCAGCCTTGAACAGATACATGTATTGCATAAGCTCTCTGCGAAACCCACGGGAAGCGTTCTTTACACTAACCACAGCTCTTCAGCTATCATTGTGAATCATGTGCTATTGGCTTGTTGAAAGGCGTGTAAAAGTTAACGTTAGGCCACTAAACTATAGTCTATTACCCATAAGACACTGGGGCCAAATGCAGTTGCCTGATATGCATACGGGGACACGGCAGTGTGTGGGGATGCAGATGTACTCAAACGTTTGAAGTGCCAGGCCCAAGTATTTTCAGACCTAACAGTACTGTAACCGGCCAAGGAACGGTGGGCACCACTGCCATCAGACAAGCACTGTGCCAAATCAAAACACCTCATTTTAATGTAACCATCTCGCTGACCACGTCTCCACTTAGTCTTGCACTGAATAGTAAATGGACTGTATTTATATATCACTTTTTTTTTGTAAACAGAGGCCACCCAAAGCGCTTTATGCAGCGAATGCACTTGTTCCCGCCAGATCTTTCTCCATTGTCATCTCCCCACCCACCCCCCTCACACACACACACAACCTCCACGAGTGTGTTACTTATAATGGGGAGTTCTTCTTAAGACACTGACATTCGTCAACAAATGAACACGTCCTCCTTGCCATGCGCGGGTCGGCTGGATTCTGGAGACAGTGACGTGGTTAGGGTGGTGTCGGAAGGAGAGAAACAGCCTGTAACTTGGGGGGGGGGGGGGGGGGGGGTGGATGCACTTGTATACGCTGTGGCGTCCCGTCACCTCAGATCACACAGACTACATCCCCGGTGCTTTTAACCGAGTCTCAACCCATGGCGGGGAGCTGGGAGTGACACACAACGCTGGCTGATGAAAACCTATGTAAGCAGTTTTGAAACACACACACACACACACACACACACACACACACACACACACACACACACACACACACACACACACACACACACACACACACACACACACACACACACACACACACACACACACACACACACACACAGGCTGTCCTCTTCTGCACCCTTCCACAGCACAGGGGGTGGGGGGGTAGTGGGGGGGGGTATGATTGTCCTCCTCTGCCCCCTCCTGTGCTGTGTTAGGGTGCAGAGGAGGACAATCATGCCCCCCCCCCCCCCACCACCACCACCTCTATCTACCAGCACCTTCACTCGCACCCCCACACACACACACACACACACACACACACACACAAGATCCGACGTGTGTAGGGGAAAGGGAAGCAGCACACATGCGCACACACAAAAACAGACACACACCGAAGATAAGATGTGTAGTAGGGAAGAAGTGGCACCCATGCGTGCACACACACACACACACACACACACACACACACACACACACACATACACACAAACGTGCACACAGGAAAACAGACACACACAGAAGAAGATCACATGTCAAGAAGCGGAAGCAAGACACACACACACACACACACACACACACACACACACACACACACACACACACACACACACACACACACACACACACACACACACACACACACACACACACACACACACACACACACAACCCACCCACGCACGCCCACCATCCTCTCTGTCACAAGTTAAATTGACAAACAGCGTTTAGCCTGCACTTTGAACACACCCGAGTGAATGCCATGACTGTCATTATATTTCTTTGACTGACACATGAGTTGAGATCACCTGGCGGTATCAACAAACCAATGCTTTACTGGAACCAGCAGCACAGGGGAGTTTATCACTCATTATTTTGCTCTGAAAAACATGTGTGCAGAAATGTAGCACAAAGCTGGATTGCGGGTTTCACAAGTGCAATGAAATCGACGTACATCTGATGATAGATTAGCTCCTTTGTGTTTATTGACTCAGATCTCTGCGCTCCAAACATAACTCAACATTGGTTCCAGCCCAGATTTGATTAAATATATATTATGCATGTAATTTCTTGAAAGCCTTTATCCAGACCTTATCTCCAATGTTTTGCATTACAGCATGGGAAATTAGCCATTGACTGGTCGTTTTTAGTGCCATGCTCTAACAATTAAGCAACACAGGGACCAGCAGATTGAAATAGATGAGGCGGTAACACATGCATATGTTACACATGTGTTCAATGGTTGCCGGTACTTAAGGATAGCTGGAGATCTGATGAGATCATTTCTCCTAAACGGAAAAAGCCGGGAGCGAGGAAGGCAGACAAGAACTGAGCCCTCTCGAAAGGCTGAAAGCACAAGGCCGCAATATATATGTTTATATATTTATAGAATGAATGTGTTTGCATGCATGTACTCCTGTGACAGACGTGTTCTAATTGCCTGCTCCGTTGAAAAAAATACAATTCTACTTCCTTTTTTAGTTTTTTTTGTGCTACAAACCTGGACTGATTTAAATAATGATAGCAAAAAAAAAGCCCAAAAAAAGAATATATGGCTGGGTATGAAAAAGCGTGCCCCTATATAGCATTCCCTACTCAAGGAAACGTAAAAAAACTCACTTAAAAGATCTTACCCTGTGAAAAAAAAAAAGAAATGTGTGGGGTGACGACGAGAAAGAAAATAACAATAAAAAAATCAAAATGATAATTCCCCACACAGGGGCCATCTTGAATTGTCTCTCCCCCGTCTTGCATGTTCCCGGTCCCTCCCCGCCTCCACTCCAATTAGCATCCTGTTGATGCTGGCAGGCTGGCGTGTGTCATTATCTCCTCATTAGCATGCTAGCACAAACAGCACCGGGGCGCAGCACTTCCTTATGCAGATCCATGTCGCCAGCGTGGCCCTCACAGCTCCCACTCCCCAGACAAACAGGCAGGCTCCGTGGCTCACTCAACCGTTTGACTAGCCTCCATTTGATCTCCTTGTGATCCTCCAAAGTAAAAGCGCGGGGTGGGGGGATTTGACAAAACCGGAGAACGGAGAGTGGTGGGCTCACTTTATGAGGAGCGATCGCGCTTTACTGTCCTCACACACACGGGACGTCGTTTAGGGCGGAACGATTTGGGGAAATAATTGAACTGCGAATGTTTCGACCAATATTGCGATTGCGATTCAGTATGCGATTTTCCTTATGTTCTCTATTATTTGATTGAACTTGATTTGATTTAAATTTATTTCGAACATGTAAAAAAGAAACTTAGTGGTTATGTGATTTAGTAAAATTATTCACTAAACAAGCAACAGATCATTCTATAGTATGACCAACACAACATTGGAGGCAGTCAACATATAAACTGGCCTCTCCTTTAGGCCAGGCCTATATGTTGAGATTAATTGCTGCATGAATTGATATTCTAACATCTTTATTTAACTATTGAGTTGGAAAATAAAAATAAATACGAATCTTGCTGATCTTCAGCAATTTATTTATTTTTGCGCAGCCTTTGCGATTTGCATATCACGTTCTAATACATCACGATGTCGGTTTGAATTCGATTAATCGTTCAGCCCTAACGTCGCGTAACACCGTCCCCATAGGGGCAACCGCCAGGCTCCGTTCCAACAGCACCATGGGAAATGAGGAATGTACCCATGACGATACCGACGAGAAAATCGATGTCCTGCTCGGATTTCATTTAAAGGGGACATATTATGAGAACCACACTTTTCCTGGGATTTGGGGTGTTGTTTTGTGTCTCTGGTGCTCCCACGTCCACGCATACTAAATTTGAAAAAAGTCTGTACATGATTTTTTGAGTGAGATATGCATTTCTGAAAGTACCCCGCCTACAGTTACCAAACGAGCGAGTCAGTTTCGGCGCCCCCTCCTACGTAGGAAGGGGGCACAGCTTAATATTACCTCCCACTTCCCCACTCCCCTCCAATCAGAGCATAGCTGAGATTTTGTGGACCAGTGGACGAGCAGCTCCGGCGGGGGGAACTCGGCGGCAGCTCAGCTCCGGGAGTACAACCCCTTTGTCTGCCGGACTGCCTCCCCCTGCCGGAGCTGCCGGACTGCCTGACTGGACTGTCCGGAGGAGAAGACATGGAGGAGCGAGGGATTGTACTCTCGGAGCTGAGCTGCCGGACTGCCGCCGAGCTACCCCCGCCAGACTTTTCTGCTCCCGGAGTACACCGCCGGAGCTGCCGGACTGCCGCCGAAGCTTCGACGGCGGCAGTCCGGCAGCTCCAGCGGTGGCGCCGAAGTCCGGCGTGGGGAGCTCGGCGGCAGTCCGGCAGCTCAGCTCCCGGAGTACAATCCCTCGCTCCTCCATGTCGCAGTTCAGTTATGGACTTCAGAGAGTCACGGCCAAAGTTCCTTTCCCCCAATTCTTCTCAACCATTGCCGAGGTATCCCCCACTACGAGTCTTTACTTGTTGTGGAAGTGCCAGAGACATCACGTCAGACACAGTCTTTATGATTCATAATATCATCCAAGGCGCACATAGCTTTTGGCCGTGATATTAGATATAATATTATATAAATACCCATACATAATATTATTGTTATTATATTATATTCATGATAAAGATATAGAGCTCCAGGAGTCCGCAAACGGCAACAATCCCTTCTCCTCCATGCTGTGGTTCAGCCTGACAGCTCATTGGTCAATGGGCAGCAGCTATTTGCATTAAACCTACAGACACCAGAAACTGCGCATTCTGAAGGGACTGAAACAGAGGGGAATAGCGGTAGGCAATATCTGTTTTCTTAAAAGCTATATCCCGCAAACAGCTTCAAAAACATTTTTTCTGGAACTCAAATACTAAGTTTACTTGTTGTGAAAATGCCTTTAAATGTTGCATTCGATTATCGCCAGAATGAGGTTCATGACTATGCACAGCACGGTCACATGAGGCGTAATAGAACATGTCTGAGCGTCGCGCAAAGACACCATAATCACTTTGAGTAGGCACTCTGCCAGAGGAGAGACAATATACTTAAGACTCGCCCGACAGGGCTGCTCTGGAGAGGGAGAGGGAGAGAGGGAGGGAGGGAGGGAGGGAGGGAGGGAGGGAGAGAGGGAGAGAGGGAGAGAGAGAGAGAGAGAGTATAGGGAGAGTGAAAGAGAGGGACAGAGTGAGAGAGAGAGATGATGGTTCAATCTGGGAATCACTTTTCTGAGTTTCTCTTCATCCGTCACCCTCCCTCCCCCCTACCCCCAAATCCCCCCCCCCCCCCAGCTCTACTTCCCCCTCCTGCCAAATGATCCCATGGGGGCTGGGCAGAGACATCTGCTAGACTGCAGTATATGGTGTAGTACAGGCTTATTTCATTGAGCTCCTTTTTTCTTTTCTTTTTTTACATAAACAATCTGAATATACTTCCCCAGGAAAAGAAAAGGCTGTTTCTGAGCAAAAATGGCAGCCGGTTCAATGGAGTCTAAAGGGAAAGCGTTCTAAGTGCTGTATCCTGCACCATACGACACTCCCGTGACCCCCGCATGCTCTCTGAGACTGCGCCAACGCATTTCTCCGCCGTGGCAATTTTCTTTGGAAGTTGATCTATTTATTTTTTTTGAGAGTGTTTCCTCTTCATTTACAATTTCAAAACCTGGCCCTAGGAAGAAGGTAGAGATACAGATACATCGTTCCACATCCGCCCACGCATGGACACAGGCTAGGCTCCTATTTACATCTTCATCTATGGATTTTTGTTTAGCCATGAGCAATGTGCAACGGACACACTGCAATGGATTATGGGAACTTGGGAAGGTGCTAAACCCAGCGATGGGTTCGCTGTTTGTTTATTGCATAATGGATAGATTTGTGCCAAAACACCCAATGGGGCTAGACAACCTTCCCCCTAGTGCGATTGTATACGTTGTGCATTTGTGTGTGTGTGTGTGCGCGCGTGTGTGTGTGCGTTCATGTCAGCCTGCACGTCGTCTGCCATTTGCGAGTCTGCATGTGAGTGTATCCGTGCTGCGACAGGCCTGTTGATGTGTGCGCCGTCCTGAGAGCAAAGCGCTTAGAAAAAAGGCAGTCATCTGGAACGACATCTCACTGTCAGGGGCCCTGGTAAGACATACGGCGACAAGAAGAGGAACCCACAGAGGAACCAAACCTTTTACATCTGTCATGCTTCACCAAGGCACGCCCAGAGAACACAATGTTTAGGATAGTAGTAGAAAAGCCTGACGCACGTGAGGAGGTGTTGGGATAGACGGGAGGTAACGTTTCGGGATGTTTTTTGGCGGCGGAAGTAGACTCTTTTATTTGTACTTTCTAGCAAATGTAACGGTGCATGTTTGCTGTTCGGGAGAACATAATATGATAGGATGTCGACAGATTATGCAGAGTTGAATATTTTGGGGGATTTCCTACTTGACGCAAGTCAAATGTGTCAACAGAAGCAAAGTACAAACACACACAAGGCGATTGGTATGAGGCACCACTTGCCCGCAACATGACCCGACATACAATATGTATGTCAACTTCAGCATATAAAATAGCTGAGGTTGACACACATATAATAAACGGTATAATACATATATATACAGATAATAAACTAAGTAAAGAAGCTGTAAGTTGACCTTCTCATGACCTGCTCAGCTCCAGTGATGGCTGATGCAGCACGGAGCCCGTTCAACAGAGCCCTGGGTAAGTAAGGGAGAGGAGGGATGGCACTCACCTGCATGGAGTCCCCCACATCTCTTCTGGGGCGTCCCTCCGAGAGCCAGTGTGCCGTCACCGTGCGTTTCCGTGGCAACGCTATGGGAGAGTTAAAAAAACAAAAACAATCGGTTAATCACTCCTCTGATAGACCCCCCTCTCTTCATTCAACTCTCCACACTGGGTCAAAAGGTCTTGTGTGATTGCATCACGATTGCAGAAATATGTCCTCTTCTCGCTCAGTGATATGACTTGCAGTGACTGGCAAATGCTGTCCACACAAAACTGTGGAAAGGGAAGTTACCCACACTTAATACTCACGACTGTGGTTGGTGCGGCAAGGCAATTGATGTAACTGCCTGTTATGAAATGTGTGTCCTTGTTACTTACTTACAGGTCAGGTATATAACGGAGTGTATGATTGAAACAACTTCACGAACAGCAAACTAACAAGAGAATTACAGGAAAACAGCTTTTGTAAAATACTGCAATCCATGGCTTTGTGTGTTTCCGTGATCGCATTGCGTTATCATGAATTGTAATGAGAAATGTTTGACATTTTTCCTATCTGTGTGTAACATCTATTATTCTGATGTTGTTTTCTTACAATGTCTGTCGAGCACGGAAATTATAAAAAGGATTGTATCAATAAACTTGTTGTTTCGTTGCAGAAACAAACCCTTGTTGTTTCTGCAGGACCCTGCAAACATGTCGTGCCCAGTGGGGTAAGCAGGTGGACCTTGAGGAGGGGACGGTGGTGGAGATGTACCGGACCAGAGGATCTCTGAGGAACCGGCACCAGGCAACCAATGATCTCAAACAGACCCCATAGTGTTCTGAAGTTCAACAACGCTTATGAACGGCTCCATGAATCAGAAGGAATTAATACTGATCGCTCCAGATCCACTTCCATCACGGGGACGGGTGAGAGAGAGGACTTAAACGCTGGCTCGTTAGCCCATTGGATTCAGAGAGGCCGATAATGACGCACACAGAGCCACCTCCACAAAGCAACGCCGGCCGAAGCCCCTGATGTCTTTCGTTCAGCTAAAAAGGGCCTTTGAGTCGAGGTCGGGTACGAAGAAACTGCATATTATTAATATCTCTATTATTTTTTTTCTTCCCTCTGAAACATGCCCGGTTGCTTGGTCGGTCAGATCACTCCCGGGTGGTTTTGTGACACCAAAGCCAGGCCTTGACACCCTCAGTTCCTCACCCTCATGCCTAAAGTGCTTCTCCCCCCCCCCCCCCCCCTGCCAGTGCTCGGAGGACCTGTCAGCCGGAGCCGATGCCGGCGAGCTGTTAAGGGGACACATCTTAAGCATGCACACTGTTGAGCGTGCAGCCCTAGCGTGATAGCTCTCCTCACACACACACACAGGCTACTGCGGCCCGGGGTTTAGTGAGCCACACACTCCACCCTGCTCCTCCTCCCCCAACGCCGCGGGATTAATATCAAGAGCACACCCGGGAGGAGGAAACTTTGACTCTCGGAACAAGATGGTGATGGCCCCCTGTTACCACGGGTTACCCCCCTACCCCCCCCCCCCCCCCCCCCCAAACCCCACCCTCCCCTTGAGCTAAGGTCACCAATTAATAGTGGCTGAGACTGAAAGGGATCCATAAATGTCAGCAGGCGTTCGCCTATAACTGGAAGAGGCAGTTGAGCGGGTAGTGGTGGCGGGGAGGTTTCGGGAGGCGTGGGGGGTGGTGGGGGGGGGTTCCGTGACATTTGGAGGGCCTCGATCGGATGCGGGCTGGAAATAATGAGTAGAGCGAGGCAGGGGAATTGGAATGGAGTGGCTCCCTCTTCGCGGGCTCTTTGTGTGGAGGGTAATCCCAGGTCTATTCCCTCCCTGCTAGCCTGGCCTGGGCCTACCAGGAAGCGGCCGGGGCTCAGGCCGTCATTATCGCTAAACGCCATCCCACCTGAGCAGCTAATTCGAGCCCACACGTCCATCCTCAACACGCACACTTCACACAATTCCCCCGAACGCGCGCACAAATGACCCTCGGGAGGGAGGAATCACTGCCAGGGTGTTGCGGGAGAGAGGGAATGTTAATAGGGTTCCACCGGAGTCTACTCTTCATCCTGACGTGTTCAGGAGAGCAGCCTGAATATCGCGCTATTTTGAAGGGAAAAAAACCCTTGTTCCGGTAGGGTTAGGCTTTCTTTCTTGTAATCAATAGTTTACCTTTTCAATTCGTTTTGAGGGGAGCGAATGAAACAATACACCCATCGGTCAATATAATGGAGACATATTGTTAGGCATCCATTTACTAAAAAATATACACACAAGGGCAGGGTGGTGCATCGGCGGCTAGGGTGTGATGGTCCCCCGGGTGTCCGAAGCCTACCTGAAGCAGGCCGACCTGAAAAACAGACCCTAGCCCCTCCCTGCTCCTTCATTCAATCCGAGACGCTTCGGATGAAGGCATCCGCTGAAGGACTCAATAGTCGACAATACAAAGGAAACGCATTCAAGTTGTTTCTTTGACTTCTGCCATTGATCTTGTCGAAGCGAGGTTGAGATGTGGCCGCCGCTGTGGAAACACTTTGCATGGATGTCGGGCGATTCTGTAATTAGATCCATGGACAGATCAAGAGCAGAATCCTCCAAAACAGCCTATTGTTGAACGACGGAGCTGTCGCCTAGTCCAAGCTGGTGCACTTGGCACAGAGCTAGACATTATAACCAGCTGGCCGCCACATTTGTTAGTTAAGTTGGCTGTGGAAACCTTCCAGAATCTTTGGGGACCATGACAACTCAATGCATTAACTTTCGTTCTGCCTTCCATTTTCCCTGTCTGGTTGCATTTGGAATGCATTTCCATAGATTATCTTGGTCTCCTCAAAGATTCAACAAGGTTTCTTCACCCCGGTGAATAACAGGTATAGCCTGTGGGTGAATCTTCTATTTTTCCTTGGTTCAGCAGAGGTAGGGCCATTCTCCAGACAGCCATATATATATTATTTTTCACCAGTGACACAAGGATGAAAACTAACTTATCATTACACCCTCGTCTCTGCAAAATAAAAAGATTTGCAAGTCGGCTAATAGCTTCAGCCGAAACAGCAGAAGACAGCAAAAATAGAGAAATGGTGTCCACCCCACACACACACACACACACACACACACACACACACACACACACACACACACACACACACACACACACACACACACACACACACACACACACATACACATACACATACACACACACACACACACACACACACACACCCCCCCCAGTGAGTGAACACCACAGCTCAACGATGCTTAATAAACTGCAGGCAGATGCGGCACCACCCAAGCAGTACTCCCCCTGCCCCCCACCCGCCACACACCCACACACACACACACCGATATCAATACCATATGCCTGTGGTTTTATTTTGACTGCAACACTGCCAGAGAGCAAACGCTTTTCATTTGCAGATACTCACACCTCTCTATTCCTTGTAAAGTGATAATGTGTGTGTGTGTGTGTGTGTGTGTGTGTGTGTGTGTGTGTGTGTGTGTGTGTGTGTGTGTGTGTGTGTGTGTGTGTGTGTGTGTGTGTGTGTGTGTGTGTGTGTGTGACAGAGTATTAACTTTTTTCTCTCTGCTTGAGTTACAAAAAGGTAAGGTAGACTTAGATGCATCTAAAATAATAACAGTACAATAGTGGAGTACAGACACTCACACACACATCGGGACCATGGTTTTCAGCCACTCAGAAACATTGTCGTCTAGTGAAGCCCAAACTGGCACTCACCGCAGCCATTCTAAAGCATGGCTGCTCTTTAAATGAGGAACAAGTGGACAGGTGCAAGCCGCCAGGAAGATCAAACAAAGCATAAGCACAACCTAGATGGGAAGTAAGACAAAGTGTGACGTTCAAGTCAGAGGATACGGCTCTCACACTTAGTAGTAGTAAGGTAGTACTACATGTGAAGACCAAACTGAAATGCGTCAAAGTCCAGGGTCTTGGCTAGGGCTGGGCAATAATTCGATTACGATTATTAATCGCGATAAAACTCACGTCGATTATGACGATAAGCATTAGACATAAATGCTCGATAGTAAAAAATAAATAAAAAAATATTTACATTATTTTCAATAGGTTACAAGGCAAGCTACCTTATATTGTTCTGTTGGAAGCAGATAAAACACGTTTGTGAAGTTAAATGTTTATATTTAAATGTGATTAAATGTTCCCTTATCACAAATATGGTTATAAACAAAAAAGTATGGTTTAACTAATGAACACTCTAGTTTCTTCAGGCTGCAGCAGTATCAAATAATATATCGTGATTAATATCGATATCGATCAATATCAAAAAAATAATCGTGATAATATTTTTTGCAATATCGCCCAGCCCTGGTCTTGGCCCAGAACCACACCTAGAGTTGTGGTTTCAGTTTGGTCTTCACATGTAGTACTACCTTACTGTAGTACTACCTGCTCCTTGCTCCAGCCAACTCAGAACAACACCTAGAGGTGTTGTTCTGCACACTCGGCGCGGCGTGACTCACGCGTTAACCGCTCTTTATTCCAGGCGGACAAGGCCTGTGAGTCACTGTTTTGGTTTCTGAGACACGGCGTGTCCAGCGATGGTCGAGATCTGCTTTATCTGAGCCGGAGGCATAGCCGTACTCTGCGATGATTATGAGCTGGATATGATTTGCACTTCAGGAGAGAGACAAATTACCTTGATTTCAGCGCAGCATCTGGCTAAGAAAGCGGTTTAATTATCACAACAGCCCTGTTGTTAATCTGCGTGCAGACAAATGGATTAAAATGTAGGCCAACCTGCGTTTGGCTGCTCTCCCACCATGGGAGGGTAAGGGGGGGGCTTCACAACACCGTTACTAACGCACACTATTATGTCGGCAACTCCTCTTCAACAAGAGCCTCAAAAACTGCAGTTAAAAAAGCACAGATTTTGGAGAACAAATACTGATTTTAGGAGGGTTTTTATGGTTCACCTCCCGTCTCCATCCGCCGAGAAACAAAGCGACTGTTTAATGATAATGAGCCAGTGGGTATTGGCTCTCACCATAGCTGCACGTCAACAATGAGGTGAAGGTCTTTCCGGCTATCACGATGAGCGAAGACGATCTGGCAAGACGTTTGCCTTTCCCTGTGACAACCCATTAACAAACCCATTAACACATTTGTAGCCGTGAGTTGGAAAAACAAAAGAATAATGAAGGATTAAGAAAGCAAGTGCCTGAGAAACTCTGAGGAACTGAACAGCTCTCAGTGTAAAGGTCACGTTGTCGGGTGCTTAGGAACAAGGATCCACCTGCTCCTTGCTCCAGCCTGCTCTGTGTTCTTCCCTGACCCCCGCATGGGCGGTGGCACCGGATAGGACACGCAAACGCTCCAGGGAACGCCAAAGTGAGACGGAGCGATCGATTTCCGCAAACAAAGTGAAACTACACTCACTCCCGACACGCCCCTTGCTCCTGTACGGTCTTGTGTTCTGTTGACAAAGCCGACCCCTCGATGCGCACGTATCGGCGTCTGAGCCGCCACGGTGTTGCCGCCGCTGCCCATTGCTCCCACTGTGCTGCCCAGTATTCTGTTTTCCAAGCCCCCTTTGATTGTCTCTTCTTTCATCTCAATCGCCTCTGCCAGCGGGCGCACACACACACACACACACTCTCTCTCCCTGCTCAAACAAACATCTGCCAAGGTAAATCATTTCCCTTGGTGGATCCTAGAGAGAGAGAGAGAGAGAGAGAGAGAGAGAGAGAGAGAGAGAGAGAGAGAGATACACTAGGATAGATCGTAAACAGAAAGATAGATAGAGATAGACAGAGTGAGAGACTCGGATGGAGAGAGAAAGATGGCACACAGTCAATTGTCTTCATGTTATTTTGACACAATGGCCTAAAATTGCCTTCAATTTCAACCTGAATTGAATTCATTAAAGTTTGATTTTGAATGCATCACTGCGTATTGTGCATCTTTATAATATAAAAATGGAAATGGAGCGAAATCCCCATCATGATGATATCTCAGTGTTTCCAATATGATTTATTCAGAGCCGAGGCTGTGGTGTGTGTGTGAGGTGAACTATATTGATTTGTGCCCAAACGGGGCTAATGTGCCTCTGAACAGTGCTGATCTTCGCGTGCACGGTGCTGACGTGCACGTGCACGGTGCTGATGATGTGCACGTACACGTGCACGGTGTCGATGTGCACGTGCACGATGCTGATGTGCAAGGCTCTGTGGCATACCAACAATAATGCTCTCCTTCAGTGCTATAACAATAAGACGTAACAGTGCAACAACTGTGGGGGAGTCGCAGTAAGGAGCCATCTACATGTGTTTTTAAATAAAACAAACAGTATTTGGGTGCATGGCTGATGGTTGTGGCTCTGCTAATCCAGCCTTGCTCAACTGCTGGATGCATAGAGGGGAAACACTGAAACCTTTCAACACATTCATCATCAGCTGCTGAAAGGGGAGAGGGACGAATAATAATATGGGTGTGCAGGTTGGAATACATAACAAGCCAAAGACAAACTTTATCTGGGTGGGGATTGCCTGGGCTATCTGGTTGAACAGCTAATTAAGATTAAGACTACTAAAGATTCCCACTCAATACAGCTTTCATGGATAGATATTCCACTCATGGCAGGATCAATATGAATGCATTGTTTACCCCTGCCTCTCTCGCTAGTCCCTGCTAAGTCAACTCCAACCATAGTTGGAATTGACTGATATTTTCAGATATTTCTGGAGCGCGTCGTTTCCCGCTGGGGCCCTGCTGTGTGTACATCTGGGTCCTTTCCCTGTCACGCTGCATGGGAAGAGAGAGATGTTTGGTTTTGGCTTGTGTTTCCTCAATCCCACTTAGGGATGTTGTGGTGGAATGCGAAGCCGGAGGAGAAGAGTCTCAGGGAGAAAGAAAGAGTTGGAAAAGAGAGAGAAAAGATAGAGCAGCTGACAGTCTTTCCCTCCCACGTAGGGCTGAACGATTTGGGGAAATAACCGAATTGTGATTATTTCGACCAATATTGCGATTTAGTATGCGATTTTTCTCCTTAAAGTTTCTTATGTTCCGTATTATTCACTAAACAAGCAATAAATCATTCTATAGTATGACCAACAATCTTACTGATCTTCAGTCAGTAGCAGTAACAAAACATTTTAATCGCAGCCTTTGTGATTTGGAAATCGCATTCTATTACTTTGCGTTGTCGGTTTGAAATCGATTAATAGTTCAGCCCTACTCCCACGGTGGCATTTGAAACAGCTTTGTTGTTGGTGTTTAATAAGGACCTTCCTCGTTATGACACACCGAGGATGAAACTCAAAATTCATACTGTGCATTAAGCAGGTCCGTTTAGACAGCCATTACAAAACAAAGACACAAAACCATTACTGCAGTAGTTAGGCCATAGTATCGCCCATGGTATAATGTAGCTGCAATATATGGGTTGATACACTGGGTCGAACTGTGTGGCACAAAATGTATTGTATATCATCCTCTAAAGACTGTTTTACAGTCCCACTGAGCAGAGTAATACCGTAACAAAAATGTTTTACATTTGCATTCAATGTTTGACCTTTCCTAGTAATGCCCTGCTGTATATTATTCACACAGTGCGCTGCACAGTGAGTTTACTGCTGAATAGCTAATAACCATGGGTTACATTTTGTGTGTGTGTATGTTTGTGTGTGAGTGAGAGAGAGTGGGTGAGAGAATTGGAGTGAGAGACATTTGCTCAATTCTAACAATCATACCAATTTACCAATTAAAAATAACTGTTGTGGCTATGATGTTATAATTATGTTGTTTATTTCGGTTTACATTAATTTTAAGACAGCTATGGGGTTGCACTTTGGTAACGAGGGTGTGTGTAATTTCATGCTAATTAAGCTTTTTTTAAGCAGAAGAAACAGGAAGAAACAAACAGACAGAGAGAGAGAGAGAGAGAGAGAGAGAGAGAGAGAGAGAGAGAGAGAGAGAGAGAGAGAGAGAGAGAGAGAGAGAGAGAATAGGGAGAGTGAGAGAGAGGGACAGAGTGAGAGAGAGAGAGAGAGAGAGAGAGAGAGAGAGTATAGGGAGAGTGAGAGAGAGGGACAGAGTGAGAGAGAGAGATGATGATGGTTCAATCTGAGAGTAAGAAAGATAAAAGGAAGAGCGAAAGAAAGAGAGAGAGATAGATTAAGGCTCGGGAATGGCCGGGTTTGATTACAATAAAATAATGATCGTATTCAATGCGACGGTGCAACTGTGAGATTTTCCCGGTAATTGAACATTTTGAAGTGACTGTGAAGGACACAAGGCATTTAAGTCCATGACTTCATTTTAAGAGGAGTTTATTCCTTTCCCCCTTTCTGGACAGCTCAGTTTACAAACACAAACACACCCATCTTGGCCTAAAGCTTCACCAAAAGCACAGCGTTTCCCCCACACAGACCTCCAGAAGGGGATCGGCGACGCTGAATTACTACTGCAATCAGCTAAGCCAAAAATAATATATATATACCAATAAAATATATTTTTAATTAGAATTTGAAATAATGCTGGGCGCACCAAAGGCATTTTGCTTTGGATTCAACACAACCATGCAAAATGGGATCTTAGTAGATCTGCACCTATGTATAACTGTGTGTGACAGAGATGGGCACTGCAGACTTGAGACTCGGACTGGATTCGCGAAAAGAAAATGGGCACTTGCCTTAGACTCGCCTAGTGTGAGCCTTGACTTACCCGAGACTCCAGCACTTCAAGCCTCAAGTCTCTCTGGGGACTTAAAGCTCAAATTCTGCCAGCTTCTAAGGAATATGGTAAATAATCGCTGAATGCATTGTCTGTTGTTTGTTGTTTGTTTGTTGCCCCACTGTTGAGAGCCTACAGGGAAAACACTGCATAATCACCGCAGCCCAGTGGCCCCTGTACGGCCCCCCAGTAGATTGCCCCGCACTCGGAGGGGCAGTGCCGCAGTCCCGCAGCCTCTGAACTGTAGTACGTCAGGTAGCCCGCGAGACACACTGGGCTCTGGCCCGGGGATCACCTGTTCTCAGCGGTTTAGACCCGCTAGACACAGCGGGAGGTTCCCTGCTGAACCTTTCACCGCTACCCTTCGCATCGCTTCATCACCGCTTGCGAATATCCGTTGAATATTCAACAGGCCTATCCGAAAATCAAGTCGCTTCGAAGTCAATAAACACGGTGTCACCCTGTATTGAATATACCAAACGTCACGGCACAGACACAGTGGCTGATCGCAACGAGTCGAAACGTCCACCCCACCTAGGATTGGCCAAGCCATGTGCTTTTTAGGAAACCCTGCTGTCTAACCCCTGCTGTCAGTGATTGGTGTGTCTCTCTAATTCAGTTCAAATTGCCGTTGCTTTACTTGTGAAGTAGAAAATGTAATTATACCGAATGGATTGAACAAAGAAAACGCAACCACAGTTCTGTGATTTCCAGATGAAGGAATGAAATCGAACCCGTGCCGTGAATGTGTTACTATTTCAGCAACAATGTTTTGTTTACGGACTTACATTGTTATCCGTTATCATATTCAAACTTGTGACATTGATTTTCATCTGGAAACATTTTGTTTTAGTTTTACTGTCGGACTACATCTCTTCAACAACATCCACGCTGTGTCTTTTCCGTTGTCTTTCATCTTAGGTTTTTTTCTCTGGTAAGAAGCTTGTGTTGTTGGTAAATTATTTTTATCTACCCGCAGCAGTGGGTGGAGACTGGAAAAGTTAACTTCAGGCCCTGGCGCTGAGGCAGGTTTCAGTGTGTATTACTGATTCTCTCCCTAAATACATATTAATAAACATGTTTTACACCACAAACAACAACAACATCAAACAAACAATCGCTAATTAATCGTCTGATTATTCATCAAAAATCTGCAGTCGCTGATTGCAAATGTGTCAGCGTCAGCTGGATCTATCTGTGTTGACTTATCCCTGTCCAAGACTTGAGAAAACACTGGAGACTGGATTTGGACTGGCACCATAAGACTTGAGACTGGACTTACACTTAAAATCAGCTCTGGTGTGTCCTGTCTGTATATATTATACACAATCTATCAAGTATACCAGATATATGAACTGCCTCTCAAACAATTGTAATAGGTCACGTCAGGTGACTCAGCACTCTGATCATAATTGATGTGTGACTTGATTATTCCATAGCTATACACCTTCCAAATGAAGACATAGCTTAAGGTTAAACAAATGTCGGCAGGCTTGAGTCTTGTCTAGCAATGCATTCTCAAAACAAAACAAAATTGCCGGCAAATGAAGTGCAAACAAAAGGAGATGAAACAAAAAAGGAAGATGAAGAAATATGCAGCACACCCCTCGGAAATAAAACAATATCAATAAAATATTTAAGCACACCAATGTGCAAATAAAGAAAATACTAAATCCAACAAAAACCTCAGCACACAACATTCAAACAAAATTAAATAAAATAAATCAAAAGTACATATCAACACACCGCACCGTGCACTATGATGGTCCACACCGACTGAGGCAGAGCTGGGTTTGGGCAGTCCTACTGAGGTTGACCCCCCAGGGGGGTGTACCATCTAGGCCCTGCTGATTCCATGGCACGTTCTAGCCGTTTGTTTTATTTTCATAGGTGCCCCCTACTGCACCCCCCTCAACGGTTTCATTCATGTCATTATTGTCATTGAAGAAATAGTGAAAGAATAATAAATGCATGATGATGTAAAAGGTGGCATTAGCTCATTAATGGCTGTACACACTAAATGTAGGAATAATCAAGAAAACAGGTGTCTTAAATATAGAAACCCGCCTACATACTTGATTGCGCACAACAGAAGCGACAGTATCACAAATACTATAATAGTACTACAAATGTAAGACTTTGTCGGAAACTACAAAGACAACCGACGTTTTTTGTGAAGTTACTTTGTCGTAACATTGTAATGAGACACGTTCTGTTGGATTGCACCGCAGCCCTAGCGTTGCACTCCAACTGCTCTGTTCTGCTCTCTCCCAGTCCCTTTACAACTCTCAAACCCCAGCGACAGCATCTTTAATTGCTTGACGCATTGGCCGCAGTCATTCTCAGGTCAACATAAAAGGGCTCACCCACTCTATAAGTTACGCAGGGGGACCGAACCCCTTCTCATCTCGAACCTGGCACACACACAGGGGGGGGGGGGGGGGGCACCAGTGCATCACGACCAGGCGCTGTTCAGGAACCGATTTCTGAAACGCTGTCCTCTCCTCATCCTGTCCACCTCCTACACACTCTCATCATCACCACCGAGGATAAACATGACCCCGGGAAAAATTAAAAGGGACTCATAAAGAGAGAGGCGGCCCACGCAGCGAGCCAAATAGAGGCCCTTCACCACTCAGAGACCTGTGTCTCTCTGAGTGTATCGCACACAGACCGCCGCCACCGCGCTACGAAGAACCGCTCAACGCTGCGGGGGATGCCAAACTCTTGTCCAGAAGTGTGCTCCACGGTTTTGCTGAAAAGGCAGGCGTGGGTGTTGGTAGAGTTGTCACTAATGGAAGCAGAACACCTTTGTCTTTCAACGTTCAAAGAAAGCACCGACCAGATTGGCTGTGCATACGCCTACTGCCGTTTGCGTACACACACACACACACACACACCCACGATGCAGTGTAGACTTGTTTTAGGGAGAGGTCGTCTACATACTAGAGTTAGGCTTTAGGGTCTAGCTGTCAATTGTTCTTAGCCTTTGCTCGGTCAGTACCAAAATTACTGTGTGTGTGGATATGAATGTGTGTGTGTGTGTGTGTGTGTGTGTGTGTGTGTGTGTGTGTGTGTGTGTGTGTGTGTGTGTGTGTGTGTGTGTGTGTGTGTGTGCGCGTGTGTGAACATCATCCCCCTGGGTGGAAGCGTTGTGCGGACGGTTGCCGGCGGTGACCGCTGGACCGCAGCGGCCGGCGGTTAAATGAGCCGTGCCGCTGACGCCGCGTCCGACGTGCGGAGCGACAGACGCGTTCGGTCTGGGGGGGGGGGGGGGGTGTGCTGGAGAGCGACGGCAGCGCCCAGCGGGAGGTCACCCAAGGTCCTCTCTCAAGGCCCAAGCGTGTTTTTTCCTTTTTCCTTTAGGAATATGTGCGCTTTTTAACCCTTTGATCAGGAGATCTGAGAGGCAACAACGTGGTTTAGGGGGAGCCGACAGAAAGGGCACGGAGAGCATCGTCACAACAGGAGGCTGGCTGACGACAGAACTGACAACCTGACAAATAGGCCTTCCACCGCCATCTACTGAACTCGCGACTTGAAACAGCGGCGGTGTCGAGGCCGCGATCAAGCCCATCTCGGCCAAATCTTATAGAGTCCTGACACGTTGCCAGCCTGGGTTCTTTTTTTCTCACCTTCATTTAAAATAAATACCCCGAGCGCCCCACACACCAAACAGAGAGCCCCTCTTAAAGGAGCAAACAAGATCCTGGATGCGAGGTAAAACCTCAGCTGCCCAAAATAAGTGTCAAAGGAAATGATCTTGGCCGAGTATGAACACGCAGCAGGTATGCCTAGAGTAGGCCGGAGAGGGGGAGGTGAGCATTGATGGGGTCATGCTAGAGTGTGTTTATGTCAAGGTGCTCAATTCCAATGCATTAGATAAGGTCTGCCGGAGATGGCAAACAAAATGGGCCGGTGTTTGTTTTTCTGTTTGTGAGTTTACCCGGCTGAAACCATTTTGTGTTCTTCCTCTAAGTGCAGGCAATGTAAGGAACGCATGAGTAATAAGCAACCGGTAAATTGTGTGTTGATTAGATTAGCTTCTGAGAAGCACGGGAAGATGTGCATTGCATTTCTCCTTAAGACCTGACAAGAATAAGATAGTCTTTTTCTATATCTTCTGCCTACTTTTAGAGTAGATAAAGCCATACTATCATTCCACTGAGTAGCATATTAGTGCGGGAGAGGATTCCTGAACAGTCCGAACCAATTCACATCATATAGGTAAAATATTTTATCTGTGGGTTATATTTGCAAGACATCGGCAGTTAGCTTGCATGTACATTATCTTATTCATTATTTGCATTTTTTATGTGTATGTGTATGTGTATGTGTATGTGTGTGTGTGTGTGTGTGTGTGTGTGTGTGTGTGTGTGTGTGTGTGTGTGTGTGTGTGTGTGTGTGTGTGTGTGTGTGTGTTTTTTGGGGGGGGGGGGGGGTTAAAGAAAGGAGCCTAAAGAATGGATCCTTCTTTAGGTATATGACATACAGAGAATGTAGTGAGCTGAGACAGTAAACATATGCATGAAAGCCGTATGTTAGTTAAATGACAGTTTATGGTAATTGTTAATATGCAATGTAAATGTGAAAGCCTCTGTCGCTGCACAAGAGTTATACGTTTCCCTGCAAACCTCCGTAGGCGTGCTGCCAGACGTAACTATCGGTTTAGGTTACATTTCTGCGGGTCAGTGAAAAGACTGAACCCACATGCATGTATATTTTCAGCTTATAATGCCCCCACACTACTTCTGTCTTGCGTTCCTAAGTTGTGATGAATCGCGATCACATGCATATTTTGGAAAAAAAGATTCCCATGTGATCCCCTTATCATTTTCCCCATGATGCTGTAGAGCTGGCTGCAGCGTAACACTTTCATCAAAGACATGTTGATTATTTGAGCACACAGCAGTTTATTACCCCTATAGGCAGCAGAAATGCAAGATGATAAATGCTCGTTTAGTCGAAACTCTTGTTTGGATGAATGAGTATCTTGCCATTAGCCTACTTGGTAATGTACCGCAAAACAACTTCATTTTGTTTAAATAGAGATAATTGTATGAGTCTTTTGCCCAGAGGCGATTGAAACCACATGACAGTGGTCTGAATTACAATGATGTAGTCCGGAGGCTGTTCCCTTCAAACGAGCCTTTTATATATGAGGTCGGACGTCATGGGGACAATATAATATATCTTAAGACATAGCCTAGGTCGACAATAACAGTTAATTTGAGTCTATTCTCTAATCAGTTTAAGTCTCGGTTTAAGCAGCCTAATTGCCACATCCATTACAGTTAGTGCTTGAGAAACTCCATCAGCAATCTAAAAGGCAAAACAAAACAGAATTGGCAGAGATATAAGAAATCATATTCTACCAGAGGGGAAAGTCATAACGAAAGCCCTGGACATCCATTGCTCTAAATACTATGCCTTTTATGGACATTGGTAAAAGCAAGTCACTCCGGAGCAAAGTTTCAGTGCTCAAATTACACATGAACATTGCATAAACATGTATCTCATCCACAAAATACCTAATAGCCTACTCTATTCAACGGGCTACATTTTTTTAAAAGCAACCATAGTCACCGACAACAGCCCTAAGGAGCCGCTTCGCGCAACTGGTAGATAAAAAAGAAAGACAACTTTTACAGAGGCGTCGGCATGGCGTGCGTTTCTCTTTACCTTGTTCTCCGAGGTCCCCGCTCGCCCGCTCCGGCACGCCGTTGAGCAGCAGAAAAGATAGGATAAAAAGGAAACGTCCACATTGTGTCGGCAAGATTTGGGCATTTTTCTGCCTGTGTTTACTGTACATCCCTGTGACCCTCGGTGCCGCTAGCCGTCCTCCCTTGGCTCGCTCTTCCGCCGACTCCTTCAGACTCGCTTCAGCCCGAGTGCTGAAGCTGTCGGGCGCGCGGCAAAACAAGACATGGAGCGGATTGGAGGGCGCGAGCCCGATAGGTGACTTTCCCGCTCCCCCCCCTAGGACTTTAAAGATGTTCCTAAAAGCCGCCCATTGATCCAGACGAGGCCCATACCCACACACAGACATATTGCATATACATCCTACAACCAAGCTGGATGTAGGCTTGGGTATTTATTTCTATGCTATGACAGAATTTGCTTATAATAATGTGCAAGCACAAAATATGTAATATACGATATCATTATTACCTTATTTTACATGTCATATTGGCCACCCACAGTATACGTCTCAATATGTTTCATTATTCGTATTTCTTCGAATTCAGAGGTGAATGGGGGGACCCGAGGATAAGGATGGTACGTTTCACAGTAAAGCGCCTCTTTCTTTATCCCAGCCTATGAATTTCTACTCTCACAATTTGCATGGAGGCAGTTATTAAAATGAGCCGGAAAAAAATGAATAATGCATTTGAGGGTAGCATTTACAAAGTGGAATTTATTTCCAGCTCTGTTGTTCACCAGTGAATATTCAGATTATTGGATCCAATGATAGAGGAAAAGAGAGTAGCACAGCATGGGCTTGGTGATATCTATGTTGAAAGAGGAAACATGGAAAGAAACAAAGAGTTCCTTTGATAGTAGCCTCTTCCATCCTGCACCCTTGGGCCTTCTTTGCCGTATGCATATCCTATCATTGCTTTTACAGCACATTCTTGAGCCCTTCAATTGACCCATTTTTGTATTTATTGAATTGTAAAGTATCTCATAGCTCATTTTAATTCGCATTGTGTTTAAGAAAAAACAACCCCTTAGACTATAATGGATAGATAATAATGATTATGAGATAAGAGATTGGTCATTCTTTCATTGTCTTTGTTATCAAGCCTATCCAGTTTCCACCTAATGCCAAACGCTGGTGATGCCGCGGTTTGCACCGGTTGCGTCTTGGTTGTATTCCCCCAGCTGTGCTCATGGGATCTTCTTCCACTTCCTTCCTGCTCCTCAGTCCCAGTAGGTGGAGGCCCACTAAGCCTCTCCCAGCTGTTTCCCTTCCTCTCCCCCCTCCCCCTTTGTTCTCTGTTGGCAGAACTCTATCCACCCATGTTGACTCATGTTGCCCATGAGAACTTTATAGACTCCACCATTCATAGGGTGGGTGGACTCCTCAGGAAGTATCCACACGGAGCCCCAGTCAGCCGGGTTGAAAGGTTAAAGGCAGTGGTTCACTCGCCCCTAACCTACCAAACGTAAAAGCGCTACAAAGCTGCCCTCAGCTCCGGGTCAGTTCCGTCCACCTGACCGCCTGAAGACGACGAGACCTTTGGGAGCGCCCTCTTCCGACTTCTTCCGACCCCCCAACCCCCCCCCCCCCCCCCCGCTGAGATGAACCATGACCTGCCCACGGCAGGGATCCTCTGGCGGTGAAACCTGCCCTGGAAGAGCGGAGGCATTGGGTTGTAGATGTGCCGAGCATCTGTTTCTTGTGTGCGTACCATGTGGATGTCTTTGTGGGTCTCTAGAGTCACCGGCCCCTTCACCGTCTCAGAGGTCCATCTCTGAAGTCCTTCTGGTGTCGGCTTTCATTAGCCCGCCCCCTGCCTCCACGTCAATCCCACCTTCAACGCCTCGAGACGCAGAACTGCCACCACCAGTGATCTGATTTCACCGCCTTACCGCCCACCTCGCCGGTGACTGTTTGGTTCGACCAGTCAAACAGCTCCTGGTAGCCTGCCACCACGGCAGAGGGAGTGAGGGGTACTGGAGTGCTTCCAGGGACTTCTTGGATCCAGCCTTTCCTGTATTTGGGTGCAAGCTCTGATCCGTAACAGGTAAGCCAGCTCAGACCAATTACGCCCCTGCTTTAATCGGCACTCAAGGGCTTCGGGGTGCATCAGGTGTGCCGGCCAAAACACGTTGTTCTGCCTTTCCCGTGGGTGCAACGCTCCTGTCCTGGCACTTTGGGATTATAATTAGGATTCTGAATTTGCTGGTGAAAAAGGGAATTAAATGGATAATTCACCTCTTTCCAAACACTGATGTTCCTCTCTACGATTTGAATGTGGTTTCACCTTTTGTTCTCCTGATGCGAGAGTGGCCATTGTCCAACCCAGCTCTGTTTAAGAGGTATTAGTAGTATTATTGTCACAGGTTGTTGGATGGAAAGGTCAAGCGGTTTCAGCCCGACAGGCCCCCTAATCTGTCCTCTGATTTATTTCTTTGAACAGCATGTGGGAAAGAAAAGGGCACTCTCAAAAGTGTCGAAGGTCGTCTTCAGAGATGCTTTCGATAAAATAAAATATATTGGTGAGTTTTTGGGGAAATGTTATTTTCCAAGTCACATAATATGTAAATAAATGCAGTATTAAACTCCAAACCACCACTTTGTACCTTCAAAGCATGCTAATGGCATAAAGAAAGATCCAGGCTTATGGGCTAAAATAGCAGAAGTAACACCCAATAAAACCCTTTTCAGAAGATAAAATGACTCGCGGCAAGTTGGAAAATAGGATTTTCCATTCTCCTCTGGCATTAGAAAAAGGAATTACCTTCCATAATGACTTTTATTGACCAGACCTGGTCCTTAAGAAAAAGTGAGATTTGTGCAATGGCTGTCCAAACGAACGCACAAATGAATCATACCGCCGACAGTTACATCTACCGGCTATGACACCACGACGAATCCTCACTTTGATTCAAACCTAATGCTAACTGTATCGGTCAAAAGTAGTAGAAAAATTAATAGCAATATCGACCACGAAGCGAAAAAGCAAACATCATCATCACTGAACAACGGTTTCATCTCAATGCGGAGTTGTCTCCGGGGTCTTGGACTGGATGCTCATCTCTCGGTCTGTACCGTGTTTTTGAGTCCTTCTCGTCCTGTGAAGCCCTACCAGGCATGGCCGTGGTGCGGCCTTGGCGTCAGAGGCTGAAGCCCAGAATGTTTTATGAATCGCCCTGGATCTAAAAACAAAGGAATAATACATAGACAGCCCGGAGCCATTCATCTGTCATTCCGATCATGCATTAAAGCCCTGGGAAGTAATATATCCTTGATAAAAAACACAAGTGCGTTTTGGGAGATAGACAGACAGACAGAAAGACAGAGAGGTAACCCTGTAAAAGGGTTTGTCATTGCACTACACACTGTATCGGAAATATATGTGTGCTTTTGGCTGTGTGTTTGACTGAAATTATTGTGTATATTCTAATTAACTATTAATTAACTATTAACTACTAATGTCAACGTAAAAACATTTCAGTTTTTATCTAGTCTGGTATTGTAGTAATTGTCAATATATGTGTTATGATAGCAGTTGTGAAGTTTTCTTCTTCTATTCCATACTAATACTAATGACTAACAATGTAATATTGGCAGTTATGTGTGTGCGCGTGTGAGTGGGTACGTGTGGGTGTGAGTGTGTTGCTTTGATGGATTGACCTTTCATTATCCAGGAGGGGAATGAAAGGTGAGGGGGGGGGGGGGGGGTCCCCCTGTCCCTGAGCGGGACAAATGAAGAAGACGAGTGAATGAAGATGAAATGATAAAGAGAAATAATAGTGTGATGATGACGATGTTGACAATGAAAAGCGGACGAATCATCTGCTGTCGTGGGCACAGGTCGCCACTGGCAACCATACAACACAGGTTTGTCAGGAAGAGGGTAGAGGAGAAGTTTCAACCAGTTGCATGTAAAGTAACGTAAACTATCGATAACCGTTTTACGTTTCCTCCCAACAATGTCTCGAAGTGAAGTTCAACGTATTCTGTTGTTGAAATTCCCATTCAAATCGAATTGCCCCGACTTGCCCAAATGTCCCTGTTTTGGATTATGCGGCAGTGTCAATGCAAGAATAAAATGAAGATAAGATAAGATAACTACAATTAAACAAAGACCCGGAGGGCAGACCATTAAGTGTCGGGACACGGGGTCTAGAGGATTTGACCAGTAGCTCGTTAGACCCATTCTCATTGATGACTCATCATCTTTTGTTCCATAGTGATCAGGGCTGGCTGGTGGCTGCCCTCTCCGTCTCCGCCTATTCTTTGAATGCGAGTGTGGCTCCTTCTATCGATTAGTCCCTGGGAGCTGTGAGAGTCCCTTTCAGCACATCTCAGTCCCCAGCATCAACCGGGGCCACAGAAGGGGAGGATCAGAGGTTGATCCCGGCCAACCCCCAGCCTCGAGTCCATCATGTGGCTTTTGGTTGTCTCGCCCGTTAAGACCCAGGGACACCTGATGAAACTCAAGCACATCGGCTTGTTGTTTGTTTGTTTGAATACTAAAGAACCATTCTGGGGCCGGAAAGATCAGAGCAAGGCTCCCTGCGTCAATAAAGCATAATGTCTATCGTCTCCTTTTTCTGTGAATTAAGTATTTCTTCTCATCCTCGTCTGTAGTTTTAGCACGGCTGCAGTTTCAGCACTGGGCCTCTGGCCTGGCTGAACTTCTAAATGATGACTACTGTCATTTCTTTATGACTAGTTTGTGTGCGTGCGACGTGCGTGCATGTGTTAAAACACACACACACACACAAACACACACACACACACAGCTCAATCATGTTAGATGTGCTAGGCACCAATACCTCTCTCCCTCCCCCCAGTACAAAGAGGGCTCGTACTGTACATGTAAGTTAGAAGAGCCGAGCCGGAATTGATGATAACCGCAGAGAGAAATTGGAAATAATGAGCAACCATATGTGGCGCGTGGTCCGTAATCAAGCATGGCTCCATACACCAAAGCCCATTTGTTTAATTTACACACTGTTCGTTTATGTTAATTGAATATACATGGTGCTAAGCAACTCTTTCAGTCGCTTTTTCAGAATAAACTGCGCAGAAGGAATTAGGTCTCCCGTTACCGGCAACAAAACAATAAAAACATTGATTCCAAAAGTACTAAATACATTTAGTATCGAACCCTCCGGGAGTGGCTTGGAGATGCATGCGCCGACAGGCCTCCGTATTCATTACACGCTTCAGCGGCTCTATAGGTAGACCGAGATGGATATCGTGGACGGCTGGAGGCTGAACACGGCGAGGAAGACACCGTATAGGTGTGCACCTGCCGGGTAGACAGCTCCCCCGTTGGGGGACAAGGAAATGTATTCAGCTGTGAGTGGGTTTGTGCAACGCAGAGAACGCAGTCTTTTAGGTCGGAAGCGGGAGGCAGGGTTTCACCAGTCGTTTAGCTAGCATACACGCTGAAACCACGGGGAGCAAGGGGAAGGAAGAGCAAGCAGTGGTGATGATGATGATGATGATGATGATGATTTCACGCGCGAGCCCATGCCTGGGCTTATCCTCAAAGGATAAACACTCTTCCAACTCCCATTCCACCCCCCCCTCCCTCCCCGAACCCCAACAAAACTAGAGATGTTTGCCACAGGGGGTAAAATGTCCCGACACTGAGCTTAGTAGATAAGGGGTTGAAACATAGGTTTTAAATCTACACCAGATGCTGTGTATATGGACACGGTTGCAAAAAAAAAGAAGAGGGTTGTAGGATGGAGAACGTGCCTCCTACCAATTTCAAATCATTTATTTATACCCTGGTATGTTCCTGTGGCGTTTTGTGTATTGCCTTTTTGGAAATGGAATTCAAATGAAGGTGTGCGTGTGTGCGCGCGCTCGCGTGCGCGTGCGTGCGTGTGTGTGTGAGAGACTCCCTGTCTGCAACAAATAAAAATGCAAACATTTGGTAGCGTCTAGGGCTGATGTTTATAGCAGACCTGCGCCGCCTGGGGAGTCCAGCACTCTTCTCAGCGTGTTGGCCCAGTTTTATCAATCAGATATTAGCTTGAACCCCCCATGACAGACAGTACTGGGGCTATGCTGCAGGTTCCCCCTGCCCGCCTTCATTCAAACCTGCCTGTACCCACACGTACCCCCTGTTTCTCACAGCCTGGAAGTGCTGCCGTTTTTATACATTTTCTGGTTAGAGCAAGAAGGAGGACCGAGATAGGGCGAGAGAGAGAGACAGAGACAGCGACAGAGACAGAGACAGAGACAGAGACAGAGACAGAGAAAAAGGAAGCAGGTGCAATGATAAACGAGAGAGAGACACCGACAAAGACAGAGAGCAAAGACACATGAGAGAGAGGGGAGGGAAAGAGAGAAAAGGAGGGGAACAGTACGACAGAGAGAAGGGGGAATGAGAGTAGGAAAGAAAGAGAGAAGGGAATATGAGAGTAAGAGTGAGAGAGTGAGAGAGAATCCTTTATTTGGATTGCGTCTCAAGAGTAACCGTGCCAATTTAGAATGTGCCCCTTTCGGCCAGAAATCATCTGCATAGTGGATAAGTTAATTAAGAGTGAGGGTGGTGATAACAGGCCTTGTATTCTGCCTGTGAGGTACAGTAATTGCATTTCAAATTTTGTTTTTATCAAAGAGCAGCACTCGAAAGAGATAAGACTCCTCAGAATGGCACCGAGCCAACTTGGCACAATGTGAGCGACATAATACATGTTCAATTAAAAGTGAGAATACAAATACATTATGAAGGGTGGCTGACTCCAGACTGACTCAAAGGGTTAACTGGGACCCCAGAACCAGGGCTCCAGAACCAGGGGGCCCATATTTCAAGGGCTGCATTCAAAAAACATAACCAATGAAATGACAGTGCTTTCTCTTACATTAGTTTAAATTACTTACAAAACATGACAGTCCCGCTCTCTCATTTATCCATCAGTCGCTTGGCAGGAATCAAGCCAACAATGGGATCTTAATCAAGGGATTACTCAAAATTAAGATGTTGGCCTTCTGGTTGAGTTTTTGGATTCTATTCAGATATTATTTTATCCTTGGTTAACAAGCGATGCAAGCTAATTTGTAGAATAAACGACTTGATAGTCAGGTTTTGTGGCATTTATAGATTGCAATAATTGTATAAATCTGGGGTGGTGGATAACGAAATAAAGCATGCATGCACAACAACAATTTATTCCTGCTCATGCCAGGAATATCCATTCCCAGCCAATCACCATGGGCCCATGAGAGGGGGACATCAAGATTAGGTTGTACCACTCTCAGAAATGAAACATTTACTTAATAATTATGTTGGTTTTCTATAATGTAAAATTTAATTATTGGGTGACACCAGAACGCCTACACCAGACATAAAACAATTATCTGGGAGTCGATTTAGCGATGGCAATCTGCACGCTAGCATAAGGCGTTGAACATGAGAAATGTTAAATCACATGGCACGGATGCGAGGGAATGAACTTCAGTATTCCTTCTCCACTTGGAATGGAAACGGCAGCTTTACCTTCAATTAACTACACGGTTGAATCCAATTTGACTGAAATTGACAAAAGGGCTCGGAGCATTTCCCTTCTTGTGTAAATGTTAATACTAGGTATTAAAGACGGCCACGGGAGACGGCATTGGCTTTGATTTACTTTCGAATCATGTTCCATATGCAGCAGCAGGGGCTGGGGGGGGGGGGCAAGTTGGTAATCTTGGTTTCAGCAACTGTATACAACGCTGGGAATTATAGAACATATGGGACCACAATAACAGGACTGGACTACTCCAAATGTGATGCATTTAAACCACTTGTGAGACCATCGCAGGCCTTCACACTGTCTGGCCCAGCCTCAACACCTAACGCAACCACACAGACAGACCTATATCTTCAATATCAACAAATAGCTGCAAAAGGCTCACATCCAAAGCTGGCTTACCATGGCTATAGAGTGCACTCAGCATTTCCCAGACACATTATCTCTCGCAGTTAACCTTGTAGAAATGTACCATCTTTTTTTAAGTCTAACTATTTAGAAAAATGAAGTCCAAGCGCCACCTAGTGGTACAATCAATAGACGGTCGTTTCGCTCATACTGCGTGGCTAATGGTTCGGAGTTTAAACAAATCTGGTAACGCGGATAAAATAATAAAAACATGTACAATCAATAATAACGTGACAAACATATGAATAATAATGACACATAGAAATGCTCTTTTCCACTTACTGACAGGCGGAGTTGTCATAGGGTTCAGAGTTCATGTATAGTACGCATGCGCCGTACATATCACGGTGGCCGCTCGTCAACTCAGCTATGATAGTAGAAATGTATATTGAACCTTAACTTCTGCTTACAGTAATGAGACGGTAACTTCACGTATTACAGTTTTTATTCTAAAAAGGACTCTAGAAGGACACTAGAGTCAGTCAGCTTCTGACAGAAGATGACAGCCAACGAGGATCAAGAGGTATAGTGATAATGCGGGTTGCTAGCCAGCTAACTAGTCGCTAAGTAATTATCATTGTGTTTAAAGGCTATCTGTTTGTGTTTAGTTTGACTAACTACTGTCGCGTAGGGGAACCTCGATAGACATGTCCTTCCTAAAGGAATCGCAGCTCTACTCTTGATTTGAATACATTTGTGAAAACCATGTGCATCCAAAACTGGTCAGCTCGTCTCCTCACTTGACCAGTTGTTTTAATGTGTTTTTAGATGGAGTTGGAGGTTCTCCGCTCCATCTACGAGGGGGATGAGTGTTTCAAAGAGATCAGCCCTGTGTCCTTTCAGTACAGGGTGAGTTGGCCACTTGTTGAATCAATGTAATGTATATGATGGAAATTAAATCGCTTTACCTTTTGCTATACGAGTGACGAGTTTCTTTCAACACAGGTGGGAGAACTTGATGACACCAAAGCCTTCATTCTTGATTTCACGTGGCCGGAATCCTACCCAGCTACCGCCCCTCAGATATCCCTAGTTGCATTTTTTAATAACAGAATGTGAGTACCAATCGAAATCTGACATTTCCAGATTGAAATCCACAACGGTTGAACCATGTAGACCTCGTTTAAGATCAAATCAAAAACCCACTTAATTGTTTATCTTATTTTTCTTACTTACTGTTCCTCACCCCTCCCAACTCTACCGCCACAGATCCTCACTGACGAAGCAGCAGATTGTCTCCAAGGTGGAGGAGCAGGCAGAGGCCAGCCTGGGCGAGGCCATGATGTACACGCTGTTTGAGTGGGCCAAGGAGAACCAGGAGAGCCTCATGGAGGATCATCAGCCCGTCGTCACCGCTGTGGTCAGTGGGCTCGCTGGACTTTGTGGGCTTAGTCCTTTTGAGATACTTCTGGGGTATTAGGAATCGGAAACTTGCCGCCCGTCAGACCAGAACTGTGGTGAATAGCCAGAACTCTAGATAGAAAAGTGGGTGTTCAGGGTTTGACAAACAGAATTCCAGGTGTGTGAAATACCTCTGAGGTGAGAGTATGCCTACACTCCCTAGACAACACACATACGCAGTGTTGGAATTCCCTGTGAAAGGGGACACAGGCAGAGAGAAAGACATGATGGATATACACATAAATGCAGTTTTAAGGGTGTAATCTCACCCTTAAAATTCGTTCCAACTACCCTAAACGGTAGCCTGAATGTGCTGAAGCACATTGGACTGCCCCTTTAACTTTGGCTTGACTAGCAAACTAATAATGAAATGCAATGCTAAGGCCTGGAAGAGATAAACAATTAATTAGCTTGATAACAGATCAGACAATATCATGAGACCCATATCATATTTCAAGTATATTAATCACCAAAATCTACTTTCCGGATGCAGATCTCCAATGACACGACGGCGACAGAGGGCAAGAAAAAGGAGAAAAAGGAACAGCTCACAAAATCACAAAAAAGGAGGATAACTTGTAGGACGGGTAAATTGAAAACTTATTATTTCTAAGGCTGTTCCAGCTCAAAGATGATTGCATGGAATCGGTGAAGAAGCAGTGGATTAAACTATAATTTACGTTTCAGATAACAAGGGGGAAATGCCCCGAGGCTGGGACTGGTGTGACGTTATCAAGGTATGTTTTTTTTTTATTTTGTTTCTCCCCTTTACTCCACTAGATGGCAATGGTTGACAATGTACAAAATGACCTGTTCTGTCATATAACCTGTCAATATCTTTGTCGTTTCTTTGCATATGTTTACACTGACGGATTCATCTTCCAGCATGTGAGTAAAAACCTTTCTGGACATATTCATGCATATATTTTCCTCATTACAAAAACAATATCTGACACTTTGCTTCTAACTATTTGTTTGTTTTTTTTAGCTTAGCAGAACCGGAGGGATGAACGACTAGGTGAATACTGTGGAAGAGAAGAGGGCGGATTTAAGGTGCCGGGCGTTTACAAGACGGATTCAAGTGGATTGTGCAGAATTCAGTTTCGGCCCCCTAAATCCAACAACACCGGCTCGCAACTGAAGAAGCTGCGATCACGACCGCCGAGTCCTCGAAAAATGTCGCAGTCCCAAAGTTTAAAGTAAAACCGCTCGTTTCAGCACTCGATCGGAGGCCAGAGCCATTCTGTGAGGTGTAGGTGTCGCACGGCTGTTTAGGAATTCTTCTTATCAAAGAGGGTTTTAGATTCACAAACAAACCTTGTGCTTTTCTCTCCCCCCCCCCCCCGAGTGTTTGGTTTTATTCACGTTTTGATACCGCTTATGGTGGAGGGCTAGGAGGAGGGGGAACAGTCACTATAACGGCTGGATGAGACATCGAGTCAGTTGACAGTGTTGTCATATGGAAGATGGATGTGCACCACTGCCATTGTTGTCCTACGATGCTTACCTGTAGTCCTCAAGTGATAAAAAAACAAAAATACTGCAGCAACCTGATGGCCTTCAAGGATGCACTCAATATTTTACGTAGTATTTATAACTATAAAAAACCATTTCATTATTTGACAAGAGTGTGGTCCCCCTTTAAAGTTGACATTTTTATGGAAAAATAAAAAAACAAATGCACTTTTGACTCGTGTGTCGGAAATTCTTCTTTACAAAGTTTATTGGCTTTGTTCAACGCATGGCAATAAAAACAACTTCATTCTGTTAAAGGTATTTTCATTTCAATGTTTGTTGCCAGGTTTCTAAAGTTATCAAACTGAATAGTAGAATAGAATACAAATATTTCTCTATTTACTAATTACTCCTGTTATATTAAAATAATAAGTAGGCCTAAGTAGCTTATACTGACTTAATGCCACCCATCTGTCTCCACTAACATGCATCACTGGGCTAACATAAAACACATTAAAAGTTCACTTGTGGCATGCGTTTAGCGCTGCACAAGAACTCCGCCCATAAATTCTCTCCCAGCAACGTCGGCTAGGACAGCTGGGGAGCGTATAGCCTACTGTAAACTCGTCCCAATAACACGCACCATGGACAGCAGCCCTGGGAACGGAATACACAAAAAGAGGAGAAAGGTAAATGAGCCGAGACTGATTGAACGCCTTTAGTTATTTTGTAAATTAAAGTAATTTATGTTGCTGCCCAGGTACTTTCAAATGCAATGGTCCAAATCGTAGATATACCTTAGGCCATATAACAGTTTAATTTCCTATAGAAGCGCGTTAATAGTTGAACAACTTGAAGTCTCGTCTTTAAGGGGGTTGGGGGTAGCAGTTTAATCTCATGCATATTGAGTGTGTTTCAATGCAAACAAATACATCATCCTACAAAAATAAACCACCACAGGCGAACATTAAAGTGTTATAATTGGTCGTCATTGTCCTGCAGGAGGACAAACGAGTTATACGATTACCAGCCATTCCCAACGCTCCCACTTCGCTGTGCCAGGTCTGTGGTTTATCGTAGCAAAAAAACTCCCTCTCCATGAGAACTGTTACCACTAAATACTCCAAAACAATCGATCCCTGCTAGTCTGAGTGTCAGTAGCTAACACAAGACTCATCATCCCCTGTGAACCACCTAGGGGGGCAAAGAAAGGCAGAGCACATCCCAAAGACTGCACAAGCTCTTCTTCTCCAACTGTCTCGCAGACTTTGGTCCGCTGAAGAAGACCAGTAGGACAACGAACAAGGTGATTTGTCGTGATGTACTGAAGTTAACCTATTTGATCGGCCCAACGTGTTAACAACAGTATCTTCTTGTATGTGTGTTTTTGTATTGTAGTGGAAAAACTGGGACATGCATGTCCCAAAATTGAGTCTAGAGACGGAGCGCTCCATCGAGGATTACCTCAGAGTAAGAACTCAAGACCCAAATACCTACCAAACTTCCCTGTTGATCTACTATAATGTTAATCTTGCAGTTGCTTTTTAAATTGTGTTACATTTCTTATATCAATTTATTCATTCATTTTTGTATCCATGTGCATCGGAGGTATAAGGTCGTGAAAACAATCAAAAAGTAAAAATGATATACAATACGTTTTGTGTTTTGTGTTATGTCTTGGAGGCCCTAGATACACCCAACACTATAACTAGCCTAATCCCTGATTCCCCCTGCCATTGTTTCACCCTGCAGCAGCGTCTTGGACACAATAATCCGCTCTCACCTTACACAGAGACTGACGTGTTGCACCTGCTCGGTACACCACAAGCTCCTTTCTACAAGGTGAGGTTACAGAGGTGACCTAATCATGTAACGTCAGTCACCAGGGAAATGTCTAATCACGCCTGAACACCTTGTCAACTCACCGGCTGGCCCTGACCTAAATGGAGAGACTACAGGATCTTTAAATCTAAAATAACCGCAGTATAACACAGGGGGATGCATCCACTGCTATCTTCCAATTATCTTTAGAATGTCAAAAAGTATTTCCATCTCAAAGTCGGCTCACAAGCCCAGTCTTGGACACACACACACACACACACACACACACACACACACACACACACACACACACACACACACACACACACACACACACACACACACACACACACACACACACACACACACCTTTGAATTTATTGTGTGTCATGGTTGTGTGCATTGATTGGTGTCAGCCTGGGGCTGCCTTCTTAAAAGATGAACTTAAACTCCAGATGGTAACTATAGGCAATGTTTGTAATCTCAAGAGGCATGGCTGCAACAAAATGACACCTACTGTTTTAATATATTTTTAACCGCAGGACATATGTCGGTTTCTAAAGCAAGTCAAGTATTAACATAGCACTTAAAGCTGCTGTAGGTAAGATTTGAGAGTTGTTAAGAGAGAGAGCAGAAGAGAGCAAGCTTTTAAAAGTAAACAACCCAAGGGAACAATCCCTTCCTTCCCTCGTATCTGAGACATTGAAAGTAGTTGCATACAGGTACCTGTTATTAAAAGTCAAAGGGGGTTCACCAAAAAAATCAGGGAGAGGAGAGGCCCTGATTTGTCAGAAATGAGACAGGAGTTGTCATGAATCTAAATCGTCTCATACAGAGGCAGTGGCAGTCAACAGATAATAGATATTATCACACAGCTTTTTCCTCTTTAACAGCTTAGCGATGGCTTTCCATTTTTTTACAAATTACATTCAATTAAATTTAACTTAGAGACAGTAGGCTACCTTTAACAGCCATCACAGAATCACAGTCAGAGGAGGACGGGCCAAACCCTGACCCAACCCCTAAGCAAGACAACCAGACCTACTCCTGTCCAAACCCTCAACTAGCACCATAAAGAGACCCATTTCCCCCTCTCCTTTATGGCGCCCACCACAGCGTAAGACCCTCAGCGCCATCAAGTCCCTGACCGATCAACACGAACCGCACGGCTCCCATGAGGTCCTCATCAGAAGCATGGCGGCTCTGGGCCACGAAGACGGGGAGGAGGAAGAGGCGGGGCCCGGGGAGAGCACGGGCGCCACGACGACGACGTCCAACGAGAGCGGCCCACGTCCGTCGGCCAGCTCCGACGGGAGCCCCGAGGGCGACGCGACGGAGAGCTGCCTGTTGCCACGGAGACCGAGGCGCGTCGGCCTGGACCCTTCCGTGTGTCGGGGGAGGTCTGGTGGGAAGGAAGCTCCGCCCTCTCCCGGCCAGGAGCGACGGTTCATGGTGTACATATGTGGCGGGTATAAAGGTGAGGACGCGCGTGGGCGGGAAGGGGCGGGATGCAGAAACAGCATCACAAGTGGCGGCATCTCGTTGATCCAACACCCGCCGGCTTAGATAATGTATCTGGGCTGAACTATATCGCCCAACGAGCCTTGACCAAAAAACATCTGATTTCAAACCAGAAAGATGATGTTCATCATTTTTGGTAAATTTGAAGCAATTATGGACAGCTCTGATAGAGAAAAAAAAAAGATGTTGCTACACTATTCCAACAAGCTCAAGGCTACTTGAGTCGTTAATGGAGTTGGAATTGAAGAAGTCCTTCAGAGACCAATGCTTACGGTTTGAGACTTTGAATTGAGGCGGCTACTCTCTCTTGTGTGAGTGTGCTTTTGAGTGTGTTTTTGTGTGTGCGCTTTTGTGGGTGTGCTTTTGTGTGCGTGCGCGTGTGTGCGTGTGTGGTGTGTGTGTACGTGTGTAAGACACGGTGGCGGAGAGGAGTGCCCTGATGGAGGGCGTCTACCCCGCCCTCTACCGTCACTGTAAGCGGCGGGGCTTCGACTTCCGGATGGTGGACCTGCGTCAGGGGGTGGGGGGCCCCACGGCCAACCGCCACGACACCGCCCGGATCCACCTGGAGGCCATCCGGCGGTGCCAGGAGACCCCGGGGCCCAACTTTGTGGTGAGGGGCTCAGAGCGAGTCGACCTGGTCGTTCTCAGAAGCTCACCGAGACGCTCTCCCTCTAAGGCCGTACCGAGCTTCCAGGCGATCCCGCAGAGCCTGCCTGTAGCTTGCTAGCCCGAGCTCTGGCTTGTGGTAACCGGCTCTTCTCTTTAAAAGCAAGCACTCTAGCCTAATGGCCTTCAGGCCTGCCTCGTTAATTGGAGGAAGTCCATGTATGGCTTGGGGGGTGGGGCCAGCATGTTGCCAAATGTCACCTTTCAATCCCCTCACACCTCCCTGACGTCTGCCACAGTATATATATCATGATAGAATTGGACATTTCGTCAGAGTACACCCTGCTATATACAGAGTACATCCAGAACATATTCCGCCAGCCACATGGAGCCCCGAGGGGGACTGTGTGGGAGGGGGGCGGACCAGGCTCTGGGGAAGGCTCGCCCAAACACCTCACCGTCTACATTCTCCCCGCTCAGCTGTTCCTGGGTCAGAAGCACGAGGAGCGGAGCGTCCCGTCCACCGTGTCCCGCGAGGACCTGGAGGCGGTGGTGGGCGTGATGGAGCGGGACCGCCAGAGGGCCTCCTTGAGGAAGCTCTCCGCCAGGAGGGGGTCCTCCCAGGGCCCGGGTGGTGACCCGGCGGGGCCCGTCGGGGGGGAGCCCGCGTACGACGCCCGCGCCCACGGCTTCCTGAGCTTCGGCGAGCAGGCCACCAGCTCCACCTCCTCCTCCTCCGCCAACTTCCTGCCCAGCGGCGAGACCTCCCTGAGCTCCGTCTCCGGGACGGGGGAGGACCTCCTGGAGAGGAGCTGGGGGGACCTGGACAAAGACCTGGGGCTGATCCGCATGTGGTACCGGCTGGATGAGAACCGCCTGCCCCCGCTGTACCGCCTACTCCCCATCAGGTAAGAACCAGGCGGGCAGGGGGGGGCTGAGTCTCCCACGGAGGCTGTTGTTCTGTTTATTCTCTGATATTCGTTATTGTGACACGAAGTGTTTATCCATTGGACACCCCATATGATATTTTGTGTTTTCACATTTTATGAATAAGCCAAGATCTCAAATTTGTATCTTCTGACCCCACTACTTTTTTGATTACATATAAGTGGAGTTAAAAAAATATTTTTTTTGTTTAAATGTAACTTGATTGTATTCATATAGTGCTGTTATACAACTCCGCAAAAGCACCGCCTATAGTGAAAACCAAGGTACTGCATCTATCCTTCCGATTAGCAGAGCCAAACCAAGATAGTGGTTCTCAATCTAGTGCTGCTATCCCAGCATCCAGTACCTTAACTATTCAACTCCTTTGCTTCGGGGGGCCTCTGCTTGTTTTAAAGCACCCACCACCCAGACATCCTGAGCCAGGACGGGCAGCGCAGGCGGCAGGCGGTGAAGGACTGGGCCACCACCCGCCAGCGGCTTTGGTGGGTGCTGCAGCGGGGGGGAACCGTTGCCCTGGGCGAGGAGGGGGCCGCAGCTCTGCTCAAGACGGGTAGGGGGCGCCAGAGAGTAATCGTATCCATTTATACGCGGTAAAGCGGTTACGTGGCTGCCTACAGTTCTCCGTACGTGGGTCAGACAGACGTCTGACCCAGACAGACGTCTGACTCACGTATACCACGCAGAACTGTAAGCCACCGTAAAACCACTCCGTGGTCAACCATGGATCGCACCAAACCGCCCACTTATTACGCAACGAGTCACTATCTTGGATGCCACAGCAATAACAGCAATTATTTGACAGTTCCATCATTCCGCCATGAGGATTACTTTATAAATGTAACCAGTTAAGCACAATTTACTACAAGGGGTACTCAGTTGTCAACTTCCTAAATGACTACAGTCAGTTCAGCCCATTTTAGGAGTCATAAAAAAGCCATTGCAAATCGTAAGATCTATATCATTAATTTTATAAATGGTTTATTCTGACTCATGGCACACCACTGGGGGGTCCCTCGCATACCCCCGGTGGCAACCGTCCCACAAGCTGGGAACCTCTGATCCAATTGATACCAAACTCCCAGACTTGAATGCAGTGACGTGCGTCTGTTGTAGTCCTGGACTGGGAGACGGAGGAGGGTCTGCGTTCCCTCGGAGACGGCTGCCCACCGGAGCAGCACTGCCACTGCTACAAGAGGCTGATCCCAGACCTGTACTACAACCTGAAGAACGAGCACGCCGCGCGCTACGTGGACCTGATGAAGGGACGGCCGCAGGTCAACACGGCGCTGGCCGCGGCGCATCAGAGGTTCACGGGCCGGGTTTATGATAAGGTACGGAGGCAGAGGACGCTCGTGGTGCGACGCTGAAGGCTGCTGTACACTAGGCCACTTTTAAAGGTGGCGGGACACACTACACACTGGCTACACGACTGATCTAGATGATTGTTCCTGGCTTGATGTCGGGTTGGTGGTCAACACTGGGCTCCTGGGAGCATGCGGGGGTACACACACACACACACACACACACACACACACACACACACACACACACACACACACACACACACACACACACACACACACACACACACACACACACACACACAGTCTTTGTACTGAGACAATAAAAATAATACCTCAGCTCCTTATATAAAATGAAATAAAAGTCTGCTTAGCAACATCATTCCGGAACTGCGATCCACCCCGTGCCAGAGATGTGCTGTATCGCCTGTGAGCGCGAGACCAACAGCTGGACGATAGCTTAGCTAATGCCTCCATTCCCCCATCAAGGGGTATTGTCTCTCACCTCTACGCATTTGACCTGTGGCTGCTTTTTGTCTTGTTTCTCGCAATCAAGCTGCGCCACACCAACATCTACGAGAGGGACGTGGGCTGGGGTCGCAAGGGTCTGGACCCCGAACACAACCGGTCCCACCAGTTCTACACCGAGCGCATCTGCGCCCACTTCAAACGGACGGCCCTCAGCTCCCTCAACAAGTAGGCAGCCTTACAGACGGTCAGCTGGCGGTCCTTTCACCGAGGAGTCAGCGTGGGACAGACACAGCTCTCTCATCACACTCATTATGGGTGTGCTCCTTTATCTACCGGAGCACGTTTGGTAGACATATCTTCACTAGTTTATTCTGCTACCTGTGTCGTATGGGTAGCAGACCCATAATCAGGTCTGCCCTACGATGAAGTCTCTGTGAAAACGTATTCATTCTGAAACATATGCCAACACAAAGACTTTGGGGCCAAAGTCTTCAGACCAAAGCAGTTCATTCAAATAGTAATTTTCAACTTGTCCAAGTCCAAACCAAAATACCCATCAAAATCCACAAATACATAATCTCTTCAAAAATGCCAAAAGAAACTCAAAACCTCAGCAGAATGTAAAAAAAACAAAGTATCTGCTCATTAAGAACGGTCTGGCTAATCCTCCAAAATAGCAATCTGCATAGCGAGAGGAAAAAGTAAAAGTATCCAAACAGGTTGAACTCACCAGTTCAGGAGAGGAGATGGGAAATGGGAAAGTTTGAAGCAAGTCAATCCCACTCAGTAGATAGAAGCGAAAAGTGCTGATTCTAGGGAAGACTCCACAACACACACAAGCTGGGAAATCCATTAAGATCACTTTGAAGTAAAGGTGCTGGCAAAACCATTCCCTGTTCCAACCAAACTCACTTCCTACTTGAATCTCCCTCCACTTGGAATGCCCTGTTAGCTCCGCCCCCATCCATCCAGCTCCTCCCAGAGTCATGTGACTTTAAGTGTGAACAATCAACAACCAGCAACATCTATCAATACCATCAGGTTAACCATCGTAATGTCAAACCTAAATATTTATTTTGGTGCGCCACATATCACTGTGTCCCACAAAAACGCCAAATACTAAAGCATCAACACATTTGGATGAAATATCCACACCATAGAGGTTAAAGGCTGTGTGTGATGCATTCTGATGATCTCCGTCCACCAGAGCCATGGTGGTGAGCCAGGCCCGGGAGCCCTTTGACGTGGTCAGGAGGAAAGAGGTGAAGCGCCGGCTGTGGGAAGAGGTCCGGTACCACAGAGACCACCGGGACGCCCTGTAAGTGGACACGGGTCACCATCTGTCTCCACTGCACTGTGGTTCGCTCCCTCAAAGGGGAAGTCTCTCCGAACCGTTCTCTACTCATGCAATAGTAATGGAAGTTAATTTAAAACACGGCAGCCGTTATCGTTTTGTTCTCTTGCACATAAATGCATGAATCTGTTTTTAGAGGGGCTGTAGGTTAGATACGAGAGTAGTAAATAGCGAGAGAAGTCAAAGTGCAGAAACGTCCCCTCGAAGTGTTGCATTACACGTACCTGTGATTGATAGGCAAGATGGATTCCCCAAACCAATCACAAAAGAGATGCCCTGATTGGTCAGAGATGAGCCGGGAGCGGTTTAAAATCGCATCATGCATTTCACTCCATCCTACCCCACAGTAGGCCTTCTCTAACAAATAACACAACGAATAAAGCTCTTGAACTTTACTTACCGCACCTTTTACCTAGTTGAATTATTAAGTATATAGACAATGAGAACCACTCCTTAGAACCTCCTAGGCTTTGATAAGATTCCAGTATGCTAACGGCTTGGTGTGGTGACCGTTCTCAGGGCCAGGAAGTGCCTGTTGAGGAAGGACTTCCTGTCTGAGGTACAGAGGGCCGCCGCAGAGACCCTGGGGCACGGGCCCCTGCTGCTGCTGGGGGCTCCTGGTTCGGGGAAGAGCTGCGTCCTGGCCAGGGCCTCACAGCTACTCTGCACTCGTCTACCTGGGTGAGCCCCCCCCCCCCCACCCCCATCATCGTCAATCTGGATAAAGACATATGATCATACACATTGAATAGTGTAGATAGAATTCTCTATCATCTCTCTATGCCGTATTTTTGGGTATTAGTTCACCATAACATGCTGCATTATATTATATGTTTTTATATATTCAATATATTTATCATGTATTTTGTTTCGAATTTGATTCTCATTTAAATTATAAAATAAACATATTCTTTCTTTTGATTTTCTACAACTGCTATCCTTTTTGCCGTCACACCCTTATTTCCTGTCCTGGGAATCAATAATATTTGAATATTATAAATGATATGCTCACAGATACACTGTATATACAAACAAAGGGTGCGTTCCGCAAGGTGTCCCTGAAAACCCCTCCCCCTCCTCCCCCTCCTCCCCCTCCTCCCCCCCCCTGTCCCGTTGGTCTCAGAGCCGTGGAGGTCGTGTGTTTCATCGGCCTCACCGGCGAGAGCAGGAACATCCGCCTGGTCCTACAGAGTCTGTGTCTCCAGCTGGCCCAGGCCTACGCTGCCCCTCACGGCCAGCTCTCTACGGTACCCGGGGGTTCATACCCTAGTAAACATCCATCACCGGTTCAGTATGGATGTGGTGCTGATGCCCGCACTACTCACACCCCCAGCTTCATCACTGTGCAACGTTCAGATCAATAGTTCATATCGAAATGAATGTGTCATATCCCACGATCTGAGTGGATAGGTTCTAGTTATATCTTATGTACATGCATATGAATATTATTTTCTGTAATTCAAATGTTTACATTTGACTGCATTACTGTACCTCGGTGAAGTACTTACCTTCCCTGGAACCTGCTTACAGAAAACACAACTATAATTCATTAAGTAGCTGGTGTCGGTTGGGCCTCTTGCTAGCTTAGTCCAAGGATGCAATGAAAGCTCTGATGGCAGTAGGCAGGAAGAAACTCCAGTGTCACTCTCCGTGGCAACAAGACAGAATGGCCCAATCCCAAAGTGAGCCCTGAGGACTAAGGACTAAGGACTCACAGACTTAATTGATCTCAGGTGCTAAGTGAACGAGTGCGTGAGGCCACATGGGCTCAGATAGGTATACAGTATATGGGATTGGGACAGCACTTCACGAGAGCACATGTTACCTTGACAACGTTTAATGACAAAGATGCTGCTGACACTTGCCGGTTTGGGAATTCTCCTTTTTCTCATTCTCATGTAGATTTTTAGTTTTTTTTTGGTAAATGAAATGAAAACAATCGGCTACAGCAATTTATTGATATCAGAAAATATAATTTTTACTTTTGAATACTGCAGTATAAAGGATGTATTGAATTAGGTGATTATTGGCCTACAGATACTAAACATAAGTCAGAACGGGCTACATTTGGCTGAATTATAGAAGGTATGATTAGTAATGTGAAGAGCCGTTTGGGAGCCAAAAGAGCAGGCTCTTGTTGGTGAGCTGACCACCGACGGAGCTCAAAGGACGAGATTTTCCTCGATCGGATCGAGGAAAATGCTTATGAAAGCGTTGGGGGGGGGGGGGGGAGGTCTGTCCTTGAGGCCTGGCCTTGACTCAACCAGGGAAGACCTGATGCTCCTCCCCCAGCACACGCCCTCTGCTACCCCACTACCACACCTCTCCTCTGTGTGCAGGGTCTCCCCCAGCTGAGGGCCGAGTTCCTCTCCCTGCTGGGCCGAGGGTCTGCCGCCAGGCCCCCGTTGCTGCTGCTGGACGGCCTGGACGAGCTGTCGGAGGAGGAGCGCGCTGCGGACCTGTCCTGGCTGGAAGGGCCCCTGCCCCCCCACGCCCACCTCCTCCTGTCGGCCGCCGCCGGCTCGGCCGCCGCCGGCGCCCTGCAGGTCGGCGAGGGGACGATAATTACGATCGCATGAGTAGAATAGAATGCACCACCATCCCCATCCCCACAATTTGAATAATATGATGTTAATGTAATTATTATAATCGTAACAATAATGTAAGGTTAATATCAGTTTGGCTATAACATAACTGATGGGTAACTTGAGGCAAAAGTTTGGTCCTTATTGTTAGGGCTGAGGTTGGGATCTATTAATCCAGTTTGGCAACAATCGTTTTTTGGTATTTATAGAACTTTTCAATAGTAGAACGCAGCCACAAAGCCAAATACATTGAATAATAGATCATAAATAATAGCCGAATAAACATTAACTTTACACAGTGATGATGATGTTCGCACGTTTCCGAACACCGACGACAACAAAACCTGAGTCGCCCATCAAACCTCCTTCGGTGTCTGCTCCTCAGCAGTCTCCCCACGTGGCCGTGCTGACCATCCCCCCCCTCGGCGGCCCCGACATCCAGACAGGCCTGGGGCGCGGGCTGCGGGCGTGCGGCCGGCGTCTCCGTGGCGACCAGTGGAAGCTGCTCCTGGCGGCCTGCGAGTCCTGCCCCGCCCCCCTCTACCTGGAGGCCGCGCTCTGGGAGAGCCGCCTCTGGACGTCCTACTGCGGCGGCGGGCCCCTGGCGGCCCCCCTGGAGGGCCTCTACCTGGGCCTGCTGGCCCGGCTGGAGAGGGAGCACGGGGGGCAGCTGGTGAGGCGCGTGGGCGCGCTCATGGCCGTCTCGCGGGGAGGATGCGAGGAAGAGGTCGGTATAGATGGATGTTAAAAACAGCTCTTCGATATTGGTCCAGAAATGTCAAAAAATGTAATTGGTTTTATCAATGAAAAACCTCAGCTCCCCTGTTTGCTTTCATCTGTTTACAGGCAAGTCTTGCTTCTCAAATATCACATAAAAGGGTCGAAGCAGTCTATGTATATATGTCTGGCCCTTGGGAGGGCCCCGAAACTCCCAACATCATTAAAGGGCCTCCCAATGTCACGTGTGTACGTCTGTAAGGTCCAGAGGAAGGCGGTCTAATTAGGAATTTGCCCAGAAATGTGTCCTTACATGATGGACACATGATTTGGTTTACTTTGAGCATGAGTTGGTCTATCAAATGATACTCATACCATGAAGAAATGGTCTTGAGTCGAAAGGAGTCGTTGTGTCTGACCACAATGGAAACGACCCAAACTATACACCTTCTTGTGCCCTCCATTCGTAAAAAGAACATATTTAGCTGACGGATCAGTATTATTATTATCATCTACATCCTCAGGAGTTACTAGGCCTGTTGGCCAAAGACAGAAAGGTCCTCCAGGAGATAGCCTCGTCCCGCTCCTCCACGACCAGCCCTTCCCGGGTGCCCTACATCCTGTGGGCCCGGCTAAAGCGTGCGCTGGGCCCCCACCTCAGCGAGGTCCGGACGGACGGGACGTGGGTGTACCGCTGGAGCCACTCCGCCCTGCGCCGCGTCTGCGCCGACCGCTACCTCAAGACGGAGGACTCCCGCAAGGCCGCGCACGCCGACTACGCCGAGTACTACGGCGAGAGAACGCGCCACGCCGCCACGTTCCAGCCGCTGGCGTGGCGGCGGGGGGCGGGGCACGAAGAGGAGGAGGAGGGGGAGGAGGAGGGGGGGGATGAGGGCGAGGGAGAGGGCGTGGCCGAGAGCCAGGTGTTCAACCTGAGGAAGCTCCACGGCCTGCCGTTCCACCTGGTCCGCTCGGGGCAGGTCGTGCCCTTCATGACGCAGTGCGTGTTCCGCTATGACTTCCTGCTGCACAAGCTGCAGGGCCTGTCGGTCCTGGACGTGGAGGAGGAGCTGAAGTACGCCGTGCTGCCCGACAAGTGAGTCCACGGGGGGGGGGGGGGGGGGGGGGGCCTTCACCGCTACCTGCTGGGTCCCCTGGAACACAGGTTCACATAGGGGATGGGAAACTGGGTCTGATTCCATGTGATTGAATTGATGGGATCAATTCTTGATTGAGAATTTCAACCCCCCCCCTCAGGGAAATGGACCAGAACAAAGGAGTTAAACAACGATTGGCAAAGACAGGCTTTTAAATAAAAATAGGCCACTTACAAGCTCACTGAATTAAACAGTTGATGCGTTATTGGAAGGGATTGACTTGCGAAATGGAGGACCCAGTCTTTTGGAGTTCCTCTCTCCACCCCTAGATTTACAGCTTTCCATGATTCTGAATCCCCTCCACAATGGACTGAGTGCGTGTCCTTTCTGTCGCCAGGGTGATTGCCGATGTGGAGGTCCTAGCTGGGGCGCTGGCGCTGTCCCGTGCAGTGTTGGAGGAGGACCCCTGTCAACTGGCCTCCCAGATCATAGGACGCCTGGGACAAATACTGGCTGAAGACAAACCAGTGGCCCCAGGTACAACATCACAACCCCGGTTTGTTATGGCCGACGTCAGGGCATTTGATGGGAGACCTGACGAATTTCCCATCTAGGATCAATGAAGTAGTGTCTCATCGTACCCACTCCTGACCTGAAGATGCGTCCGTGTTTCATTGATACAGGTGACCCGCTGAAGTTCAGCTACCTCCACGCCCTGCTGAGTCAGTGTGCCCGCTCCTCTCTGCCGGTCCTGGTGCCCTCCTACGCCTGCCTTCTGCCCCCTGGTGGCCTCACACACCACCTCCTGGCAGGTAAACACCCCCAAGACTGTGGCTGGGCGTGAGTTTGAGACGGTTTGAGTGTTAATAGTTTGACCGTTCTGCCCAAGAACACGGTACGCAATCCCGTCCGTTGTTTTGTGGTTTAGACACATCCCCCAGCTTCTAGTCTGAGTAAATAAGTTGGAGTATACAAGTCCATGGATTCCATCCATGTTTTTATCAACTCCAAACTAATTTGGATGAAAAAGTGACTGGGCAATGATCAGGGGCCAAAATCGACACCTAGCCACCAGCCAATGGCAGTTAAGATTCAGCCATGTGGCATGTAAGAAATATCTGGCCGCTGTTTGAAAACAATTGCTGGCCCAGTCGATTTTTCCACCCTGGCAGATGAAAGACATTGTGTTTGTTAATTCTGGACCCTGGGTATGATGAGTGAAATTGGTATAACGGACTGCGAAGGATTAGGCTCCAATACTTCCGCCCCCCCCTGTAGTCACTCCTGCACCCCCCCCATCACAGGTCACTCGTCCCCCATCACGGCCCTCGGAGGGGGGCGGGGGGCCTCGGTGGCGGTCTCTTGCGCGGCGGACGGAGACATCCGTCTGTGGGACCTGGAGAAGAGGGGCGTGGTCAGGACCCTGGGGGGCGTGGCGGCCGACCACCTGACCCTGGGGCTGGACGACAGCGTGCTCGTCGTCTGCACGGGACAGAGCCTGCAGGTCGACAGTTTATTCTGATGTGTTTTTAAAAAGGCGTTGTAGGTACGATTCTGGAGTTGTGAAGACAACAAGAGACTGTCTGCGTCAAAGTAACATCGCCAATTTCGGCTAATGTTTGGGGGAGTGATAACTTTTATATACACACACACATTTATGCTAACTGACACTGTCTTGTGACCATCCAGGTGAGAGAAATAGAAACTGGGCGGGTCATGTACTCCGAGGAGGACTCGGTGGACGTTCCCATAGTGACCACCACGTGCGAGGGACAGCTGCTGGTGGCGTTCTACGACGGAAGTCGTCTTGTCAAGGTTGTGGTAGCGCCGTCGTAGATTATTCAACACCATAGCTACTACTCCTACAATGCCTAGTACTACTACTGCTACTTTAACACAACCACTAATGCTACTTTAACATTACAAGTACTGCTACTTTACCATTACCACTGCTTTACCATTACCCCTACTGCTACTTTAACATTACCACTACTTTACCATTACCCCTACTGCTACTTTAACATTACCACTGCTTTACCATTACCCCTACTGCTACTTTAACATTAGGAGTGGCTGCGCTGAGGGTGGCTTTGGGGTGACGGTGGGCTGCTCTTGTGTCCTCTAGGTGTTTGACTGAGGGTGGCTTTGGGGTGACGGTGCGCTGCTCTTGTGTCCTCTAGGTGTTTGACTGAGGGTGGCTTTGGGGTGACGGTGTGCTGCTCTTGTGTTCTCTAGGTGTTTGAGTGAGGGTGGCATTGGGGTGACGGTGCGCTGCTCTTGTGTCCTCTAGGTGTTTGACTGAGGGTGGCTTTGGGGTGACGGTGTGCTGCTCTTGTGTTCTCTAGGTGTTTGAGTGAGGGTGGCTTTGGGGTGACGGTGCGCTGCTCTTGTGTCCTCTAGGTGTTTGACTGAGGGTGGCTTTGGGGTGACGGTGCGCTGCTCTTGTGTCCTCTAGGTGTTTGACTGAGGGTGGCTTTGGGGTGACGGTGTGCTGCTCTTGTGTTCTCTAGGTGTTTGACCTGGCCGCATCGTGCTCCCTGCTGTGCTGTTTCCACATAGAGCTGGAGGCCCAGGCCATTCACAAGGACCGCTCCATCGTCCTGTCCAGCAACTCCTTCAGGGATTATGTCCTCTTCGCCTACAGGTCAGAACAGAGAAAACCACAACCGGTCAGTACATTCATTAAATACAATGAATGTACTTCATTTTCATAACATTTAGTTGGCTCACAGAGTGAGCGCTTAAACACACACACACAAAAAAGGTGTTTGGTCGGGATATGCTCCTTCGCGCTAGCGCGGAGAAGTAAATAATAATAACGACCAGGGCCTTGGTCAATCTTGTATCACCGCTAATCCAATGTTCCAATATTTACAATATGGGAGTTACACGATTCCCCCCTGAGTGACCTTGTCCTTAAAGCACACCAAACGCTTCCAACACCGTCATCCATTATTAAAGGGAGAGCCTGCTTCTCCGGTGCCGGCCGTGTAACGCTGCACCCACGGGTGATTTGTTTGGGTGATGGCTTAATGGGACGCGGATGAAGGGCGGTGTCCAGCGACGTCACGCGTGTCTCCATCCGATGTGCACGATGCCCGGGGGTATTTAAGGAGGTACGCTACACTGCTCAAGCCCCCTTTGTGTAGTGTAGTGTTAGTGTGTGTACCGTGTAAAGCCTGGAACAACGTCAAACTGAGCTCATGTTACAGAAGGTGTCTCCACGTACACCCCCCGAAATAATAATTTAAAATATGATCCTTGAATGTAGATAACGTTGAAGTAAAGCAAAGCCTTCCAATAAAACAAGCGATGACAATGACATTAACAATGAACTAATTCATTAACTTGTTAATTCATTAATTAACAACAATGCCATGTGCCATGTGGACAGAGTCCTACAAATTGCTACCCATCTCTGAGGTTTCGTTCGCCCGTTTGGAGAATGTGGTGTCAAACCCGGGCCTATCAGAGAGGGCGCTTCTTTAAGAGTCTTTCTTAATGAGTGACAGACCGGGGTAATGAGTGAAGATACCAGCATGGAAATGAAATCGCAAAGGCAGTAGAGAGGTGTTGATATCAAGACCGTGATCTCACGTGATCGTTACCCAAGCTGGTAATACTGTCCACCACACACAGGTTTGGCTGGTCAGCAATTGTGATCACCTCTTTATAAATATTAATTGGAACCAGGACACCTTATTAACTATAAATAATAAGGCCATCACAACTTGTTCCCTCTCGTCGTTTTATTATTTATAAGCATTACGTGTTCCATCTTTTCATTTATTAATTATCAGTAGGTTAATATAAGTCACATAATATTTACATATTAGTTAGTTTTCTTAGTTTGTTAATATAACACTAACTTTATATGAATGAAGTCCAATTATTGTGGGCTTATTATTAATATGTGTATCATATTGGTGATATTGACCCCATCCAGCCTTCAAATTATAGCCTCTCTCTCTCTCTCTCTCTCTCTCTCTCTCTCTCTCTCTCTCTCTCTCTCTCTCTCTCTCTCTCTCTCTCTCTCTCTCTCTCTCTCTCTCTCTCTCTCTCAGATCGGGGACCCAGGCGGCGGTGCTCAGTGCCAGGGGAGGGCAGGTCAGTGCCGTGCTGTCGGCGCAGCACGCCGCCGCCTCCATACAGGCCGTGGACATGACCTCCCAGTACCTGCTCCTCTTCTGCAGGTCCTAACCCCCCCCCCCACACACACACACACACACACACACACACACACACACACACATCCCTACCACTTCTGCGTCCGTCCCGATCCACCAACGCGTGAAGCTGTGTTACGTATGAGTAAATCATGAGCATGAGTTATGGGCACGCTACTAAACGTGATGCATCGGGGCGAGTTATGCTTTGAGGTCCGATACCACAGGACTGGTTTCGTTGTATCCATGTGTGCGACTGTGATTGTTTTGCCGTTCGTTCAGTTTAAAATCAGACAGATTAATTACAGATCAATTTGTGTTGCCTTTCAACCATGATTTGCTCAGGTTCTCACGATCAACAAACATAATCTTTAAGTCTCAAGCGTTCTATCTGTAGAACGCTTGCCGAAGCATAATATACTACTCAAACTAACGCAAACATGTTGGCCTGATGTCTCAGTCGGTGACTATTGGTCGGGGGGTAGTGTGAAACCATACATATACAGTATATACATCAAACAGATATCTGCTCGAGTCTCAGAAAATGTTCAGAAACGACCCCTCGTTCCCGCCCTATGACCGCACACCCATCAGGTACCCATACAAGAGAGACGGCGAGATCCTCCACATCGAGCTCTTCAGCGCCTCCTCCTTCCTGTACCTGCGCTCCATCCTCGGCTGCGGCCAGGACCCCGTCTCCCAGGTGGCCGTGAACCGCGCGGGGACGCACGCCGTGGGCTTCTGCCCGTCCGACCGCACGGGCGTCACCGAGGTGGTGACCTGGAACCTGGAGACCGAGGACCACAAGCACGTGGCCCGCATGGCCGGAGCGCTGACCACGGGTCAGTGAGAACCCCGGTTTGCGCGGTGGACGGCTTTGGTCTTTGTCCGTACTCGTGGCGTACTCTTGGGGAAGGCCGGATCGGTGTGGTCCAGGTGTGAGTGTGATCAGAGCTACAAGCCGTTTTGCAACGCTGCCTCTTCTGACATCACAAGTGGGCGTGTCCACCTAGATGTGTGACGGATAGATGAGCAACGTTTGCTACAGTCCACTGGGTGGGCTGGTAGACTGATCAGTCCAGGACACGCCCCCACTTGTGATGTCAGAAGAGGCCGATTTTCAAAATGGCTTGTAACGGCTAATCACACTCACAGCTGGTGGTATAATATTCCACCTTTAAATTGATATACGGGCTAGGATGTTGCATACACAAAATGAATATTTGTAACTATAGTTATAAAGTGATGCAAAAGCTGGGACACTACACGTTCAATTGAAATCTGAAATCTGAAAAGATGCGTTTGAAAGACGATCCTAATATCTTTGTGTTTGCTGTGACCGTCTGTCTGACACGCGGTCCACCTGAACCCAAAGGACTGTGTGGGAACCTGCGCTGCTGTGTGGGCGTGTGCGCCGGAGAGAGGCACCTGAGGCTGTGGGACTTCTCATCCCGGATCAACGACCAGAGCCTCACCTACAACGTGCACAAGCCCCGCAGCGACGGCACCAGGGAGGTCGTTCACACGGGTGGATCCCCAAGGTGGGCGGAAAAGGCACACCCCTCAGACAGACTGTACGATCATGGTTAGTCTTTCTTCTTGCTGTGTGCATGGCAAGATAGCAGCTTCCGAGTCCCATCCTGCATCCAGCCAGATGTTTAGTGAGCACGTTCTGCAGGTGTTCTCCTCTGACGACGGAATGGGGTGCTTCACATATTTGTTGTTGTTGTCATGTTGTCATGTTCTCATGACGGGGGAACACAACTAGTAGGAGAGTGGATATTGTGCTGCGATTGATTCTGGATATCACCACAAGTCGTGACCCTCCAAGAGCCTACATGTCGGGTGACATTGGCCCACTGGTTTTGGACGAAAAAAATCAAATCGTAGTTTGTGTGCACATCCCCGGCCTGCCGGGACAGGGAACAGGAGAACCGACCGAGGCACCGACACCACCTCTAACACAACAGCCATCCACCCCCCCCCCCTCCCCTGTTCCCCTGGCGCCCCTAACGGGTCTGATCAGTCGCTCCCTGCTGGCAGATACGCGGTCTGCCATTCCCTGAGGGCGGGCACCGTGTCCGTGTGGAACCTGGCCCGCCGCCGCCGCCGCCACGCGGGACGTCCCGTCCGCCTGGAGCACAGCCTCTACGGGACCACCGACGTGGCGCTGACCCACGGCCTCAGGCTCTACATCCTGACGGACCGCGGCACCGCCACCTTCACCGACACGCCCACGCCCGTGTTCCAGGTCAGCCGCGCGGCAGCCTGGCGTCCGCGTCACGGCGCGATGTTTGTTCGTTTTTTTTAGAGTTGGCGCGGTAATCGCCTTTCAAGACGTGAACTAGCAAAGTAAGGGCTTGTGAACAACTTTTTTAAATTCATTCAGGGTAGGGAAACCCCCGAAATAAGTCTCGTAAAGTTGCTGGTGTTGTGGAATACCAAAATGGATAAAGTTCTTAAATTGGGATATAGTTTGTGAAACACAAAAAGTTGAATTACTCTGTAAGTCTTTTTCTATTGGCTGCCCCCTCACTCGAGCGCTACCTTCATGTCGATATCGCCCCTTCACACTGGCTCCTAGGAAACCCAAATGTGTTGGTTACTTAACAACAGGGGGTTCACTCAAACGCGTGTGCTTTCCAGACGCTCTTGATATACGATCTGGTGAAGAAGAGTTACCTGAGGAGGAAGACGGGGCTCTACGTGGTCCCCTGTCTGCAGCAGGAGTACAGCCTCCTGGAGGAGGGACGGGTGCTCCTGGGCCTGTCGGAGACCAGGTGAGACCAGGGGAACACACACACACACACACCCATGGCTCAGCTGGCAGGTGACCTCGTGCCCCGATACCACATGTCCAATTGGTTAACGGGGAGATGCAATGAAAAACTGGGGCGTTCTGTTGACATTTAAATCTCTTCTCTTAGAAAAGGTCAAAGGATTTGCGTTCTACAAACGAGTGTGTAATACTCAATTAGTTACGGAATTGCTTCTGATTCATTTACTAATTGCCAATTACTAATTACCTTATATAAGTCCCCCAAACCAGGATTTCACTTACCCTTGTTTGAGTGGCAGGTGAAATCCTGTGGTTCATTACGACCACAGCAATGGGTTTAGGACCCGCCTCCTCACCATCAAATGCTGCCATCGCTGCGGATCTCATACTACCCTTCAAAACCAGAAGGGTTTTCAGGAGGTTGTGGGGCGTGTTGCAGGGATCACCTGATTCTGTGGGATCTGGAGTCCGGCTACATCAAGGAGCGGATCAAACCCTCCCGCAAGGAGTCCCTTCTCTCCGGCGGCGTCTCGGGAGAGCCACAGCCTCCGACCACGGCCACCAAAGAGAAAACAAGTTAGTTTGTTCAAAAGGACACAACCCTCCATCAGCTATGAGCGAGGGAAGGTCTCTGTGAGAGGATCTGTTCTGGTTGACTGCGCCTCCCTCCGGAGGAATTAGATTTTAGACCGCCTCAGACCTATTTCAGACCAATCAGGGCATCTCTTTCTCTGGTTCGGGGAATCCACCTGCCCTCTAAATCACGAGCTGTGCTGTGATTGAGTGTGCGGATTGGCATCATTGCCATGCGAGGCGACGTCACGTTGTCACATCTGGGGTTCAATTGTGGAGGACAGCACACAGATTTGGACAGTCAGAGAAGCATCACCAGCATCAAACCTCAGCAATCTGAAAGGAAGAGTGATTTATGTATAGAATTGATATGATTATGTTTTCTCTTTTCTTTCATCGTCTTCACCGTTTTCTATTTTTTTCCTCTGCCGTCACATAAATCCTCATCTAACTCCCTTCACTCATACCCAAAAAGAATCCGTGCCTCCCAGAATATTGAACACATCTTTTAGACTTCTGAAACGTTGAAATCTAATCCGTGTCATTTGTCGGCCACACAAAGTGACTCAGAAAAGTGTGTGCGTTACGCGGATGGTTCCTCTTCTTCAGTGATGCCGTGGGACCTCAGGACGGAGAGCCGCTCCTCCAGGGGCAGGCGGCTGGAGCGGGAGGCCCGGCGGGAGAGGGAGGAGCAGAGCCGGATCGACAGGGAGAAGTACAACGCCATCGACCAGTACCTCCTCAGCGGGGACAAGCAGGTTCACAGGCTGTTTCTAATCGGGTTCACCCCGGACATTGTGATGGTTAACGCTTTGGGAGCTGAAAGTCTGGCGTCGTGTTTGATGCACAGCAACACTGATATTTATCTTTCCCTTTTTGTTTCAACGTAATGGACACAGTTGCTCATGACTTTCATTGATTCATGCAATCAATAATTTAATATTTTTACGTTTTATTTCTATAACGTATTTCTCAATATTTCTTTCTCTCTCTAGTGTTGTCAGCGCTTTCTGAAAGTTGCTTTTTTTTATTTCTCTCTTTAAAGTTGACGTCGCTTTTTCTACGTTGCTATTTATCTCCCCCTCTCGACCCAGGTGGTGCTGTGCTCGTACTTCGGCCACCACCTCAACGTCTTTGCCATGGCGTCCCAGCAGCACGTCCACACCCTGGAGGACAGGGCGTCCCAGCTGAGCCTCCGGACGGCGGCCCTGACCCAGTCCGGCGGCTACCTGGTGCTGAGCCACTACAGTCAGACCCAGCGCGTCCCCTACGTCACTCTGTGGGACCTGCGGAAGGGCACCGTGAGTGGCCCCGGTTCTTTAAGTGAAGATCAAGCCGCCAACACAACTGGGTAGTGGAAACGCGGTGTCCGTCTTCCTGGACAACAATTACATCTAGCGGCCAATCTTGGTGTTGTTGTTGTTTTTTTCGTTAGGTGAGAAAGAGGCTGAGAAACGAGCCTGGCGTTTGCTGTTTAGCGGTCACGGACAACGCCAGCAGAGTTGCCTTCGGGGTCGCAGATAGTAACAAGTAAAGTATATCCCATAACTTCCCCAAACAATTACCAGTGAACGCATTGAAGTTACCAGTGAACGCCAGGAGTTTTTCTTTGCATTTGACTGGTCTTTTGTTAGTAAAGCACCTTGTGTCTGTCTGCAGGCTGAAGGTTTGGGACCCTTTCAAACGAAAACACAAGCGTATCTCTGGCTACGGGGACCTGAAGTTCAGCGTGTCGAGCCGGCTTCATATGACCGAGGGCGGAGCCAAAGCGTTTCTGCTTTCAGGTGAGAAAATGGGAAACGAAAGAGACGGTTAAAAGGTCACTGGCTAAGCAACGGAAACGATATTTTCGTAATTCGGTGGCTTTGGACAGCTATTTATTAAATGGGTTTATTAAATGTATTCGATAACTGTTATTGTGTCCATACCATGGTATTCATACAGCTATTGTGCAGAAATTAAACACTTTAATTCCTCAATCTCACTTGAAATTTGGATAAACCAGAAGGAATAAGTGTAAATGTCAAACTCAAGCAATACAAATAAAAGTAAATTGTAAGGAATGCCCACTGTTCTGGGCTAGGATTGTTTAGAGATGACAATCGACCCTGGTTTTAAATAGTCAGTTCGAGATTATAATTGACTGAGTTTGCTTTTGTTTGTTCTGACAAGACAAGATCAGCCTGTGGGATCTGGACCGTGGGAGCGTCTTGTCCGTGTTCTCACCCGACGCCCGCATCCAGTGTGTGTCGCCTCTGGGTGGCGGGCTACTGCTGGGCCTCAGCCAGAGTCCCTCCCTCATCAGCCTCAGACTAACATCACCGTCCGTCGCCACGGCAACCAGAGACGAAGGGGATCTGTTTGGAGAGTCAAGCAGCAGTGAAGACGAGGACAACTAAACTTTAAGGGCAGTTTTTAAAATATTAATTTTAAGCTAAATAAACCGGACCACAGAAAGAAAAGGAGAAAAAATATGGTTTGTAATGCGTACCACGACACCTTCAGTGGAGAACACCTGGATGGAGACCTGTGCGGATTCAGGTGACAATTCTGCGAACACTTGTATCGCTGTCTGTGCATTACATCTGGCGGAGGTCAGCCTTGTGCAAGACAAAATAGACTCTGGCTCAGGTCAGACAATGGAGTCCCAATTCAAAATGTTATTCATATTAATATGTTCATGTTAAGCAGGGAACCAAAAGCCATGGTCCGTTGAGAGCATGTGTGATGTATTTGTACAAGTATTTTGTTAATATTATTTTCAATGTTAAACTTTGCAACTGTGACAAATCGTTTCTTTCAACTCTAATAAAGAATCCAGAGTCTGAATGTTGGAGTGTACCATGCACTTGTTGTACAATTTTTAACTTGGGTGATGTTGATGTAAAACGGTGCAAATATACTCACTTTGGACATGAAGATGGAGTGTTAGTGTTGTGGTGGGGCTGCTTAGACACATCTATGGCGTTCTTGGGACAGAAACGGCCGTAGTAGATTCGAGAGACCCCTTCAGTCAGAATACCAGAGAAAACCAGAAACATTCACTGTATAGAGCTAGGGCTTGACTTTAGGCTATTGGCCCAACGATCGCTCATAAAAATGAGAAACACAAGGACCAGAGGTTTGAGGTTATTCAGTTCAAAAGAGGATGTGAAAGGCTCTATCTTGCCCTCTCCAAGCACCTGATTGTAGATTTGCACAACGGAGTCATTGCTTCTTGTTTTTGATTATATCAGTAGTCTGGGTGATTTATACCACAAGAGTCAAATGGGTTCACTCACAATATTAGTGTTATTAGTTGTCGTGATTTAATAGTGTTGAAAAGACATTTGTAGCAATGGGATTTGGGGATTGATTACAAATGAAAGCCAGGTGTGACTGCAAACCATGTAAAAACGACGCAAAGGAAACTCGATGTTATCACCACCTTTGCCTAGTGGGGAAAGAAACAGTGAAACGTTTGCTCACTCGTCTGTTTAACTTTGTTTTAATGTGCTTATTTTTGTATATATATATATCATTATGTTGTACAAAAAAAAAACAGTGAAATCAAGGGAGTGCTTAACAATACGAACGAGGTCCAAAGAGAGGTGTAGAGCTCCTCTGGGGTCTTAATGCTGACCCCTCAGACACGTCACACACAAACGCTTATTTTCCGAGAATCATGCGGGCCTCCACCATCCTTGATCAGGCTGAGAGACGTTCAGAAGGGTTTCAATGGATTCAGGAATGACCCGTTCAGACGTTCCAATAAAAAAATAACTCATTAAAGACATGGAAAGACATTGCTTTGTATTAAACTAGAGTGTTTTCTACAACAATCGCAAACCAAAACGGATACACATTTTGCTCATTCACACTGAGAACCAGAATGTTTCACGGAACAAATAAAAAACAAAACAAGGCAATGGCTGTCCCTGACTGAGGAAATGTCACAACAACAACAACAACAACAACAACATGATGACCTCTCCGTTGACTATAAAACCAAGATATAGCCAGCCAGCGGTGACCACCAGTGATGTAACCGTACAACACTAACTAACAAGTCCTTTGACGGAGGGGGGGGGGGGGGGTAAGCACCAGTACATAAGAGTCCTCGACGGATCTGTCGCACATTCACGGGCCGAGGCAGGGAAGGAGCGCCGCTGAGCTACCTCGACCGTCGGTCCTTTCTGTTCTTGTCCAGGCTTTTGTCCATTGTCTTTTCGCTGTCCCCCCGGCACTTGGGACAGTACCACTTGCCCTTGGGCTTGTAGGTGAGGCCCACGCAGGAGAAGTGGAACCACTCGATGGGACACTGCTCGTTGTCGCAGCCGATCATCTCGCCGTAGGACACCTGCTCGCACAGGCAGTAGGTGGGCTCGTTGGGGTCGATGGCGAAGTCCACGGGCGACGCGTCGCGCTCCTGCTTGGCCTTGCGCTTCTTCTTCTTCGCCGACTTGGACTTCTTCTCGCGGGGCTGCGAGCTCGGAGGCTCGTCCACCGGGTCGTCCGCCAGCGAGCCGTTGGCCGAATTGTGGCACGAGTCCCGGCTCTCGCTGTTGCGCTGGCGCCGGGGCCGGCGGGCGGACGAGCGCTCGGGCGGCGCCGGGGGCTCCTGGGGGGGCCCGGAGCGCCTCTCGACCGCGGCGGGGGGCCGCTCCGACTCGGCGGGCTCCTGGAGGCACTGGGAGTGGCTGTCCATCTGCCGCGAGCGGTTCTCCACCAGCTCGGTCATCTGGGTGACCACGTGGATCTTCTCATCGCCTAGCTCCTGGCTGAGGATGAGCGCGCGCTGCAGCTGCCCCTGGAGCCGCTTGCGTTGAGCGGCGTCCTGCTCGCCCTTGTAGCGCTCAAACACGTCGTCGACCTCCTGGAGCACCTCTGCAAAAAACGCCACAAAACCAATGGAGTTAACATTTTAAAAAACACAATGCCAATTTCTTCTTTTTGCAAAAACACAGTAACATTGACTAGAAAATAAAGGGTATTGAGACAATAGAAAAGCAATTGGCCTGCGTCTGTGTGTATGGCTGTCAGGGTATTTCAGAGGTTCTCGTTCATGTCTGGAGCTCGGTCAGTGTGTATCCGCTGTAAACTCAGGGAGGAGGAAAATCTGCTCTTCCGCATTGAAGGGCGGGGCATACGTCTCCAGGAAGTGACGAATAACAAATGTTCATTGGATCGCCTCAAAGAAAAGAATAATCCGGCTGTGCAGTCGATAGTCGACGTAGTTGAACGGAGAATAAAGACTGACAAAATCGACAAAGTATATATACATAAAACCGTCTAGTGGTCAAAGATGCCAGTACATATGACCAGAGTGCATGCAAAATGGACTACAACTGTCCTGCCTTCGACCACAAGCGTCCATGAACTGGGATGAACGCCCTCCGACAACCCGATTCATAAAATAAAATAACGCAAAACCATACGTGCAAAACATACAATTTCAGCACGCAATAACATAACGTTTCTTCGAGGGAGAAAGTTTGAAGGGCCACATGCTGCGTATATATACACATACATCTTGAAAAACGATAACAACGCGAAAACAAATGGCTGTTCTGCACTGTCGCGTTCAAAACAAGTTGTTTACCGACGTCGGTCTGGCTCTTATTTGCGTTAATTCAGTCCGTACATTGCCTATTTTTAACAGATAAAGTCAGTCAGGGCTATAGGCGAGCGGGGGTTCTGGCGGTGGGGTTTGCAAAATGGTTAGACACAAGCCACACCATTTCTGCACATCGACTCAGAAGACGATTGCAAGTTAACACATCGAAACAGAAACATTGTGGTTGGTAGAAAAGGGCAATGTCTTACCTTGATACTTTGAATCTATTTCGCGTAGCAGAGAAACATTTCTTTGTATGTCCAGAGGAAGGGACTCAACACATTCCAGATAATCCTCCACATAGTTGATCAATTGTTGGGATTTCTCCGCATTTGGATAGTGGTGGTGGCCTAACATCGTTCCTACGATGCATAGAGGCAATAGATTGATATATCAAGGAATCGAACAAATGTGGGGTTGAATGCTCTGCTTATCGACTTTCGTGCTTACTGGGCAGTTCCAAGCAGCAGTTCACTTCAAACAAAACTGACGCCACTGCGCATGTGCAAACATGTTCCTTTTATGGTAATGCACCGTTGTTGCCTGTTGTATCGTACAGTGGGCGTGGTCTCATGCCTCCTCGCATTATGATTGGTTTACAGATTTCCCGGGAAAATAACCACCAAACATATACCCTTTTACACTTTAATGTGTTTGTGACCTAAAACTTGGTGTATTGCAATTTTACGTTACCAGAAAGCACGTGCATACAATGAATGTGTTTAAAAGTGATGGTAACTCTAATTCAATTTTCAAAAAAACTTACATCTTAAGAAGGGGAGATGCGAGTGTCCAAAGTAAATGAAAGCCATATAGATTATATTTTGTTGTGGTCTGGTTCTGCCTTACTCACCATAAACTCCCTGCTTTTTGAGGATGGCAAAATAAAAACATTTAACTACGACGGTTTAATAGTATCAGAACAAAAGTTATAGTAGTAGGCCTACCCGGAGAAACGAGGGACGACTTAGGGAGGAAGGGAGACATGATTAGTCTCAAATTAACCCTAATATCGGTTAAAGACGAGTCTTTCTGGTATAGTCCCATGGCAGGGGATTCGCTCGGCTCTGAGGTGGTTTAATTAAACACAAGCTATATTTTGATGTTTTTTTATGCACTCAGACACCTTATTAATATTAAAAGTGCTAGTCTATATATCGCAACATTTTGTAAAATTAAGAATATTATTAGTTGTAAGTCAATATTTACATTGCGCAGAAGCGGAAGACTTCCAAACTGCTATCATTAGACAATTATTGAGATGCTTAAGTTCGAAACTAGAGACACTTTTAAGATACAGCTCATGCAATGTAGTGGAATGACAAGCACTGTAACCGTTATCACACACAGAGGACCAGGGCCATTTTTGGTACTGAACGTATTTGATCTGACTGAAAAAGTTTCAGTTTGTTCTCCCCTTGGATTCTCCTCTTGTATATGTTTGGTACAGCTAGCAGGACCTTTATTATGAAACGCGATTGAACCGGATATGATACGATGATTTATAACTGGACCGAGGCATGATAATATATAGGCCTAGCAGGGCATGAGGAATAAACTTACTAACCTAAAGTCACTCGCAGACATTACGCTTACTTAGTGGTTTATGCATGCATAATACAATACATTACTGTACTGAAATGTAGGTTTAATAAAAAATGAATTGTGCAGGTTTGTAATAACAGTCGTAGTAGGCCATTATGTGTAATGTGTTGCCATCAAAAGGCAGGAAACGCGCTATGCAGCGTGCGCATTTAGGCAAGGGGGGGGGGGGGGGGGGGGGGGTGCATGTCCGTCGGGGGTCAGAACTCGATCCAGCACTTGTTCATGGGTTGGTCTGTGAGCGTGGTCTGTGTCTTTTCACATTTTACAATGCCTCGCCATTTTCATCCGTATAGGCCTACAATAAAGTTTTGCATTGTTACGTTCAGTAAACGACCAGACAGCAAACCGTGGTGGCCCCCTCACATTTATATTTATTTTGGATTATTTCCCCCCCCCATTTGTTAGGACAAATCCATTTCAACAACAAGCATTGGAATGTTTGTTTTTTTAATATATAAACAAAAACAGCCACCCAGCCACCCCAATAGACAAAAAAAAACGCAACTCACATACTATTCACAAATTGAGTTATAGGCTCACAAGTTGGGTGAGCGGTCATTTAGATATAGTTAGTGAAGGGTAAGGTCATCTATCTGTTTGGTTTCATTTACTGTTAAATTGCGGAATCAGGTTGTCCTATGACACGTTTGCTCAGCAAACGTTCACATGCACCATAGGCCTATTTTAGTTTCGTTTCGTTTCCTGGATTTTACAAAAGCTCAGCACAGCCTGCTTCCACATTGAGTTGCGTGCAGTCTCTGGAGCGAGTCGTGTGTCACTTCACTCTCAGCAACGGTTAGTCGGCCTGATCTCCAGCCACCATGAAGTGCGGACTTTTGTTTTTGGTTGTTTTGTGCACTGCTGCTTCGGGTAAGTCACATTCACATTAAATAAAAACTTCTAAGTAAATTAGGATTGTATGGTGTTAGACTTCTGTGAGGTCATTTTAATATAACCATTTTCAGAGCTTATAATAATATACCTATACGCTTGATTGACTGCATGTGGAGTAAGGCTCCTAGGAAAGCCCGCAACTCGACATTGAACGGTTTATGTCGAGCAGGCATGAGACCGCTTGATGAGTTTGGTTGAAGGTGTTAGGTTTCGTAGTTTTCCCAGTAGCCTGTGTGACTTCCCGTTTCTATTGACTTTAAAATGCTGACAATAGTCCTATCTGTTTGAAACGTGCGTGATGGCGTTTAGCGAGTTTCCTTTACTGATAAATACGAATTCCAGGCTCAAATCTGTCATAAAGTCATACGTTCCACTTTTACTCGATGCTTTATGAAAGCATTTCTGAACGTGGGTTACGTGTACCCCTTGGGGTTGTTTGAGGAGGTGCAGGGGGTACTTGTAAAAAAGTTAACCTTTGTTGTTTCAATTTGGGAAATTAACAATTGTAAAATAATTCCACCTTCATATAATTAGTCGAATCAGAATACTGCCACTTGTTGTGTGTGATTTAAAGGGTGGTAAATATTCCCAATGAAGGACCAAAAAATAAGTGAACGACAAGCCCAATGTGTCTCACTAAGCGAAGTATTTGTAACATCCATTCCATTTACGTATTCTCAAAAACATGACACTATTTAATAATGTCATCGTTTGGCCCTCCCTATTCAGAATGTTTTGTGCTGGTGAAAGGGGTAGGCTGGAAAAATATCTTAGAAAACTATATTATTAAATATAGTTTGAGAACAATTTCTTTAAAACACAGAGCATACCGTTAGTTAAGCCCAAGCCTAGGACACTTAACCTTAGTTAATTGTCTTATCTTACAGTTGCTGAGGACTTTATAAAAAGCAGCCCTCCTGCCCCGGCGATCGCTGAGTTCCAGTTCAGCACCCCTCAAGTGGGGACCGAAGAGTTGGCAAACACAATGGAGCAGAAGAAGAAGACAACTAAACGGCACACCACGAAACCAAAGCCAATCACCCCGACAACGATACAGCCAAACACCACGACAACGAAAAAGCCCACCACAACGAAAAAGCCCACCACAACGACTGCAAAGCCCACCACAACGACTGCAAAGCCCACCACAACGACTGCAAAGCCCACCACAACGACTGCAAAGCCCCCCACAACGACCGCAAAGCCCACCACAACGACTGCAAAGCCCACCACAACGACCGCAAAGCCCACCACAACGACTGCAAAGCCCACCACAACGACCGCAAAGCCCACCACAACGACCGCAAAGCCCACCACAACGACTGCAAAGCCCACCCCAACGACTGCAAAGCCCACCACAACGACTGCGAAGCCCCCCACAACGACTGGAGAGCCCAACACAACGACTGCAAAGCCCACCACAACCACTGGGAAGCCCACCACCACCGTCAAACCGGTGCCTCCCACACCAACACCTTCTGCCCACTTGATCATGGGAAAATACAACATCACCAAAAACGGCTCCATGTGTCAGCTGGCTCAAATGGCTTTACAGATCCGCCTGGTGTCTGACAAGGTAAAGTAGCACACACTTTCTTTCCAAACGTTGTACCTAGCTCAACCCGCACCAGGGATCCACCCTTGCAACTCGGGGCAGCTATCACTATCTCTGAAATTGCACCAACAACTGCAAACTCCACCAGAACCGCCGTCACACCTATGTCACCTAGATATCGTATCGTAACAGAGAATAATCCTGATTCTAAAGTCTGCTACCAAGAGCTTCATGAGAGCCATAATGTTCTGATGTTTCGGCAGAACCAACATTTATTAAGTTCTTAACCGCAATCCTACTTTCTGCTTCCTATTTGATACGTTATAAAAAATAACCTGTTTCTCTCTTTCTACATCAAGGTCAACGGAACCTTTATTGTTCAGCCAGTCCTGACGAATACAACCTCTTCAGCTTGTCAGGAAAAAACTGCCTCTCTTAACATTACCTTTGGGGAAGGGTTCATATTGTTCATATACGAGAAGGTAACTATGGCCTATCCATAACGGAAATGAAGTCTGTAACAATGACAATAAATGTTGTATTAGTGGCAGATAACTTCTACCATTTTTAACCTTGATATTCGTACATTGAGTGTGAAAGTGTGAAAAGGTTTTATTTTTTTGCCAGGGTGTTAATATTTAATACAATGAAAGATTACCATTCAGCAATGTAGGTACTTTCATAAGGGAACCCTCCATACAAATTTAAGGTAGTGGTCATGTATTGTTGAGAATACTAGTCACTAACATGTGACATGGAAACTTCCTGTCTGTGGTATCTATCTGTGGTTGTGCATCACATTGCACGTGAGCTTTCTTAGGTCAAATCACAAGACTTGACCATGATAACCAGATTTTTTTTATTGCAATGTCAACATCCATGTCTAAAAAAAAAAGCAAACGCTTCCACTGTTAACTCATTTACCCGTGTCTTCTTATCTGTTTTCTTTCCAGAACACCACCGGAAATAGCGTCTATGTGAAGGAAGTGTCCTTCAGCCTCTTCTACCCCTTCGGCACAGCAGGTAAGCAAACTCCACCTGCCCCGCCCTAAGCAGCATGTGACCAGAGAGCACCCTGGAACGAGGCTAGGTGTCTGGCTGGTGTCTGTCGTAATGCTGGTGGCCTATGTTTGACATTGTATGTTTACAGCCAGTTAATGATTGACAAAATGTCAGACTACTTGTGATCGAGCCGAATCAGGAGGATCAGCTGTCGGCCCCTTCGGGCTCCCGGTCGCTATGGCACAACACTAACCGATATCACTGTGTGAGCGGAGAAACACTCCCAAACTAGATCCATTCACACTCGACAACAAGTTCCCTTGCGGGACTGGCATAAACATTTTTTGTTGTTGCTATTAATAGATCCGATGACACTCCCTGCTGAGCTCTGTTCGTTGTCAAGCAGACAAACGAGTCAGACACAATAATGGGATCAGACCATTAGACACTTTGCCACCACACTGTTGTTGACTCTTTTCGGGGCCTCTTTCAGCTGTCAAGTACTCCCAGCGCAACGATTCCCTGCATCTGTTCGCTGCCCAGGTGGGTCACTCCTACTCCTGTAGGAACGAGTCCATCTACATGGGCAAGGGACTCTACCTGGACGTCAATCAAGACCGGATGCAGGCCTTCAACTTCACCAAAAGCAATGAGTTTGGCGTTTGTACGTTTTCCAAATCTAAATGTTTCTCTTTTTGCACAAACGCTCGGGTACACTAGAGGAGCAGCAAGCAGACATAGCAGACATGTGAGCTTACAGCAGGGTAGGATTGAGGCATCTACTTTGCAGCCTAACATCCTGGTTCTGAGCACAGACAAATGAGGAAATAAGGACTGAGTAAGAAGAAGAAAAACAACCATTCATTAGGATTACTTTTGTTATCTTGGGGATAATAGAGAACATGAGAAACACAACACAAATCAAGGAAATGATTTGTTTAAGTGTAAGGGAACAATAGTGTGTAATTATGGGTAATTGTTCGGGTTCCTTATTTACTTACCATCCTTATCTGACCATACCTGCCCCTGTATATCAGAATCAGGAAGGTTTTGAGACAAGAAATACAGGGATTTATTTTGGTCCAACTGCAATGAAAAAAACAGCCGCATGAAATAAGGTGCAAAGATGACAAAAACGCAAAAGATAAGACAACCACGAAATGGCACCGCAAAAAAACAACAGTTAGAGAAAACGGGGGGAGGAGCTAGGATCATCTACTAACGTATGCGTGTGTCTCCCTGTGTGTTTCAGCCGACCCCTGCCCGGCGGACGTCCCCACTTACAGCGTGGCCATCGCTGTGGGGGTCATCCTCCTGGTACTCATCATCGTCGTGGTGTTGGCCTACGTAGTGGGCAGAAGAAGGAGAGCCAACAGCTATCAGGCACTTTGAGCTTGACCCCGTCCGGAGTGGCTATGCTATATGCTATATCAAACTGCTCTGAACAAAGGCTACGCAATTATTATTATCTAATTGGCTACGTTTGGTGACTGTTGATGTCAGAATTGACGTGACTGCACAATTCATAACCCAATTCGATTAAACCCCCTAAGACGAGGTGGGGTCCATAGTTAGACGTAGTTCCAGAAGTAAGCGTTGCATATGTGTGTGATGTGTCCACTTTTTCGACAACATCGTGGATCATAACGTCCTAGTTTTTCTACAATGCTCCCCCTTAGTGGCATAATGGAGCATCATTACGTCCTCACCAATCACTGCTGGATGACCGAAATACGCAAACGCACACTCTGACATGGTTTCATCTATTTCAAAATGTCCAGCTGCTAATCTTTTTGAGTGGTTGATTGTTTTGTTGTGATAGAATTTTGTGCTTTGATATCCAAAATAGAGTCATATAATTTGAGCAGGGTCAATGTGCTTGTGATTAAAAAGGGAATAATGTAACGCATGGTTTGAGTTAAGGGAACATCATTTCTCGCGAAACCTTATTGCACTGAGATTAATGCTCATAACAAGCTGCCAGTGTCTGAATGTAGCTTAATGTGAAAACGAATTACATTATTCTTTATTACTGTACAAACAACGAAACACATTATTATTTTAAAAGTGCACTTTTGTTGCTATGTTATGTCCTAGATTTCAGTCCAGCTTTTCACGAAATAAATCACTTTAGGCCACTGATTATTTTGTAATATGTCTTTCCCACTGATAAAGACCATTTATATACAGCCTCCCGTAATCATTTTTAATAAAAGTACTCAGTCTGATTGCGTGTTTTTCTATCTGAAAAATGCATACATGAAACACTTTTTTCTGAATATTACCACCCACTTCCCCAACCCCCTCCGCCTCCAAACAAAGCCCGTCTATGGAGAGCCTTGTCACTCTATTGAGCCCCATTCCTTCGAACTTGGTTGCAATTCCATTAGAATTCCACTGGGGGATTGAATGGGGGTCTATGGGGCTAGACGGCTATCTCTTTCACCTACTTATAAGCTTACATATCGCAGATTTTATTGTAGATTCTAGCATTCTGCTAACGAATGCTGATTGGTCAGGGACAGACTTGTGACTGATTACTGATGCTTGATGGCATCTAAAGCTGAAGCAGAATCAGAAACATTATCTTAAGGAGGACTTTCCGTCTAAGTTAATTTTTATATATTATATGTATATATATATATAGTATATTATATATATTATAAATATTATATATGCGGAAGTGGCAAAGTGACTCAGAACTTGCCGTAAAGCAGTGACGTCAACATCTTTTTGAACAGATTTTTAGAACAGACAAGTGAACCTAAAATGCAATATTCAGTGTATTATCTTAGCCGCCACTTTTGAATGGAACTTTCAAATTACTTGACAAAAAATGATACCCTGAGAAAAGTGGAATTTGAGGGTGAAACCCCGTCGAAAAATAAACAAGATAACACTTTTTGCCAGGATTTTTTTGTTTTTTATCAAACAAAGCGGGACATTCTGCGATGAAAACAATATCCCGAATTTGAGATCTCAATCATGGGATAATATTGCCCAATATCACGAGATAGCGAACCAATCAAATTGCGCCATCTGGAGGTTCACGTGTAGCATGATAATAATAACAATAACTAATTAGATATTATATTATATAGATACCTATATATTAATATTATCATTTATTTTTTTATTATATTATATGGATAGTGAGCTCCGAGTCCGCAAACGGCAACAATCACTTCTCCTCCATGCTGTGGTTCACTTTGACAGCTAATTTGTAAGCAATGGACAGCAGCTCATTTGCATTAAAGGGCTCATGCCATGCCACCATGGTGTGGGTGTGATTATCTGGTACAAGCTGTTTAGCACAGGGAAGGAAAGATTTGCATAGTGACAGCACAAGTGGGCGTGTCCACCCAGATGTGTGAAGGTTAGATGAGCCACATTTGCTGCAGTTCACTGGGTAGGCTGGTAGACTGATCTATCAAGCGTACATCTACGTGAACACGCCCACTGCATTCTGAAGGGCCAGAAAAAGATGGGAATACCGGTAGGAGAGATTTTTTTACCTAAAAGCCATTTCCAGCAAACAGCTTCAAAAACATGTTTTCTATAACTCATATACTATGTCGGGAAAACACCATGCTATGTCTCCTTTAATGTAACATCGAGGACAGTAGAGCAGATGTGCCAATCCCCATTTCACACAAAAGGGGCGGGGCTGCGCGCAGACAGGATTCAGGGAGGGGAGCAGAATAACGCGGACGAAGAACCGTTATTATCATGGCAGGTAAGATAACACAATGCTTTGCTTCTTTATGTGTAAACAATAAGTAGATCCCTTTGCTAACGATTTGGGATTGTGAATTTACTAATTGCATCAGTATACGCAGTAACTTTAGGCATTTACTTCCTTCTCAGTTTTGTTTGTCTGGTAAGAAACTTCCTTCAACTCTTGTGCAACCATCCGAACGCATTTTTTTTTCTGACTTCAAGACAAGGAAGAGGGAACAAGAACCACGGGGAACAGCCCACCGATTGAGGTTGAGCAAGGTCCTCTGGTCTCGGTGACGTTCCAGAAGAACCCGGAACGCAAACAGAAGTACCTGGAGGCCCAACCTAAAGAATTAGGGGTACAAAACATCCACTGTAGTGCGTGTGAGTGCGTGTGCCAGCGTGCGTGTCAGCGTGTGTGAGCGAGTGTGGTCATAAGAGTGTTAAGATGTTGAACCCAATGAACCCAAACTATTTCTTGTTTACTTTTCGAAGATCACCCAGATAGGCCTGACTTTGTATCAGATGTCCTGGGTGTTTGGGTTAGTCTACATCGATTCCGTGCGTGGCGAAACCGTTCTGAGGGTTTTGTTCACCATTGCCTCTGTAGTGGTGAGTATCATATAATGTTTCATTAGAAAAATTGGGTACCATACTGGGTATAATGTTCAGATTCAGATTTTTTTTTACGTCAGCTACACAGGGATAGACAAACTAAATGGTCAACCTGTAGGCTATATTTTCCTTTATTCGATGTAGGAAGATTTAGCGAAAATCATCCACAAAATATTGTTTGACTATATAACTGGGGCCAACGGTGGTGACTTATTTAACCTTGCTGTCATTAGACAGGGGATTGAGTGTCCTTTGCATTTATTTCCCAGGTGATACTAGCTGGAAGTCTGGCCATCGCTGCTACGACGCTCCACATTCCCACTGTAAGTAACCGTAGAACAAAGAAAAAAATAAATATATATATACAGTATATATTATTTCGGTCACCGGCTTAATTCTCTAACTTTGTAGAACTGCCCAGAGAATCACAAAGTTAATTTGGACTAATCACAAACATGATGAAACTGTGTGTGTGTGTGTGTGTGTGTGTGTGTGTGTGTGTGTGTGTGTGTGTGTGTGTGTGTGTGTGTCAAATTGCTACAAACTGTGTTCAACACAACATATTGTGTGTGGCTGTCTTCGTTCGAAACACAAGCGTCTCCGGTTCCAAATTAAAATCCGATCGAACAGACATATTTAGGCTGGGGATTTCCCCTTAACCTTCCCCTCCGTGTATCCACAGTTGAGAGCCTGCCTTACCATGCAGATCCTGGCCATCGCTGCCTCGGTGTGCGGCTTCATCCTCACGATGGGGCAGTTTGAGAACGGCGTTTTGCATGGCTGCTGGTTTGACGAGTACAGCAATAAGACCTCCAAGCAAAGCATTTGCAAAAAAATGGAGGCAAGTAGCACCGTCTCCCATGTTTCATCTTCTACGTTCAACGCTGCGGAAAAAATTGGGAATTTTGTGCAACACAAGTTGGAGGTGGGCCAAGAATGTTGAATCTGCCAGGAAGTTGGATAAAATGATTTTTTTTATTTGGTATTCATTTTGGGTCTTGCAAAATATAAATATAAAAGAAAATACCAAAATGTGTTAATGTAAGTATTTTTCAGGTTCATATAAGTGCAAAAAATAAAGTTCAGGCAGACATAATTAAAGGTAAAAGTTGCATTTGTACACTACATTGAGGCGTGACCCTGCAGCATCTATTAGTGCTATGGACGTCTAACGGCCACGGCCCTGTGTGTTCACCAACAGAATGCCTTCCATAACCTGCACGCGGGGGGGACGCTGGTGCAGACGGCACTGGTGGCTATCTCCGTTACCCTGGCGGTCTACTGCTGCAAAGTGATCAAATGTTGTTCACCGGGATCCAGAATGGTGAGGGAAATGTCTAACAGCACAAGCCAAGCTTACTTTTGGGGCTATTTCAAACTTTGAACCCCCAACTCATCCTTTGGTATTAGTAGGTTATTCTGCAATCGAACAAATCAAATTTTCATAATTGGTCCAAAGTGATGTCCCTTTTTGACATCGTCCTTCATGATGTAGAACATTGGATAAGGGAACATTGCATAACCTCAGTTCCTGTGGTTCTCATTGTGATTGTGTTTTCCCTTCCAGCCTGTGATCACTGTGCAAGCCCCTTCCAACCTTTCTGCTCCTGAATGAAGACAAATGCTTTGAAAGTAAAGAGGAATCACTGACTAACACATCCATTAAAACCACATATATGGTTTACTGCTACGCAGATGTTGAGGCAACATGCACAGTGTTGGCATTGAATCATTGTCGAAAGCATTACCTTTTACTGATTAACCTTCTGACATTTAGCCATCCGACTGATCCTTCAGATTGTCATCATTCTGGTGCCAAGTTTGATATTAACTCTTGTGAACATTTGCAATATGTAAAACATTATTTTTAACACAATCATATGTAAAGCCATGTATGTTATCCCAGTTACAAACCACCGAGGTGACTGACTTTAGTTGACCCGTTTATTTCAGAGTGTGTTGACCGTCGGAGCAGGGGCTCTCTGGGGTGTGTGTGGGGATGGCTGGATGCACCACAGGTGTGCAGCCTCACCCAGCCCAGAGTTGTATCAGTCAGACTCAGGCCCGGTGAGGCTGCTTTAACTGGCCATCATCCACACACACTCCACACCAATGCACATACTAATAAATCATTTTAAATGATTGATATACTTTTTTTTTACCATTGAATAGAATACACTCTTTAACAGATAGGTCTTTATTTCATTTTTTTATGCAAGATAACGTGTGGTGATTTTGTGTTCACATGAGACTGCAAAGTGTTCAGTACACTCCCAAAACATATCAGCAACTTTGCTTCAAGCCGCTGAAGGTGAGATTTTAAGTGCTAAAGTACTCAGCATCCCCTCCTAGTCCTATTAACACCAAGTATATGAGTATTCTAATACAGTATGCAAAGCAATTGTGTATCTTGCAACTTGTTAAAAAAAATAATAAAAATGTTAACTTGACATGTACATTTTTTATAAAAAAATTATACTTCAAAGTTCCTTACCCTGCTTTCCTTTGTTACAAAGCTACTTTATATTGCCTTCTGCTCAATCCTGTTATTATCCTCTATTGAAAAATGTTTTCCGATACAGACTTTTTTAAGTGCAAAAGTACTCAGCATCCCCTTCTAGTCCTATTACCACCAAGTATATGGAATATTCTAATACAGTAAACAAAACAAATGTGTATCCTGTAACTTGACTTAACTTAACTTGACATGTCTTGTCATGATTGCATTATTTACATGCTTCGTTTGGTCATATCTGCAGTTGGTCTGCCCAGTGGCTCTGTGGAAGACCAGAGGACAAGACTTAGCAAGTTAAACTCACTTAATGCAACGCCACGTTTTTATTTGTTTGTGTCTGCAATATTATGGACTTGACAAGTGTCCTCGTCTTTTGCCCTTTATCCTTGTTAGTTTCAAATATGTTTATTGTCACACACACACACACACACACACACACACACACACACACACACACACACACACACACACACACACACACACTTACATGTGATGAGGAAGTGGCAGCGGTGACCTCTTCCAGGTCTCCGTGGCAACCCTTTTGATGGCGGAGCAGGCTACCCCAGAGCACAGAGTGGTGACAGGATGGACACTCGCCCTCCACTGGGAGGAGGTGGGACGGCTCCGCGTGCAGGAAACGCTGGGCCAGGCAAATCATGTGGCTGGTCATGGGACAGGAAGGTTGGAGGCAGGACAGTCGTTCTGCGGCCTAGTGAAAGAGGAAAGTGCCACGGTCAACTCTTTTCTTTCCACTGATTGTGCCTGGAACAACAAGGAGGAATAGGTGCTCGGGACGTAGGGTGTCTGACAGCAGGCCAAACGTTTGATTTATATTATGTAACGTAAACAACATGTATACATTGTTGTCCTGTGATTTCAAGGAAGCGGCATTTCGCAGAGGGACAAATTTTATCATGTTAGATGTCTTGAAAGGAGAATAACGGATCGCATCACGTCACTATGTAGTATAATTTGATTTCCAGCCCCAACTAAAGGTCTCGACCCTACAACAAGTCTCTAATCTTCGGTAGATGCTAAGGGACTTGAATCCTTGGTACTGCGTCGCTGAAGGCTCTACAAGTGAAGAACAGCAAAAACCGAGACGTACCTTGACGGGACGTTTGCACAGGAAACACGAGTCCTTCGCCACCTCTTCCTCTTCCTCAGACTGCGACGGCTGCTGCTGCTGCTGCTGCTTCTTGGCCCGGACGGCGCCGAACGCCAGCGGGATGTGGAGGGGCGGCTGGAGGCCGGGCCCAAAGTCCATGCGGTACTCCTGCTTGAGCCAGCGGGCGGTCAGCGGCAGGCGGTCCCAGGGGGGCACGCGCAGCATGCTCGAGACCACGCGCCAGTGGAACTGCAGGCTCGACTCCTTCGTGGCGCGCCGCGGCACGTGGGTCAGCCGCCGCGAAGAGTGCGGGTGCTGCCACGCCCACTCAAACTAGAGGGACGGGCGTGGGGGTTAGGGTCACTAGGGAAAGGTTTGGGTTAAAGGTGACACACCACCAGGCGTGAGTGTGATTAGCCGTTACGAGCCGTTTGGAAAATCTGCCTCTTCTGACATCACAAGTGGGCGTGTCCACCGAGATGTAGAACAGGTAGATGAGCAACGCCTGCTACAGTCCACTGGGTAGACTGATCCATCCAGCACACATCTAGGTGGACACGCCCACTTCTGATGTCAGAAGAGGCCGATTTTCAAAACAGTGTGTAACGGCTACTCACACTCTCACCTGGTGGAATAATGGGACCTTTAAGGTTTATGACAGTCCGTTTTGACACCCATAGAGGTCCTAGAAGTCTCTCCCCCTCTGCTGTCCACTTTCACATAATCAAGCTGCTTTCCTTGATAGTGAAGTGAGTTCTCATTCATGGGGGCTATGCCGTCTTGTCTTTATTGGCTTGTCCCATGCACTGAAAATCCCAACAATGTACCAATCAACATGGGCTGCACCAACATATCTCACATTACCGTGTAAATAGTGTAAGGCAGAGCGGCACTCGTCCCATATTTTCTTTCAGCAATAGAAGTTGGTCTAATAAGAAAGATTCTCCTATCATGATCAGTGCTTTGCTCGGCGGCTTGGATGTTGGCTGCTTGTGAAGTTGCCTCAAACTCACAAATGCTGACTCCCATTCCTTAATTTTTTGCTGGGTTACGCAGGAACAGTATCAAATACAAAAAGTTGAACAAAGACATTATGCCAAGTATGTTGTACTACTCACCCGTAGAGCAGCAATGTCCGAAGGAAAACCATGAATAATCAGAACCATTTCCCTGAATAGGAAAAAGAATGAAAGCATACATAAATGATAACCAATTTGTCGGTTGATTTTGAAATATGAAGTAGGCTAGGTCAGTTGGTGTTATTACCATGGCCCTTTCCCACTCGTCCTCTTCGCTCCCCCTCGATGTCGGCCAGCATTGTGCTGTCCAATGCGACGCTCAGGGTTGACCGTAAATCCAATATAGATGCGACCTTTAAATTTAGGATTGGTGCAAAATAACATGTATACGCCAAAGAAGCTCTCGACTTCTACTACCATTTTGTGATTTAATACTTATAATTGACTAAAAACAGCTGATCAACGAGTGACGATTTTTTTTAAAAAACAAAACATTTAGGCTCCTCAGTGGCGACAGCAGTGTTACAACCAACCTCTTATCTTATAAAACACGACGAAATTGATTTGAAGATAATATAACATAAGCAACATTACTTTTGTTGTAATTGGTAATGCATTTCCATTTGTTTGCTCATGGTGGATGCATTGTTGTCACACAGATAACGATGAGCGTGTGTAACTCTGATCCACTGTAAACAAGGCAGAAACAGTACACTAAATATCAGGAAGGCCACGATTTGCCTGATTCAATTGTATCAAGAAGGGACAGATAACATGTATATTAAAAACTTTCTAAAATGAAAAAATGTTGGAAAAAACATTTCATCAAAAGTGCAAAAATATAAATGTATATCAATGTAAAACACACCTTCACAAATATTATTTAAAAACAGTCAAAACATTACCGAGTCCCTTGTCCAAGGACCCTTAGTTCTCTTTCCCTATTGACTACTTCAAAAGCCTATTCTGTTACACGGCTTTTAAACAACGCACCTCATTGGTCAATCCTTTTCGTGACGCGTTTGCTTTTATTTCGTTTCCTGGTTATACCAGAATCGGCAGAAATTTCCCTCATCGGCATCCAGTGCGGAATGAATTAAGAACGCTTTCTTCTAACTAGGTTTTTGCTTAACTTCACTATGGTTGTTACGGCTGAAGTGCTTCGTGATAAACTCTTGAAAGAGCTTGAAGCCGTACATGTGGTATGGTTTATTTAAAACACGAGTCTTTTGAGCGATACGTCTATTATGGTTACCCGAGTAGGCCAAATGCGTGGTGGATGGATCATAATCATTTATTTTACAGAGCACTATCGCTTTATTTGAAATAGCAAGCACCTGAGTAACCAATGGTCCTGTTTCAAACATGTGTTTTTATTATCAGTGGCATTTAAATGTCACTCAAGTCAATGGCTATGTTTTTACTTTTTCTCAAAACATGGTAATAGCCATAATTTATCATTTTCCCTTAAAGGATTGGGGTATAACTTGTATGAAGATCTTAAAAAAACACAGTAGATGGAAAATATCAAGAAAATGGTCTTCAAAGTCTGTGGAATAATGTGTAATCAACCGATTGGTTTGGTTTATCTGACTTTTATATCATACATCTTAACATACAGTCTTGGTATAACTCATGTAGGACATGCATGGAGCCACAATGACCTCAATCTTATTTCCTATATGATGTATAGGAGATTGAAGATACATCCCCAAACAGATGTGCGGCCAGCTTCAAAGCCCTAATAGTGTCCTGCCAGTTTGAGGGCAAACCACTGCTACAGAGACACAGGTATAGTATAGCACTACAGGGCACTAGCCATGACCTGGCAATCAACATCCACCATCCAAAATGTAATGAATATCTGATCCCTGTTTATTGATAGGCTGGTCAACGGCTGTTTAGCTGCAGAGCTGAAAGAAATCCACGCATTTGAACAGAAGACTCTCACGCCGGAACAGTGGGAAAAGCAGAAATCGCAGTGATGAACGCACACATTGAAACATGCACTGATACGTTTACGGTCGAGTTACATAGTGTAATTTAACAAAGTTACTCCAATGTATCATACAGTATTAGTAATGATGGATTTAACTTTCAATGAGTAAATCTTTCCCTTCCTCCTTGCTGTCTCCATTTGATTAACACAGAATTAATTACAAAAATTATTTTTTGTAATGGTCACTGGATAAGGTTAAAGAGGTTTTTACTTGAGTTGGCATTATTCAAATTGAGGATATTCGTTAAGCCTATGAGTTATCTATAATGCAATACAGTGATACAGGCCATCATGTTTTAGTCACTAAGCCACCAGAGACGGACATCCCAAATGTTCAGGTTCCAAAAAACAATCATTTGCAATCCACAATAAATGTGTACAAATAAAAGACCATCTGAGCCATAATAGCCGTTTTATAACATCGTAGAAACAATGCTTATATTGAACACGTGTTTATTTGTATCGATATATTTGGGTGTGTCTTGTATCAAAATAATGAATGCAGTAAGCACCATGACGTCATATGCCACCATTACGCTCACTGTTTAATTCCCTTTATTACTCCCTTGTCTTGACGCGCCAGAGTTCAAATATACATTACTAATTCAATATTCAAATGCTCCAAACACTCCCACTCACAAAACACACATTTATCCCCTGGAGCGGAGGGCAGAGGCCCTGCATAAGTCCACATTAGGCTAGGCTGGTGTGTGGCGAACCTCGCATAAAAGGGGCGACGCAGGTCTGCACATCAAGCGTAAACAACGGACCACTCACAGACGGACCACCTGCCTTGAGGTCTTCATGGGGTTCAGAAGGGACACATTAGAAGCTCTCCCCCCTTCTCCACTGACCTTGTGTTTACTGGGTACGGGGAAGGCTTATGAGGCTATCGATTGCCCCCCGCGTCGCCGGACACATTTCCCCGTCCCCACAAATGTGCTGATAAGTGTACCAATGTTCTCCAACTGTCATTTTGAGGCTCCCGTTTTGAGTGAGTCCTCAATAATCAACTGAATGGATGTCAACCATTTTTTGCAAGTACTCCCCACTGAATGTGAAATTAAAAACTTTAGTTACGTTAGAAGTATACTTGTTTTATTATACAGCTGAGAGGGGTGCAAACAAAAACAGTATTCAAATGTACAAGAGAGAACATTAATATTGTGTGTTATTCCGAGCATGTCATTTAGAATGGCATCCTTCATGATTGACTGTTTCATGAGTAACAGGCAGAGACCCCATGATTACGTCAAATGAAAAGGTTAGACGTGTGAAGTGCAGTGTGAGAGACCGTGCACATTGTGTGAAGGGGATTATTTCCACCACTTTTACCCCCCATGGCCGCTTTGCCATGCAGCTAATGAAACATAAGATGCACTGTGGGTGGATGGAACATTGAGTGAGTGTGTGTGTGTGTATGTGTGTGTGTGTGCAACAACATAATACATTATTCCAGACCAATGAACACTTGCAATCTAGTGGTGCAATATTTCTGATGAAACATAATTTAATGAAGTATTACGATTAACAACGAGTACTACGATTTTTGCGTTCTCAATTTATTTAAGGTCCAGGAACGCCACAGTAATAAACAAAACTAGGTTTCACGATGGCATTGGCTACCACTTCAATTGCAGTATTGTATGTATAAAATCTGACTCAATGCCCCATGCTTACATGTACTGTTCAAATAGGGATGTTAGAGGGGGGCAGTATATTAAGTACAATGCCCAATCATTGTCAACAAAACGGCCTGAATGAAACCAGTCTCCATGGACAGGAGTGCAAGAGTCTAGTTAAGAGTAGAGGAACTAGCTAGATTCCCCTGGATGTACAAAAAAAGCATTTTTAATCAGCTGTGGCCCTGAGCCGCCCTCTGTCCACTAACCACAGAATATCCTCTTCCATTTGTCAACAGATGATTGGACCATTTTCCCTGTTTAAATCAGTAATAATTTACAATTAGAGAAAAATATACATACATATACATGATAGTGGATGGAGGGGGGTGAGGGGGGGGTATGAACGCAGTGCCCGGCTGAAAGACTTGTGGGTTCGATGCCCACCGTCCGCAGTGTACCTCGTCCCGACGCTCAGTCTTGGTTCTTGGCGCTGACGTCCAGCAGGGCGTGTAGCTCCCCGGGCTCGTAGCCCAACAGGCCCTGCAGGTTGCACACAAAGCGGTAGACGTAGCGCTTGCCCGCCGTCTTGTGGATGATGTTCTTGTCGTAGTAGTAGCGCAGGCCGCGGCTCAGCTTCTCGTAGTTCATCTTGGGCTTGTTCTTCCTGCGGCCCCACAGCAGGGCTACCTGAGGACACGTCCGCGGGCGACCCGACAGCACGGGGGGTCAGCTCGGGTCCCGTTTGATCTGTGCAGCCTTCGATTACGGCGTTACGGTCTCAAAAGGCTTTCGTGGCCACGTTTTAAACCACCCCTCTAGCCCTAGCCCTACGCAAAGCAAGGAAAACCTCCTTTCTCATCAGCCGTAGGTTGATGGGAATCCCAACAATCAATTCCTGGTTCGAGGACTGGTTAAGGGTGCACCTCTAAAATCGTAAAAACGGTCAAGATTTTGATGTTTCGCCTCCACTGTGAAATGACCCATTGGGAGAGAGTCCATTGTACATTGGATTTATGTGACCTACCTCATCGGGGTCGGTCAGCTTGAACTCCCAGCCGTTGCCCGTCCAGCTTATGCAGGACTGGCAGCTGCGGTCGGTCAGGAGCTCCAGGAGGAACTGCCAGAGTTGAATGGGGCCACTGCCTGTGTGGAGAATGGCTGTTTGTTACCATCACCTCTACAGCCTTCATAACGGTAGTGGGGATCTGGGCCTGCGGCCACTAACCCCAACACCGATTCATCCTCAGAGAGACTAAGAGAAGGCTGCACGTACCCGTGTAGCCAGCCAGGATGGCCGCTGGTATCATGGCCCCACCCACGTCGGTCATGTTGCCCATGAACTCTTTGAAGCCTCTGTGGTGCTGCGGCAAGACAAAGGGGTCCGTCTCCTGGATCTGGGTGGTCCAGGACAGCGAGCCGGTGATGTCAGCGTCCTCATAGTGGATCATGTCCGCTTCTGAATCCGTCTCTGCAAGCAGACACACAATCAAAAACAAATAAAGTTTGATTCAGTTTCTTATAGAAAGTATTGATTGTTTAATATATTTTCAAAGAACTGTTAATGGTGCTGTAGATATACAGTAAAAGCTATTATTTGAGTGTAATTTATTATAAATGGAACTGCCATCCTTCAGCTTATAGTGAGTGAAATCCCCTGTGAGAATATTAGTGAGTGAGTTTCGAGTTTACTGCAACTTCCTCTTTATGAGCACACTTAGACTTTGGACGGCTCCCGGCCAAGTTCTGACCAATAACGGCATCTCACCGTGATTGGTTCGGGAGTTGATCTAACCCGTCAATCATGTGCGTGAACACAACACTTCTCAATGGTGGAGAAACATAGGGGGGTGTGATCTAATTTGTCAAATTAATATGCTTGGTGTTTGAGTTGTGTTTGGCGTGTGTAAAAATGACTTGTATGTGCTTGTAGCGGCGTTTCTCGTGTTTTATTTGATATGACTATTTCTACATAATAAGGCCAGCGTTGTATGCCTTTTGCATTCCCCAAATCTGGGGAACCTGGAGTTTAACACAGAAATCACAAACCGATCCGGACCCTACCTCTGGGTTCCCCAGCCTCTTGCGGCGGTGGGGTAGTGCTTCTACAAGGTCCACTGGCGTTGAATGAGAAACAGTCGTCGTGTTGCACGGACCCTGCAGGCTCCAGGGTGTGGAGATGCTGGGCTTGGTCCAAGTGAGCATCACTGTACTGCAGGTGGCCACTCTGATGCTCAACATACTCTGCATAGTAGTCTGGAGGTAGCGAAAGAAAGTTAACAAAGGGCAAAGAAGATTGATGTGATGCACTGTGCAAGGCAATGCAATTGGTCTGCATTTATATAGCGCTTTTATCCAAAACGCTTTACAATATTGCCTGACATTCACCCATTCGTGCACATAGTCACACACCGACGACGGCGTCAGCCATGCAAGGCGACAGCCAGCTCGTCGGGAGCAGTTAGGTGTAGGTGTCTCGCTCAGGGACACCTCGACACTCTAGCTATAGGAGTAGCCAGGGATCAAACTAGCAACCTTGCTGCAACCAGCCAACCCGCTCTACCTCCTGAGCTACTGCCGCCCATGCTACGGCCACCGTGTGGTTTAAACAGCACTGCCGCTGTTGAAGGGAGCCTTCACCTCTCTGCATCGTCTCCAGGTGCTCCCACAGTATCTCTCCGGCGGTACAGTCCGAGGTCAGGCCCAGGAACGTCTCCCTGTCCAGTTCACACAGCTCGCTCCCCTGCATGCCCCGTAAATTCAGACCCAGGCATTGGAGGCCAAACTCGGCCAGACACCAGTCCAGCCAATGGTTGACTTCCCACAGGGACCAAAGATGAGGATCTAGAGCAGAACGAAAAAACAATAGTAAAAACTAATAAGGGATGGAGGGATGCTTCTTCTTTTTGACCCATTGAGATAAAAGGTATCGTTTTGCCTGGCACATTTTTCTTTCACGCGGCCCTCCAGGTGAGGGGATCCGATAGTACCTTGTGGGATGTGTCGGTCCTTCCTCTCCTGGTCAAAGCCCTGAAATGTTGCGCTCACCGCCTGGCTCAGCACCTCCTTACTGGTGGGCGTGAGGGGCGGGACCTCCAGGGGGTCCGATTCTGAGGACAAAACAAGACGGGACACTGATTTAAACAAACCGTCACATAGCCCTTACACTCTTATCAGATGTGTATAAAATGAAGGATTGTATGAAGCGAACCAGCAATTCCATTTTGTTTAATTCCCTACCAAAAAAACTAAATTAGGAAGATGGTACGTTTAGTTTAACTTACACACTCGATAAAAGGCCCAATTTAGGGATATCATCATACATGGTCGCCAACAATAACACAATAAAGTAATGGAACATTGTGGTCCCATATTTGACATGTATTGGAGCAGTGAAGCCGCATACAGCAGAGGCAGCATCAAGTTTAAATCCCAAATTAATTCTAAAACACATAACTATCAAAATAATCAAACTTTTCTTCCATTAAGGTAGCTAGCTCCTCCGTTTCTATAATGCCCCCGGCGCTGATAGACTGACGGGGCTCGCTCCCAGTCCTTACCGTAGGTGCTCCAGTCCATCCGAAGGCCAGGGGTGATGGAGTGCAGGGAGAAGTGAGCCCGCCAGGAGACGGCTTGGGGCTTTAATAGAGTGGGACAGCCAGGGAGGGGGGACAGCCCGTGACGGATACATGTCACTCATGTGCACCGGGGCGGGAAGAGATGGAGGCCAGCTGAGGCATGGAGAAGGGGTGTTGAGTGTATGAGGTTTATTAAAACGTTGTTTTGTTGGGTTTACGTTGTGGTGTTCTATTAGTGGAGTCTAATTAGGCGGGGGATGAATCCGTCTATACTGTCAATGTTGTAGAATTGCTTATCTTACATTTCGGTATGAATGTCAAGCAGTCTTAGAAGAGCACCGCGTACGTTTTGGCCAACTGTCGTAGAAGTCCTCAGCAAAATAAGGGGCAGCATATTAACAGAAAGTTGTGTTGGCAAGTCTGGAGACCCCTTTTGTATGAAATTATGAAATTGAGGGCGTTACGGGCCGGTGCTAGCTGCTAGGATAATATCTCTACAACACAATCGATTTCTTTGAAATAACGTCAAAAATTTTGGTTGACATTGCAATTTTTAATCGTTCTGAACTAGGGTTTATACGTTGGAAACCTTTAACTATAATGGAAATACAATATTAAGGACATAAAACTTGCTTTTTCTGTTTTGGGGTTTAACCTTCTCTTTAGATAAAGTATTCTGAGAAAAAAACATTTCTACTAATTCTTTTTTCATTTCAAAGGTTGCAGATATTGGTGGTTTAAAGAAAATTGCTTACTTTTGGCTTCGGGTGAGTTTAGTTTACATATTTAAATGTATTCATGTGAAAATACATACAATCCGTCAACATATAAAAACTCTGGGTTAAATCAGTATATCTGTTTCAGTTCTGTTTTTTGGCTTTACTTTGTTCCGTTTCTCTCTTGTTGCAAACGCACATCAGCCCAGATAATCTGAGTAGGCTAGAAGATGATCTCGGGGAGTGAGTAACCAGTTCCTCTTTATCTGTTCAATTTACAGACTGCTCCACTCAAGCTTTGAAATGCAAGTAGGCCTACTGACTTAAGCAATTACTTATTTTGCGAATAGTAAAATGGAGGAACGTTATAGCCAACATAACATTAGGTTACACTATAAAGATCTCTTGAACTAAACCACTATTATTCTCATACGGTCAACAAAAAGGCCATGTTATTAAATGAGCGCACCACTCACAATATATATTTATTACACGGCTCTTCTTAATGCTTTAGAATGCTCCATTCACTTGAATTGCAGTGATATTTTCAAACGTATGCTTGGATTTGGAGCAATTTTTCATTACTTACCCAGACCCTACAACTTTGTAGATGTGGGTCTGGATTTCCAGGCTAATCTTCCGTATCACTCCGCAAATAGTCCGGTAACCTACCCAGCGTATTCGGTTGCCAAGCGATGTCGTCTAATTCTCTGCTGATCAACACTACGAATTGTAACAAATAAAATGTAAAAAGACACCGTGTGAAGTTATTTTTTCGTTTTGCCAAGTAGCCGTGTAATAGGCGGGATAATTTATAGAATACAGGTCATTATCGGGAAAATAAGCCCCGATAGTGCGAACGGAAAACCGACGTGAAATGGAGGTGTCTTGCTTCGCCCTGAAGGGGCCTATTTTCCCGATAATGACCGGCGTTATATACATTATCCCTTTGATAATATTCCTAATCCTATGACCTTAGAAACTACTCAAATCGATTTAACGAAAAGAAAAGAGAGAATGGAAATCGTGGCCAATGGTAAAGTATCAATTTTATTGTAGAACATCAACACTAGGTCAAATCATCTCGTTTTAAAACGTGGTCTGCCGCTTCCTTCACTCGCCCTTTCGGTAGTCCTTAATGTGGACCAGGATCCATCCGGACGGTCCGAGGATGGCCAAACACATAACGGTCATCACCCCGATGGTCTCCTTACACACAACACAGGTTCATTTAATACTGACGTACAAATGTAGAGATTTAACAGCTCCGATATTAGTAGGCCCAAGGCCCCACGTGGACAGTGTACTCACGACGACTCCGATGTGGTCTTTGGCTGGTTTGCTGATAATGTAGTTGGCTCGTTGCGGTGTCGCCACATTTGCTTTGGAAATAAGTCGAGGTCGACGACTCAACAATAGCCGCAGAAAACCAGACATGTTTGCCAGTAAAAGTTTTTTCACGATTTAAAAAGCACTACCAGGTTCAGGAACCCAAAACAGTTCATTCGATTGTGGCGGCTAAATGACTCACACACCAGCACTAAATAGGCCCTCCTGCGTCACATCCGCTAATTGGAAACAACGTGGGAAGAGCCCGTCTACGAATTCGGTTGCGTCTCAAGACATTCTCTGATGGGAATCAATCCAAGAGAAAAAAGGAGAAAGAGAAAAAACTAAAGTAAAAAAAATGTTATTTAACGACAGGAAATGGAACAATTACGGTCATTGCAACGCCTCTTCTTTGAGGAGCGAGGTTGACTTGGAAATTCATTGAACATTAAAGGTTGGGTATGGAATTAGCTTTTTTGGCCATTTTTTAAAAATTACTTGAAATCCTTATCATAACCCACTTACAGCCACTGAGTGAGTAAGAAGTACTGACATGAAAATTAAACAAGTCAATCATCTGTGGAACGTGCAGGGCTCGACAAACTCCAGCCAATGATTTCCAGACCCACCGAGTGGCATTGGACAGTAAGTACGTCAATCAAATGGTCGTACTGCACTCCCCCTCCCCCCGCGCGACCCCTTCGTGCACGTACTCAAAGCTCGTGACCCAGAGCAAGCTTCTGTTTGTTGTTATCCTGCGGTAGCAACTGGAGCTAGCTAACTAGCTAATGGCTCGCTCTCGCACATCTGTGTTTGCTCGTGCATGATGGCGCGTCCATGTACTTGGAATGGGTGGAGTCAAGAGTCGGCGTTAAAGGAGAGGGGGTAGGACCATTAACTTCTAATTCATTATTGCTGTTGCGGTGACTGCAACTGGATGCCTGGACACCTATAGTTAACCGGCCAGCACTCCATCACCGATTTAAATGTTTTTCCTGTATATATATTTGTATGTATGTCAACTATGGCACCCATTGCACTCCTGACCATCCCTTGAAGGAGGGATCCGCCCCTCTGCGTTCCTCAAGATTTCTTCCTTGCTGATTAAGGGAGATTTTTCATGCCCTTTTGGGGGCTAGGGCTAGGGGGGTGTCATACATATTTGGCCTGTTAAGCCCTTCGAGACCGTACCGGTGACTAATACGAATACAATTGACTCATACGAAGAAGCAGAACAATATGTATCTTTATTATCACGTTACCACAAACACGCTGCTACACATCATTAGGTTAATGCGATTCCGTGAGTTATTTTGGGCCTGGGGGAAACACACAACTAACGGAAAGGTACATTTAGTAAACCTGACAAGGGGTGGAGCAGGTAAAGACAGAAGGCATTTGTCCCTCCTCCTCTTAAAGGTAGGACACAGTGAGGTCATCATGCATGCATGAGTCCAGAGGAACTCGTCGTTTACAGTGGCAGTGCCATCCCAGACCGCAGTGGACCCACAGACGGGCATACAGTCAGCAGGAAACACAATGACTACTGGAAGAAAGAAGAATGCATGGACCTATGTCAACAAAAGAGTTGGACCTAGTCTTTGCCAAGTTAAATAAATCGTGCAAAAATACGGGTGCATGGCTGACAGGCACGTCATAAAATCACAGTGGTGCGTTTGTGCATTGTGCATAGGCAAATACATATTCATCTTTTGCATACTTGCATGGCTATTCGACTTACATTTAGTTTGTTTTGGGTACGATATTCAAAGTGTGTTTTTTGTGAAACAACGTTGGCTTATAGTATACATGTTTTAAAACAATACAGTGACAAAACACTACCGGTAGCCATGGCTGGTGCTAAAAGGAGACGATCCCAGGTTAATACAAGGCAGGTCGGTCGAGGTACAGTTAGGAAGGCCTTCTCACCCCACAAGGGTTGAGTCTCACCGTCTACACAAACACAAACTATTGTTTTTCGGCACCACATCAAACAACGACGGGAAGGGAATGAGTCGACCAGGGGTCGACTCGAAGGAGGGCGGGGCCCTGCTCAGCGGGGGGGTCATCAGTCGCGCGGGTCATCGGGGGCCGGGATCTTCTCCAGGCTGGGCTCCATGCCCCAGATCTCCCGGGCGTACTGGGCGATGGTGCGGTCGCTGGAGAACTTACCACTGCTGCCGATGTTACGGATCACCATCTTGGTCCACTCTTTAGGATCCTAGTGAGGCGGGCCCACACACACACACACACACACGGGTAAGCTTCTCAGATACTGCTCGTAAAATGCCATGGTGTGAAGCTAATTTAATATACACCATCGCTGATTATAACATAACAAAACAGGTATCACATATTTGGCATGGGTTGTAACCATTTGACACACACGCTACTGACCTTGTAAAGTGCACTAACTTTGTCCTGGCATTTGATGTATTCCTCGTAGTCCGCAAACACTTTGAATCTGCAACACACACACACACACACACACACTTTGTTAGGCTCATCACAACACCTGAAACACCACGTGTAAGACTCCCTCTTGCTGCAGTGCTGTGTGCGGCCGGACGCCTCCCACCTGTCGTGGTTCATCAGCATGTTGACGATGTCCTTGAAGAGGTCGGGCTGGCCGGGGCTGAAGAAGCCCCCTGAGATCTGGTCCATGGCCTGCTTCAGCTCCGGGATGCGGTCGTAGTACGACTTGGCGTCGTAGCTGAGGAAGCAAATGTAGTGTTGTTTAAATTCAGTTGTCCGATTCAGTTCCAAGTCAACACGACGCAGAGGTCTACACTTGGTCTCAAAGACACCAAATCTAATCAGGGTGAAGAAGCAGCATTCGGGATTCCCTACTTGCAAACTGTTATTCTGGTTCTTTGCTTTAATAAACTACTCTTTTAGAACCAGATATTTGGAAGTATTGTATAAAATAGGGATCCGTTATTAAACCTTGATTGAAATTATAACCCTTTCGGGTTATATAAACATCACAGCTACTGTGCCTTGCTATCAACAGCATAACTCACAGTCCGGCATTTTAAATCCTAGTCACATCATTGACATCAATGATGTCCAAGGGCCTCAATCCAACCCAATGACTTTAAGCATGACTTCATCAATGAGCGCTATGGCCATGGTTTCAGAGGCAGCAGTCCGCGGGCGTTCCTACTGCACCATCCCCACACCGTACCCCGTCTGGTCCATGGCCTTCACGTCGTCCACCCTCATGCCGAAGATGAAGAGGTTCTCCTCGCCCGCCTCCTCCGCCATCTCCACGTTGGCCCCGTCCATGGTGCCGATGGTCAGCGCGCCGTTCAGCATGAACTTCATGTTCCCCGTCCCGGACGCCTCCGTCCCGGCCGTGGAGATCTGCTCCGACAGGTCAGACGCCGGGATGACTGACGGAAGGGGAAAAAGGAGGAAGTATGAAAGAGCGCTGGATTCATTCAGGATTGGTCCATAATTCCTCTGTGGGCTTTACAGGTCAGCTTTTATACCACAAAATAAGACAATCATTCATTTTCTTGTCGTTTCCTTGCTTGTGGAGTGTTGAAGCCATACTGCGTGTTTTCTATGTTTGTTTATGATACTCTGGTTATGACGTGATCTAGAGGTGTGGTGAAGCCCTTTGATTGGGCTCAGGTGAATGCCGAGGGTAGAGTGGTAGCGCAAACTATTTGCCGTTTGCCCTTCCAATTTTTTGTGCTGCATATACAAACCCTTTTCGAAGCCCTTTTTCGTATCGATTTCTTTACTTTTTACGTGAAATAAATGGTTAAAGACAACGAGGCACGTTGTCTTTAACTGACCACTCTTAGATGGAGTTTACAACAACAAGTAGCTACCTAGTGTACATAAGAGTCCCAAAGCCTCATACTTGTTTTGGGAGCGCTAAGTGATCAGAAAGGAGCCTGGCTCATGGGGACATGAAGCTCTAGTCGTTTGGAGCAGGACATTAAATCACAACTCGCCCGCTAAAGAGGTTTCCACGTTTTTCCCAACGCGGGGACGAGTCCACATTGGACGTTCCTTACTCTTTTCGGCCAGCGTGACCTTGTAGTTCTCCAGGAAGATGACCTTCAGGCGGTCTCCCACCACCGCGTCGTGGTTGACGACGTCCCCGATGGCCGTGATCAGCTTGATGATCATCTTAGCGGTATGGTAACCTGGAGCAGCCTAAAGACCAAGGGAAACAAATCCATTTAAAAAGCCCCCCCTAATACTAAATACTGCACCAGTATCAGATTTCAACAATTTTCCTCTCTGTTAAAAAGTAGAGCGATCTAACATCTACACACCAACACACCCACCCGCACTCTCCGGTCCTCCTCTTCCATTCAATTCACTGTGCCATTCAATACTTTTAAGTCTCGTCTCAAAACACATATTTTTAAACTGACATATTCCATCTAACCCATTTCACCCCACTTATGTAAATTGTTCAATGTATCTTGTTCTTGTGGTTTTTATGATTTTGTTTTTTGTTTTTAAACTGCCCTGTAAGGTGACCTTGGGTGCTTTGAAAGGCGCCCTCAAATAAAATGCATTATTATTATTATTATTATTATTATTATTATTATTATTATTATTATTATTATTATTATTATTATTATTATTATTATTATTATTATTATTATTATCTAGATAATTAATCAAGGGACTACTGGGCCCTTAGTGGAGGTCCGACAAGGCCATTTGGAACCATGATAAGGTGTTGTGGAGGGTAATAGTGATGTCATCCTTCTCACCTTTCCTCCAATCATGATTGTTCTTGGGGTCCATGCCTTGTTCGGTTGCTTCTTAATGCCTTCAAAAGAACAAAGAGGTATAATAAAGCATTTTATTATAAACGAATCCCCAGTGAAGTGTACCACAGAGGGCAACACAGGCCACGTGATTGTATGTGACTCCTGTCCCTTACGGTTGTAGAAGGTGATGATGTGCAGGCAGTTGAGCAGCTGTCTCTTGTACTCATGGATCCTCTTGACCTGCACGTCGAACATAGACTCGGGGTTGATCTTCACCTTATAGTGCTCCTCCAGGTAGGCCGAGAACTTCATCTTGTTCTCCTGTAAAGGCGCACGTTTGGGTGGAACAGACTCGGGTTATTTATCTGTAGATCAGGGGACAAAACACTTGGTTAAGTCGTTGTGCCGTTGTACCCACTTGTTTGACTTTGGCGACATCACGGATGAGGGAATCGTCGTCCACGAACTCCAGAAGATTCTTCAGTTGGTCGAGGTCTCGGATGTAATCGTCACCAATTCGCTAAACACGACACACGTTGATTAAAAAAGGAGCCCGTTGGCTTATTAATAGTCAATCATGTGTTAACAAGGTGATGCAGGTAAGGTTTAAGAGCGATAGCCATCCGTCAGTAACAAGTGACGGAAATGCGCTGTGAGAACGAGTTAACTCCGTCCGCCTCTGAATGAGAGTATTACGATTTTAGTTCACGATCGCCCAGTTTCTGACCAATCAGGGCATCTCTTCTCCGATTGGTCTTGCCTGTCGATCACAGGTGCATGAAATGCACCACCTTACAGTGGTAGAGGAACAAAATCTCGCCCGCTTCCACTCATTCTCTCCACAACTCTCAAAATCATACCCACAGCACCACGGAGGCTGAGGAGAGCGTACCTCTGCGATGACCTCCGCCAGTCCAGGGTTGCTCATGACGAGCCACCTCCTGGGCGTGATCCCGTTGGTCTTGTTCTGGAACTTCTCAGGGTCCATTTCGTAGAAATCCTTGAACCTGGCACAGTTACAGAAAACCTTCTAAAATAATGCAAAAATCAATCCTTCCCAAACCACAAACAGTATTCTCAACACCGTTGAAACCGTTTATTTTCATTTGTGGTTTTCATTTTTTGTAAATATTACTTTGTAAATATTAATCGCAACTGTCCACTTCTTCCATCATTTTATTTTAGATCATTAATATTCTTTTTTTTCTTTACTTCAATCCAATCCAAAGCAGCGGTCCTTACACGGTGTCCTTGATGATCTCCGAGTGGATGCGGGCCACCCCGTTGACGGCGTGGGAGCCCACGATGCACAGGTGGGCCATGTTGATCTTCTTGTGGTCGCCCTCCTCGATCAGGGACATGCGCCGCAGGCGGCCCTCGTCGCCGGGGAACTGCTGGGCCACGCGCTGGAGGGGGGGGGGGGGTCACAACCGAAAACATTGAACACCGATGTACCCCATGAGATTTGAGGTAGGGCTGTGCGATTAATTCATTTTTTTTTAATCGTTGAACCTTTTATTTATTTTATTTATTTTTTAAGCAGCTTTTGGTGTACATTTGGTGTATTTTTCTTCAAGGGAAAATGTCGAAGTTCTCAGTTACAAAGCGTTTTTTTTGGAGAGACATGCTGAATAAATGCATCATGTCTTCAACTCAAAACCAATCGTGTGAATAATCTGGATTTCAACATTGATCAAAATAATCGTGATTATGATTTCTTTCCCATAATCAAGCAGCCCTAATTTGAGGTCCAATTTGAAACCTTGAGATACATCTCACTGGTCATTTTGTGACAAAGAGACAGAAGCCCTCCATACCTCCAGGTGGCGCCGGTTGATCTCGTAGACGATGTCGAGGTGGCGCGGCAGGAGGTTCTGGAACAGGTCGATGGGCCAGCGCTCCAGAGCCTCGGGCAGCACCGTGTGGTTGGTGTAGGCACACGTACGCACCACAATGTCCCAGGCCTGGACACAGCAGGGGTCAGAAGGTCACCTTCCTGTCCGTTTCACTACTCTCATGCCCTCACCGTATTTAGAGGGTTTTCTGAAAGGTTTATTCAGCGATGGTCAAAGTCATCAGTTTAGGCCTCAATATAATAACAGTAAAAAAGGCTGCATTCCAAAAAGGACGAATTCCAAGAAGGATGAACTGTCAGAAACCCTCGCACACTTTTTTCCTACCTTCTCCCAAGGAAGCTCCTCCAGGTCCATCAGGATGCGCATGAGCTCAGGGATGGCCAGGGCGGGGTGGGTGTCGTTCAGCTGGATGGCCACCTGCCGACCAAAGCACATCATTCAGACGATAGCGTTAATAAACCGACACCGTCATTCCATCCCATTCTTGTTTATATCAAGCCTTAATACCAAGGACATTGTTATTCCTATAAAACATAATTCTATGAAACCAGTATTTTAATGACGCCGAGATTTCAATGACAACCATAATTCTAAGACCCCTGTACTTAAATGACAACTGCAATTCTAACGTCATTACACTGACATAACATTCCTATTCAAATGACAGAAAAGTGAATCGGAGTACAAATAGCGGTTACTAAAACAATAAGCGGGCTCATGAGGGGCTCGGGGCTCGGGGCTCGGGGGGGTTCCAGCGCGCCCTACCTTGTCGGGCAACGTGCTCAGGTCCATGCGCACAAACTCGGTGGAGCCGAACTTGGAGGATTTGAAGCGCCGGATGATGTCCTGCAGGGTGGCGGCCACCACAAAGTACTCCTGCTTCAGACGCAGCTCCTTGCCCTCAAAGAACTTGAAAGGGCAGAGGAAACGCAGGCGAGGTGTTCAGGATCATGAACCCCACCAGGCTCTGAACTGCTCAGAGGAACTCAATCACACTGTGATGGGGAGACGTCGATTCATGTTCGAACGTGATCAATACTTATTGACTAAATGACTAGCCAACCATCCAAGCAGAGATTGGTCCACATTGATTTCAATATCTGGGTTGATTGATTGATTCACTGATTGTAAAAAGGCGGATTTTCATTCTTTAAAGAGTAAGTTAGAAAGATGTTCTGGCCTTCCGGGAGATGGAGGATGTCCTGTAGGCATGTGGAACGGTTCACTCACGTTGTCGTTGGGATAGAGGACCCGGGAGATGTTCTCCGCCAGGTTTCTATCAAGAACAGCTTGGATGTAACCGCCCACATTGACTGTGGAGGAAGAACAGTTTCACATTTATTTTAAAGTCGATAAATATGATGCATAATTCCTTTGCATTTTGTCTTCCTTTCTTCCGTGTAATCTTCACCATCATTTGTACCGCTGATCTTTTACCTCAAGCGTTAGGTTAGGGTGACTACAATTGAAGCAATACGAATCGCTGGCTGATGCCACCTCCCCATCGATGACCAATACTGTCCAATCAGTGGCGGTTCTACGCCCCGGGCAAGACTACCTTCAAGATTATTTTTTTTACTGCTCGTGGCGCCCCCCATGTGACTTGGCGCCCCCCACAAATATTCTGCCCCGGGCGGCTGCCTGGTTCGCCCGTACCTAAAACCGCCACTGAGTCCAATAGTAAGTAGAGTAAGGACTCACAGTCCTTGAGGTTGAAGTCACAGGGGGCCTTGGCCGACCACAGCCTCATGGTGTTGACCACGTTGTTCCTGTAGCCGGGGACCGGGGTGTCATAGGGAAGAGCCAAGACCACCTGAGAGAGAGACACACACACACACACACACACACACACACACACACACACACACACACACACACACACACACACACACACACACACACACACACACACACACACACACACACACACACACACACACACACACAGTAAGTATCTGATGTACTGGATGGCAGCCAAAAAAACTTTCATGAACAGGCAAATTATTTTTTTTGTAAATATAAAGTTTGGTCGCAACATGTTGCAATTCTCTGGTCGTCTCGCCCTTTCCGTTGAGTTGTGGTCGGGTGAGGTTACGCCTAACTTGATCTAACACTTTAGATCAATATGAGGCACTTTGATACTATGATAGGGTTTTGTTTTGAGTCACGTGTCTGCACAACCCCTGTAGTAAAGCCTGTACACGACTTGGCAACAATCTGATTGTAGATGCAGATTCACTTGTTTCAAAATTGCAACACATTTTCCAACAGAAAACCCAAAAATAAAAAACGTGTTGCAATTGATGCCAGTGCCCAACATTGGTCCGTTTGTGTTGTAGTCAGAGAGTCCAAACGTTTCTCCGCCCCTCCCAAAGCGCTCACCTGGGTGTCCACCCACTTGACCCCCCCCGGGGTGTGCTCCACCCGGCCGTAGTAGTGCACCGGGCGCATGTACTCTGGGCGGGCCTTCTCCCAGGGGTTGCCATAGCGCAGCCAATCATCTGCTTCCTCCACCTTTATCAAATAAAATTATAAATAAAAACACATCAACCAATCGCACTTTTCATTGTTGTTATCCGTGCCCACTATCACTTAACTTATCATTGGGCTTGTTTGCACAAGACCAATATTTGGATTGTACAACTGTTTTGGCCTTCTGATTGCATAACGATGCTAAAACTCATCTGTTTTCACAATGGGCCCATAACCGCCTGAGCCCGTTAACTGGGGCGGTTTATGAGAGATCTCCACTTGACTGGGCATCCACAATAGATTTTTAGGTTTGCACAACATCCATGGGCAGCACCAGAGAGAATGGGGGCTGACTCAGCATTCGTGGTGTGCCAGTTCACATTGCTTTGGATGATGCCACGAATCAGCCCTTGCAATCACAATTGTTGCAGGCCGACTTAAGACTTGAGAGCCACTGCTAGATTTCGTTAGTTGGAACTGAATGTTCTTATGTTTACTTATGTCACCAATAATTGCTTCGACTATACCTAGCTAGTCACAACAACACCCAGCCACCATACCTGCCAGCCGTCAACAATCTTCTGGTTGAAGATACCGAACTCATAGCGGATGCCATAACCGTAAGCAGCCAAGCCCAGGGAGGCCATGGAGTCCAGGAAGCATGCTAAAGGTCAGAGGTCAGGGGTGAGAGACGGGGTCAAGGAAGGAAAACAAAATGGAGACTGTTCAGTCCAGGTCAGGTATCCATGCCATGAAGATTGTTCATGCCATGAACAGACTAGATGGCTAGTCTTATACATGCAACCATAATTCTAAAACTAAATAATATTACACAGAGACAATATTACGCGTGAATACGTGTGTTGGCAACAAGTCGAACGAGTTCTGATGTATGAGTGAATCCTTGCGAACCCACAGCTGATCCTGTGGAAGTATTGCATCCAGTCGTGACAGACAGACAGACAGACAGACAGACAGACAGACAGACAGACAGACACTCACCTGCCAGACGGCCCAGGCCCCCGTTTCCTAGCCCCGCGTCCTCCTCTATGTCCTGCAGCTCCTCCATGTCCAGGCCCAGCTAGGGGGACAACAACAGGGGGAGTCAATCCCACAGCGTGACCTGGAACCTGGGACCATGGTCGTCCTCATAATCTGGGTCATTACTTGGGGGGTTGTGGTTAGTAGGGGGCTGGGGGGGGGGGGGACAGATATTGGTTTGTGGTATATTGAAGTCAGTGTTTTCCCAACATGCAACCATAAATGTCAAGTATAGTAGATCACTTTATGAAACAAGGCTCTTTCTGTAATTAAAAAATATCTTCAAGATAATTCCATAATTTGCCAAAACTTTTTTTATTATTTTGTATTTTTTAATAACGTTTGAAATGTTATGACATTGGGAAAAAAGAGGAACGCTCAATAATCAAAATTACTAAAGCTTATTTATTTTTTTTTAATGTTACTAGTTGCTTCAAACCAGTAGTAGCTAGTTGTCTTTTTCAATGTCAACGGCCGTGTTGACGGTGGGCTTCGAGACCCCTTCTTTTCAAAGAGGAATTAGAGAAGCAGCCCCATAATTAGTGACTAATTATGGGACTGACATCTGTCTCTGTCCTGGGACCCCCCCCCCTGCATGAAAAGGGGTCCCTTAAGCCAGGTACCTGATAGGTGGCCTCGTCACAGGCGTTCTCCAGGGCCAGGTTCACCATGGTGTTCTGCAGGGTGCGGCCCATGTAGAACTCCAGAGACAGGTAGTACACGCGCTGCCGGGACACAACACACACACACCCAGCGTCAGAACTTGACCCCTGACCCCCCGACAATGGCGCACAGATGGGATCATTTGGCAAGCAGAAAGAAAATCAGGGTTACGTAAACAATATTTGGCCGGTCGATTGTTTCCACTTCCACACTTTCCAAGTGCGTCATTGTAACTTTAATTTATTATTTGATTTGTTCAATGTCTATTGCTGCCGATTCGGGCTGCACATGGTGTATGAAAGGCTGCTTTGCCATTCAAATAAAGTTTATTAAACGCTCACAGGAGCCTAGAAGGGACACGTGCACACATACAACACAAACTCTCTTTTAAACACTTTGAATCCACCAAACTTTCAATGCAAAACAGTTTCATAATTGCCATCATGTTTCTATTCCTATTAATTAATCTAGCAATTTATGAATGGCTATATTAATTGAACTATAGACAACCCCCTATAGCATGATTAAGGGTATGCTTAGAATGGAAGTGGGCCCGAAATGAACTCCCAACAACCCAGCCCCAGTAACCTTCAATCCAACTGTGGTCTATTTCTGAATATCTTCCTGGGTCGGGGGGAACAATACAGCAACAGGCATGGAGACAGAGAAGCAGCGGAGTCGCCCCCTGGTGGTGAAGAGAAATAGTGGAGCCTTCCGCTCTTACTGAAGGTTACACAATGGCCAAGAAGATAACTATGACAGAGACAGAGTACACGTCAAAGTTATAACTCAGAGGTTGTCCTCTGAACCAAATCGTACGTTTGAGGTTCAGGATGAGTTATCATAGAAAAATAGGATGTAGAACTACATCCAAACAAACTGTCATTTGTTGACAGAAAATAAAAAAAAGTGTTAAAGAAGTTAAGTTATAAACCCTAAAATGTGTCAAACGGATTTGCAGGACACAAAACATGAGAAGGCAACCAACTGTAGTCTCTGACTGGAAGGAGTGTGCATTATGTTTCCAAGGGCCTAACGTGTGTGTGGGAACCAGGAGGGAAGGGCCAACAGAGGTTATGGACATTTTGCTTTATATATATATATATATATATATATATATATATATATATATATATATATATATATATATATATATATATATATATATATATATATATATATATATATATATATATATATATATATATATATATATATATATATATATATATATATATATATATATATATATATAATCCCACATGCCGGAAAATTGTGCTCACTTCTTCGTCACTCAGTCAATAGGCCTTGGCCTGATGCTTAAACATCAGCCGGGGATTTATGTGCAGGAGGACTGATAACCACATCCAGTTAAAACTTGTCTTGAAATGGGGGAAAGAGGAAGGCTAGAAGATGATGTGCCACAAACTGAACGATAAAAGCCTCTTGCTGTAGCCCAAGATTGATGGACAACCTGTGAGAATAAATAAAGTATAAATGTGGGCCCAATGGCTTCTTCATTGCTTATTTTCTGAATTCACAGGGTAATCCGTAAAAGCGCTTGGATGCATGAAGGGAGAATCCATTACGTAATATATAATTAAACAACGAGTTGATTCTGGCGACTGTGCTCAGACAATGTAATAAACCAACCCTCCCTTTCTCCCTCCCCCTTTGCCAGCAGTCATAGGGTCACAAAGACATATGTCTTTTTCATTAGTTGGGACTGTTCGCCTTCCATCAAGGCAAGGCTATACTTGGTCATTTTCAGGGGGATGAATACATTTATTTTTTTATATCTAAAAAAAGAAGAAAAAAAACAGACGCAGATGCACAAACAGTACATTATGTAACCATCAGTGACAGAAGAGGACACCGTTCTGATGACGCCAGGAAACAGCCTATACCAAAATGGAAAATAACAGTGGTGCAGATAATAACAATAGGTATAGGCCCCTGCGTCGTGACATCAAACCACTAGACATTAATAGCCAAATGCGCAACAATTATTCTCTGCCAGCCTCCCATCAGAGGTGCACGGCGTACGTGCGGACTGACAGGAGCGCCTGCAGGGTCTGCAGGCTGCGGCAATGGCCCCTAATACTTACTTTGGGGTCTTTTTCATAGTAGTGCTGCTGCGTCCGGATCCATCGTCCAACCAAATGGTCACGAACAGTGTTTGCCAAAGCGAAATAGTAGTCCCTTTTGGTGGCGACGTTGCGGTCCTTTACAAGAGTATAGTGGAGGTGGCGGTTGAAATTGGACTTAATATCCGTCACGTTTTCTACCCCGGCCAGTCCACGAACGGAGATTTGTTTCCTCTTCTCCTGGTCTGTCAGCGGTTTAGCCATATTGGGTTCTTATAATTTACCTCAAATTTAGAAAAACAGCAGATTAAAGACGGCAATTTAAAAGGATGGCAACTGTGGAAGTGAACAGGCAAGTCACACTTTGCCTTCCTTATTCGTCTTCCTCCTGTGAACAGGCGGCCGACCTATGGCATGCGTGGAGTTGTATTTATATGAAGGGGGGCGGTGCCCCTGATGGAGCGGTCCAATGAGGAGCCGGTTCCACATGGACCAGTGACGCTCTCTCCTGCATGTGCTGGGCCCAAAAAAGTCACGAATGAGAAATTATTCAATAGAGATCGGGCAGTTTGCCGATAAAGTAATAACTGGCTTGGCCACTTCCCAGTGCGCCCATTCCAAGTATATCCTCAGAAGAAAGTAGAACAGTAAGGGTGCACTCACACTAGGCCATCTGGCCTTGGCGTTTTCACACCTATCGGTGCTCAAATCTGCCAGTGTGAGTGTGGCCAGTCTGGCCAGTCCAGGCCAACTTGGCCACTTGGGAGAGGTGTGCTGCGCTACGGTACGGTTCGCCACGGTACAGATGCTAATGAGCCGACACGCGCACACGCATGGCTACGCAACCTGAGCTGGAAGACGTATAGTCCATGCGACGACCATGGACATAATAAAGGCGACGAGCCTTCTTTCCCATTAAACGGTAAACATGGCGTTAAGCGGTTCAACCGTTGGTTCCATAGAGAAGTCGAGTGTCTGTTAGCCATTTGGGCAGACATTGCCTTCCAGGCACAGTTGGAGAAGACCGATGTATTTCGGAGAATCCGCGACCATAGGCTCCAAATAAGCAACAGACTCAGCAAAGTGCGAACTGTGTTGTGTTATCCATTGTTGATAAAACTCTTGACTGGCGGCACTTTTCAGAATTATGGTCCATGCAGAGGACGCTTGGTGATGACGTGTTACGACGTGATGACGTATGTACAAGAGCCTACCGTGGCCAGGCCACAGTTGCGACGGCCAGGTGTACAGGATGAAACACAATCGAAACCTTGTATAATTGATACGTTTATTCGGAATCAGGCAAGATTTCAACAGCTATTTATTCAGGCTAGAACCAATAACACCAGACAGAATCCTGGAAAAAAGTAAAATGCCATCTAATCAATTCGGGGGGGGACAAAATAAAAATAACGGAAGCAACAAAAATACACTCTCACTGCACACCGCTACACTTACGTGGAAAACATTCAAGACTTCCGCGTTCAGGGTGCATAGCAGTAGACTGCTGCATCTAGTCCCCTGGTCGGAAGGAACCAGCTGAACTACAATTGGGGCTAGTAGGGATTGCTTAAAGCAGGGGTCACCATCACAGTGCCCGCAAGGACTATATGAGGGGCCGCAGACCTGTTCTGAAAATAGCACAACTCATTCAACAACTCTTTCCCACCTCTAAGTCATTGTTGATAATTATTGTGAGAAATCATTAACATGATCAGTTTCTTCACATAGATGAGTATCATTAATCAATATTAATAATAGATAACTAAAGGCAAACTGAGCAAATGTTATTTCAGAAGAGTGTATCAAACAGGGTGCCCTTCGTATGACTCAGTACCCATGAAGTAGCTCACAGGTTCAAAAAGGTTGGTGACCCCTGGCTTAAAGCAATCGTAAAATCAGGGGGGAAAAAAATACACAAACCAGAACCTGGAATATTTAAGAAGCCATACGAGGAGTTACAAAAATGTTCAGCTCTGCGGGTCAGCCGAGGACTGAAGAACTGGCGCCGCGCACATCATATTTTGCTACAAAAATATTAATCTCATTTGCGTCAAACCAAAAGAATGAAACCGTCACAAATTTAAGTCATGTCTGCTTAATGCAGCCCGGTGGGTTTATTTGAACACTCATGCAAAAACTGTAATTAAACCAGGTCTCAAACTTAAGTAGCTCTGGCTAAATGGAAGTTGAAACCACAACATCCCTACCAGCAAATTAAAGTTAAGAGCTACCTCAGGCCTTGTGGTTCACGAGCAGAATGAGAAAAAGACAAACTCTAGAGCCAAATTGAAAAAACGGGTCAATTGCACAACGTACATTTTGCACCAGAAACATTTTTGTATGGAAACAGACCTTTCTTCGTGGCTGAAAAAAAACAAAAAAAAAAACAGGATACAAACTTTTAAAAACAGGAAATAATTAAATTACGCAAATTTACACCTCCGTCTTTTTTCATCGTTTCCGATATACCGTCACAACGCCAAGGACCAATAAAAAAATAAAGCACAGGTTTTTCACTTTTGAGTGGAAGTACGGATGAACACGGAGAATCTCTCATCAGTCTGTTGATAATGTGTTGATGGCTGTCTGGTGATGATGGTGGTGGTGGTGGGGGTTCTTAAACAAATTTTGGATGGAGGCCTCTCCTGTGGGTGTGAGAGGGTTAATTCGGGGGTGGAGGGGGTGGCGCTGGAGGCATGCCGAAGGGGGGCATGCCTGGGACCCCCATCCCCATCATGGTGACAAAGTTGGAGGGGTCCATGGGCGGTGGGGGAGGGGGCGGCGCGTACATCATGCCGCTGGAGCCGGGCGGAGGCGGCGGGGGGGGTGGCGGCGCGCCCGGGGGCAGCGGCGGCTGGACGCCTGGCGGAGGCGGGACCATGGACGGGTTGGTCATGGGCGGCGGGGGCTGGGGGCCGGCGGCGGCCGACTGCTGGGGCTGCTGCCAGGGGGGCAGGGAGCCGCTGGCCGCGCTGGAGGTGGTGGTCGTATCTTTTGGAGAGGTGGGGGCTTAAGGTTAGAGCGGGATCGGCCGGCACAAGCCGTTTGGGAAACGGGCCTCTTCTGACATCACAGGTGGACACGCCCACCTGTGATGTCAGAAGAGGCCTGTTTTGAAAACGGGCCTCTTCTGACATAAATAATAATAATAATAATTCATTTTATTTGTTGAGCACTCTTCATTCTAGCAGAATCTCAGAGTGCTAGTATACAATTTTATTATTATTATTTTTTTTAAAGTAGGAAATGCCTTTATGAATAAAAAGGTTTTTCACAGGTGGGCGTGTCCACCTGGACGTACCCTGGATGGATCAGTCTACCAGCCTACCCAGCAGAAGACATCTTGACGTCATCGTCCCCGATTCCACTCGTTTTAGTGCCGTTACTGTACAGTGTGCGGCCCATTGTGCCCCACCGCAACGACCTCAAGCAGCAGGCCCCCGCATCATTACAGACAATGCTAGTCTAGACGACGCCTGTTACACAACTCAGTACTATTTCCGATCAACACCCCAACACCACCCGTAATGTCAATCCACCAGCTTCCAATATTTAGATTGATTTTGGACCGCTGGGGTTGAACCAAAGAGAAACATTGTTAGAACGAAAAAAAGAAACAAAGCGACCCATCAACAAAAGCTCTGACTTGGGTCTTGGCCTCTAAGCCTACTTGGTGTGCAGGTCATGCAGGCAGGCTTACTCTGTTGCCATGGCAGGGACGCACTGGACGCCATGCTGCTGGTCGGCGGGGGAGGCGGGGCCTGCTGTTGCCACGGTGGCAGGGGTCCAGAGGGCGGTGGGGGGGGCTGGTTGCTCGGCGGTGGGGGAGGTGGGGGCATCATGCCCATGGGAGGGGGCAACAGACCTACAGGGGGAGGGGGGAGAAAGATTGAGGTTACCATGGGATGGTTTCTATTGGGCAGCTGCACACGGCAAGTTGGTATCAAAACTAATGAAGAACCAAGGAGGGAGACATTTGCATATCTGATTATATAAAAACTAGGCATTTAGGGAAATGGTATTCAAATCAAATGGTGATATTTGAATGTCCCAACTTGCAATGTATTCCCGTTTAAAAAACGAAAAGTGCAATAAGACATTCCGTCCATTGAAGGCGCCGGGCTGAATTCTAACCAACAGAACAAAGAGGGTGACTGAATGAATGAATGCAGAGGTGGGGGGGGGGGGCTTACCCATGTGGTGTCCGTGACCCTGGCCCATGGGGGGCGGCGGGGGCTGCATCCATGGGGGCGGGATGCCGTTGGGGTTGTGGGACATGGGGGGTCCTCCCATGTTGGACATGGGTGGCGGGTAGCCGTGGTGCCCGCCGTGCCCTAGTGAATGGCCGCCACCGTGGCCCCCGCCATGACCGCCTCCGTGGCCCCCGCCATGGTTCCCGCCGTGGCCCCCGCCGTGGTTCCCGCCGTGGTTCCCGCCGTGGTTCCCACCGTGGTTCCCACCGTGGCCCCCGTGTCCACCACCATGGCCTCCTCCGTGGCCCCCGCCGTGCCCTCCTCCATGCATGCCGCCGTGGTAGTTCCGGCTCTCAGAGGGACCAGAGTTCATCCACGGAGGACGGTTCTGTCAAAGCAAGGCCGACACACAACGTGGTTAGGACATCAGAACCCATCTACTGACGTCTCTTAGGCCCAATCCCATTTCTACCCCTTACCCTTACCCCTCGCCCTTGTTTTGAAGGAGTAAGGGGAAGAGGGAAAGGGGTAGAAATGGGATTGGGCCTTACTCTCGTTCCGATAGGTCTTTCAGCTATGTTAAATAGCCACGCTTTAAACAAGTAGCACCTTCGTCGCTTTCCCCAACTCGACTGAGATTCTGTTTCTCGAGTGGTGATCTACGCTGGATATCAAGAGGTTTAGGTGTTAAAGTATTCTACCTTCAGAATCTTTAATTAAAGGATTTAAATGCGATAGTATGCAGCAAGGGCAGCCCTTCTGTTCAATAAAACAGGTCACGGACCTTTGTCCATTTTTTTTTTTAATGACACATAAATGGCCCCTCTGTCACACACTTAGCAGTGATCGGTGCATTCTACTCGCCCCCCCCCAGACCGACAGAGACAAGCAGGCGGTAGACGCCTCCAACAGTGTTGGCTCCCTAGGGAGGCCTCCTTAAAGCCCACAGCCTTAGCAACGGTCCCCCGACATGGAGCCTCTGGATCAGGGGCCGGAGCAGCTGGGCAGCGGACCGACCTGCTGAGAGTTGTTGGAGTTGTTGGAGCGGTTGCCGCCCCCTTGGTGCGAGTGTCCCCCGCCGGACGACGGCACGGGCGCCTCTCCCAGCTCCGCCATGAGGGACAGGTACTCCTTGTCCATGCGGGCCTTGTCCTGGGCCGACTGAGGGGGCTCTCCGGGCGTGGCCCTCTGGGCGGTGAACGAGCTGGAGGGGGTGGGGGGGGGGGAGGAAGCGTATAGTCAGGACGGGGGAGTCTCGGCGCCCAGGGATTAAAGTGAAAAAAAATCTTCTGACTGAAATTTTATTCGCGCTACAGCCAAGTCACGTGCAGTGTGTGAAACATGTTCCAGGTTAGGTTACTTTACACCTGCTTAAGAAATACAAATGTATAAAACGTCAGCACCAAATGCAGCCATCACGTTTAAATGCTCGACCAATACTGTTTTACAGGAGGAGGATTTTAAACAGCTGTTCTTTTGCATCTATTGCAATTTTTTTGTTGTCTTTTCAATTAGACTCCAAGATTTTTTTTTTGCAAAGCTTGTCTCATATTTTACTCTCTAAAAAAATCAAGCATCTACATAACTTTTCATTACATGTTTTATTTCAAGTAAACCTTTTATATATAAGAAAATACAACAAACAGCACCAGGATTTATCTTATTAAAACAATGAACAACAAACAGAACAAGCATCAAACAAACAACACCAGAATTAAATAACAATTGCAACAACAAGTGCAACTTTGCAAAAAGGCTCATTTTTTTTGCTTTTTGGCAACAAAACCATATGCTTGAAGCTTGGTTACACCGAATGCACGTTTTAGTGGAAAATGGTGTGTATATATATACATTTGTATATAATATATTGAATATATATTTAATATATAATCGGGATGTACATTAAAATGCTTGTGTTTTCAGTCAATTTTAACGGTAGACCTTTTAAATACTCACTATATAATTTGACAATTTTACCGGCGTTGACGTATGACGACATAATACACGCGTGTATTATGTCCATGTTCGAAACTGCATACTACCGTACTGCCGACTACATACTGCGCAGTATGTACTGTATACTGCATACAGAGGGGTATTCCACGAACGGAGGTTAACGCTGAACTCTAGGTTGATTGACCCTGTGCCGACCAACCCAGAGTTTTCGGTTCCACAGCAGCGGTTATGCATTAGTTCAATCAACTCGGGGTTGGTTAACACAGGGTTGGGCGCGTCCACGCCAAACCTAAAAAGACGTGATGTATGGATCATGGAAACCCTGATCGATATGGCGAAACGGGCCGCTTATTTCAATGAAATGGAACTCAAGGTTCTCCTGGAGAGCTATGACGAGGAGAAGGACATTATCACAAGAAAAGGGAACGCTAAAGCCTCTGCAACTCGGAGAACCAAAGCCTGGCAGCGGATCGCTGACCGCGTAAATGCGTTAGTTACACGTCAAAAGCATGATCCTTAATATTTGAGCCATGAATATATAAATATCCCAGTTAAGCATTCTTAAAGATCCTACCACATAACCCCTTTCTTCTAAAACAATATGTACTCCGATTGCTTCCAAGCGGTCAGAGGATCAAGTATAAAAATGAAGTATAAAAAACATACAAACTGGTAAGCTTTTCCCACCATCGTATTGGTATAAATTTAAATAAGCCATTTTTTTTTGCCTTCGAAGTAACACATGCAAACCGGGTGCTTGCCACAGCGCATACTATTCCAAATGTTTCTTTTTTTGGTAACTGGGTAGAAAACCTAAAAGTGACAATTCATCAACTTCACAGATCAAGATGGATCAGTGCTTGTAATGAAGCCGCCGGCTACGATCGAACATTCTCCAGTGGATGCAAGTCCGTTAGGACTATTTTATACTTTATGTTGTAAATGCCTCTCGGCATAGTACTCAGACAATATTGCTCTTTGTATGATAGGAGGCCGATACAAATCTTGGATGGGTCATCTGAAACGACTGTGATGTGCTCAGCATCTCCAGCATTATAGCCTAGATAAAACTACCATTTGAAAAAAACGGAGGGCTACGCAAATAGTCTGGAGTGAACTGAGGCCAGGCCCTCGATTGGTAGTGTTGGCTATGTAAGGCTATTTAAATATATTAAAGATTTGCGCGAGAATCTATATCTCTCCACTCCAGCAAAAAGTCATCCAATATGCCAAGATGTCGAGCCGTGGTCTTATCAATCGCTCCCGGTGGATTGCACGTATAATTTGCGCTCTGATATCAGCAGTTCTCGCATCAAAAGGGCATGCCATTGTGAACACATGAAATCTGCGGCGAACGCCGGTTGAAATACCCAAAACCGGGTTATGTTTCAAACTTAACCTGCGCAAAACCTGGTCCGACCAGGTTTGATTCAGAGCATATGTTGCTATAGCAACTAACATACCGTGATCCTTTTGGAACGGAAAACCTAGGGTTACAGCAAACCCTGGGTTAACTTACCCGGTTATGTGATAAAACCGGCTTTGTGGAACACCCCACAGAATGTGGGATTCAGTATGCAGTATACAGCAGACCGACTGCACCGCAGTATACAGTATGCAAGTTTCCCAGAATGCATTTCGCGGCAGCGGTAGCGGTAAAGCTGCTAAAAGCTGTTTTAATTCTCGCTTCAGTGCTGTTAATACATCACTTTCTTAAGTTTTAATATTTTTTTATGCGAGAAAGTACCTATTACCCCCCCCCCCCCCCCCCCCCCAAAAAAAAACTCCTCGGATCTACATTGATCTCACAAGTGGCCTCTGTGAACTCCAAATGACGGAAATCCGTCGTAGCGACGGAGAACTTTAATCCATGCTCGGCGCCACACGACACTCGCTCATGTTTGGGTAGGTCGCTCCATTCATGCTGACAGGGAGCACGATGGAATGAAGCCTTCGGGCTGCACCGTGTCATCCCCGACAGTTTATGTATTTAAATGTATGACACAGAGTGCTGTTCGTTAGGGCTAGGTAAGAGTATCGACTCATCAATGCACTGCATATTATTTGTTCTCGATTCAATTTCGATCCAGAATTTCTTTGAAATCGATTATTTCCAATAAAGAAATAAAATAAAATAAAGAAGCATACTCAGTCATTGTAAACTAGAAGCGAATATGCCTAAATGGACATGCCCTTTTACATTTGTCCATGTTATGATTATTACTTTTATGCTGCAAGTTGAGCTCAGGAACAATACTATACAATGGTGTATTCCCTTTTTGCTAGTTAAAGCACAATGAAACGGTTCAGTCCTTTTGAAATGGTTAATTCTAAATAATATTTAGGTCTTTTTGTCATCTGCACTTATTATTGGATCGATATCGAAGCATTTGGATCAATATCGAATCGAAATCGAATCGATTCAAGACCTAAATGATCCAATTGAATTGTGAGGTACCTGGCAATACCCAGCCCTACTGTTCATATTTTACAATCAAAGTCGAGCTCGCCGTTCCTGCGGAGCGCCTCGGTACCTGGTGTATTCGTTACCTGGTGTACTTGCAGTCAGACGAGATGTGCCCCGCCCCGCCACACTTGGTACAGAGCGTGGTGTTGGTGATGCTGCGCGGCTCAGAGTTCTGCCATGGACGCAGGATCCTGTGAGGGCGGACCAAACAGAAGCACTTCAGACCCCAAACATTGCACCACAGTGTTACGGAAAGACAAGGATGCCTTTGAAAACTAATCAAAACGAGTTACATTATAAAAACTCTAGTTCCGTTTCACGTAGGCTTCGCCTTACGTCGGACGTCCCGTAAGCCCATAAGGCGAAGCCTACGTGAAACGGAACCACCCGTAAGGAACGCCATGGCTAACCTGTTGTCGTCCTCCCGCAGCGTGCCGTTGAGCCGGGCCAGCTCGCGGAGCTGCATCTTCCTCAGGTCGTTCTGGTCCTCTGGCGTCTCGATGCCCTGCTTCAGGATGTTGCGGATCTACCACGGAAACACAACGCCGTTAGACCTCAGCGCAGCAGCCCTCCTCGACTGCGTGCACACACCGCCCAGGGGCAGGCACTGGCGCGTCATAGACACCGTAGCACTGCATTCATCGTTAAAGAGTCCCGCAGAGAACCAAAAGCATTACCCAATCCTTAATAAATGACCCAGACATTTTTAGACAATACTTGGACAGTTTTCTAGGTATTTAAAGAAGGTATGGTTTCTTTACAAATGAAACCTATAGATTTTTTCAGACGTTTGTAGCAAAGAAACAATAACTCCTTCAAAATAACTAGCGAATGGCTCAAGTATGGACCATTATCTAATCATTTAAAGAAGGTATGGTTTCCTTACAACAGACGCCTTTCGAATTCGAAAGGAGGTCTGTGGTAAAGAAACTATACATACTTTAAATAACCAGCAAATGGTCCAAGTCTGGACCATTTGCTAGTTATTCAAAGAAGGTACGATTTCTTTAAAACAGACGCCTATAGTATTGCATGCACCTCGCCCCAATGCCCGCCACAGGGATGGTGCAGAACTCACTTGCTCCACGGCCTTCTTGACGTTCTCCATGGTGTTGGCTGTGACCAGGGCGTGCAACGGCTCGTCCTCCCCGGGCAGCATCTGCCCGTCCTTGCGGCCCACCTTGCCCTCCTTCACGGAGCCCTTGCCGCGGATCATGATCTTGGCGCAGCACTCCTTCTCGATGTTCTTCAGGGTGTTACCACTGAACACATAAACAAAGGAGGGGGGGGAAGGAGGCTTAACGTTAGGCGACTAAAAATACGGCGAAAAACGGTAGGAAAAATAATGTTTAATTATGGTCACGCTGCTCATGGGAAACAAGCGCAGAGCTCTAATGATGTGACTTACCGAGGTCCAATCAACAGCCCCACAAAGTTGATCTCAGGGTATTCATCCTGGGGGATCATGACTTTGTCGTTGACTCTGGTCGCCGGGGGTCTGGGGACAGAGAACACAACGGTATGATGCAGGAGGACGTCTAACAGTTAGAAAAAGCTCAACAATAATGGAACTACTGGTTAGTCTTCTAACATCTTAGAGAGTGAACAAGCATCAACATTCATATTTTTTCTCAACGGAATGCATGGGGTGGTATCCTTCAGCTGGCAGACTTGCGCCGAGTTTTTAGCCGTTCTCTGGTCAAGTGTGGAGAACCGTAATCAATCCAATAACTGTTCCGCACACAGAAGCTCCTCAGAAAGCAAACTCGTACCATTTTAACACTTGACGCTTAGCTTGTAGCACATTCACTCCCATAACACAAACATGTCTACAAGGGGCAGGGGCGGCCGGCTGCGTACTTGTAGTCCGCGGGGGGCTTGAACTCTGGGTTGAGGCCGACCATCTCCGTGATGAGCGAGTGGCGCTCCTCCTCCAGCTTCTTGCGGGTGCGGTACTCGCGCGTGTTCAGCCTCTTGCCCTCGCTGTTGTAGATGGGCTCGGGAGAGGGAGACCTGCGCGGTCAGAAACAGACAGGAGGGCGGTCGTCAGTGCCTCGCCGCACCACGGTGCAGACAACCAAAGCTTCCCTGATCCTGTCTGACTCCACTAGGACGTGGTTCACACGGTGACGTAAAACACGCTAGGCTATTTGGAATGAGAGAATGCCACTTGATCGTCGTCAATATAATAACGATTCAGAGTCGGTACTTAAAGAGCTTGAGGGTTGGAAGTACTCAGAGAGGGGGGAAAAAAACAAAAATCGATCCTGAAATAGGGCGACTTGGAGAAACACATGCCAATGTAAAGGAATGAGAAATCAAATGATATGGGAATTCTGACCTAACATGTTATGAGCCAAAGAGCTCAATTACATCACAGTTTCAGTTCAGAATTAGGGCAGCCTGGGCTGCATGGTGGTGATTAAACCAAGGTGCCTGGAAGGACATCCACCACAAAAATAAATCCAAAAAAAAAAACGGCCACAAGTTAACCTGCATACAGGGTTGTTGGCCTAATGGATGAATAGTCGGTGGTAAATAAATAAAAATGGTTATAAAAAAAAAGGGCGGATCCTAAAGCAGAAACGCTGGCTCTGAGCGTTGCCGGGTGTTGTCGTGGTGGGAAGAGGTCCGTACCTCCCCGGGGATGCTGAGAACCTGTGTGGTAGCGGTCGTTAAGGAGACCCTGTGCTTGAGAAAGGGTTAGCTTGACGTGGGGGTAATTTGGGTTAGAGAAAAGGAATTAAGATTAGATGGTCACCTTTTCCTAAAGACCTCCCCTTAGGAGAGACACGCGTGTGACCACTTGGACGTCCAAGAGGAAGAGTGGAAATTATAAAGTCAAATAAAAAGTTTTTTTTTTTTTTAAAGTTAGAAAGAACTTCCAACGGTGACAACCTGAAACACCCTTGGTTTGTTTCATGTTAGAGTGGGGGAGTCGTTTATGAATGTCCTGGAATAAAGTGGGTTGTTTTGGTTGCTGTGGAGATATCCGATTAACAGTAGTGTAAGAAATCTCTGTACCAGGAAACATGACTTGCTCAAAAGAGGCCAATCTCACACAGTCTTGAAAGCAATGGCATTTCCTGCAAGGATAGACAGTTGAGTCTATATGTTAGACGATAATAATCAAAAGGCATAACTGCCCAACCCTCAGAAATTCTGACAGTACCTCAAATAATTATTAACCTAACTCTACATTCCACATCACATTCGACATAACCTTTTAAAATCTCATACTGACCCACACCGGCTTTAGATATGAAAAACATTTCCCCGCCAGTAGTTATACCTTACATTAACCCATTAAACTAATCACAAGCAACAATCCATCAGATCAGACATCAATAAATAAGGTCTGAAAGTGAAAAGTAGGACTGCCTGACTTCCTGGTATGTATATGTCAATTATACTATTTAGATATATGCCTCAGTTTCAAATTAATACTGCACTACATTAATCTAGGTTAACATATTCAAGATTTTTTGTAATATCCTACCTTTGCTCTTCTTGCAATTGGCCAGAGTATAAACAAGATTAATCAGAAATCAAAATACTATTATATAGAAAATTCTAAATATTCTAGCACTTTTCAAAGACACATCTACCTAAGTGATCGAAAGGTCACGTTTCTGTCGCTGGTAAGCTAAGACACACATCTTGTTTTTTCTTCGAGAAAGAAAAAACATCAAGAAGGTAGAGAAAGTGTTACTGTTGGTGGGTTTAAATCTTTTGCCGACCTGTCCTCAGGGTTAACAGGAATTCCCAGGTCTCCTGTACGCAGTTTACGAGTCAGGTCTTCGATCTGCAGTTGGACTGTAAGTGTTCAGGTTAGGAAAGAAAAAAAAACACACAAGGATGGAGAGAAATTTGGTTATCAACAACAACATCAGGGCAGACGGCACGCTTCAGAATCAGTCGCGCCGTCTCGTTTTCAACCGAGATATAAAGTACGATTGCAGCCATTGATAAATCACTTCAGATTAAGATTAGGTAAAAAAAAAACACAACCCCTTATAATCAAAAACAGATTTATAGAGCAGGGAAACCTTACCAAACTCTGGGGAAAGGAGAACATCGAATTAACAAATACAGTTATTAACAGCCCTCTACATATCTCCAGATATCCCAACAAGTTTGTATCGTGTAAATAGATAATCCCCAAATTCTCCAAAAGGGAGAAAACATTTAGCAACATCATTTCAGTGAATGACCCAACCACGGTTCCAAGAAATACCAGCCAACTTGATTGGTTCTGATCCAGCCAAAAGACAGTACCTATTCTGAACACTTTAACATGGCGCAGGCATTTAAAGGAACCGTGTGTTCTAGGCCTTATTAGTATTAATGATCATACAAGAAAGACAACAGTGCCCGGGGTCAGCAGTTTCACAGAACATATAAGGGTGGGAGGTGAGGGGATTATAGCTTTTGCATTCAAGAAGATAAAGAATCATGAATACCACAACCCCATTATGCATCCAGTTTAAGACTTAATTCTTGCAAAAGTATATTGTCAATGCAATTAATGTAATTATTAATACAGTCTGTGTATTGCAAATAATCATTTCAAAGCCCCCTTCTCAAGAATGAAGAGGTTCTACTTAATGAGCAAAGGAACATGTGACAACCAAAAGGTAGGCACAAATTAACACTTACACCAAGGAGACCAACCATTAACAATGAGTGGGGCACATCAATAACAGTATCAGTTATTGACAGTAAATTTGCTCCAGTATACGGGTGTCACAGTGCTGCTGAAAGGCATTTGAGATTCCTCCACTTCAACAGCATCAGTGCAGAAAAGTGTGTTTTCCAAGTATGGGACTGTCTAAAATCCCATAACTGTGGATAAGATCTGTGTTTTGAACCATGGGGTTTACATTATAACATTCAAGTCTCTTTCTTTAAATTTGTTGTCATCTTGCCATTGAACAGCACTGCAGACACTTGGAAAAACTAAGCATGTCAGGAAATATCCCAAACCCCCATGCAAGGGAATGAAACTGGTGATGTAGAGGGGAACAGGCAAGACAGTGACACCTGTAGGTTTCAAAATATTTAGCATTTGGCGTCTTAGTCATCTTCTTGAAAATGAATGCCCAACGGTATGCAAACCCGAAAGCAAAAAACAATGCCTAATTAGAAACTACACACCATAAAAACACATTCAAAACAGTTATTTGGGCCCACGTATTTACGTGGAGATCAGACTCATTGGGCCGTTCATTTCATTGATATTGGACATCAAACATGAACAATAAAAAACTGAAGCACATCTTGGACCATATCTAATGATAAAGAGCCAAGAATGTACACAATTTAACTCAAAGATTTAAGTTGCTGCAAAACATGTTCATGCTTTCCAATTTACCTATATATGCTCTCTCCTGATCTCGGGTCAGTCCGGGAGGAATGACCGTGGGCATGCCGGGGATAATGGTCTTCTGGTCGGGCGTCTCACAACTCCACCGACTCCTTTTCCTCGACTTCTTCTGGCCTAAATCTGTAAGGAAAACACATGCTGAAGTGCATTGAATACACCTCAAACTAACCTACCAAGTAAACAAATATATAGGCATCTCCTGTATTATATCCACACCACCTACCATACACGTCGTACAAGGCCATAGGCTCATAATGGGCCTGTAATCCACGCCATTTAGCAACCCGCTAACTAGCTAGCTAATGGGGCGCCTGCTTAAACAGGGCTATACAACAACTAGCTACGGTTAGCATCCAGTGCAACGGCGTTAATTACCTGCTTTTGACATTGCCACGGCCACGGGAGATAGCTGCTGCGGTGGAACGGGGAATGTTGCCACCGTATTGAACTGACTTGGTGCGGGAAAGCTGACAGTGGGCATTGGCGGCTGGAAAGTCTGCGGCGCTGGAAAGGCTGCGGGCGGCCCCGGAGTCGGCATGAGTCCATTTCCAGCTCCAGGCCCGGACTCAAATCCTCGTTTAGCGCCAATACTAGGATGCAGCTTCCCCAAAGGGGTCGCGTTTGCTCCTGTGGCCATTTCCTTATATTCACAAAGCCGTTTGAGGTAACTCGATAACGTGTAAACAGGTCTAAAAGTATAAAGATATTATAAATTTAAAAAAATGCCGTCTGGAGACTCCTTTGCTACGGTGTCGTTTCCTTGATGTACGCTACCGTCAAAATGGCGCACGGCTCAAATCAACAAAGATTGATTCAATACATTGGGACGATCTTCCATTGGTCTAGACAAGCCCCACCTATCATGGCGAATGATCTCCTGTTGGCTAAAATTGTCGCCTACTCGGCTTCCTCGTTCGCATACAGTGTTGCTTACCTCAAACCCAACCCCGTCTTTCAACCGTCAATCAGTCCACAGACCTATGGCAAGCCGAATTGTCATTTATTAACTAAGTTTGACTATCCGGAATTAACATTGTAGATATCAACAACTTCTTTCTGACCAGTCGTAATTACATTTTGAATAGTTGGAATTTTCATTCAAGAAATCTGTAACGTCATTTTGCCTAGTCAAGGCTCAAATTAAAGATATCTGTAATTAGATTTTGACTAGGCGGAATGAAAGTTACAGATATCTACAATTTTAGATATCTCTAATCAAAATTCCATTCAAGATATCTATAACTTGATAATAGATATCTACAATTAAATTATGACTATCCCTAACTCCAGTTTGAGATATCTACGTCATTTTGATTAGTCGTAACTCCAGTTAGAGATATCTACAACTTAATTTCGCCTAGTCAAAACTTAATTTAAGATATCTGAAAAGGGACATGTAGATATCTTGATTTAGGTGAGTTAAAGATATCTTGAACTGGAATTATAACTAGTCAGAATCAAATTGTAGATATCTCAAACTGGAATTACAGATAGGCCTATCTACAATTCAGTTGCAGATATCCGTAATTCACAAAGTGGATATCTGCAACTGAATTGTAGAAATCTGCAATGAGAAACCCCATAGACATGAATGGAGAAAATGACGTAATTTCTCCTAGGTGGAAAGTCTTTGTGGATATCTGAAATGACAATTGTGGATAGGAGGAATGTAGTTGCGGATATCCGAAATGTTAGTTTTGACTACGCGAAACTGAATTGCAGATATCTGCAACACATATCCAGTCTAGCGAATTTATGTCAAATTGGATTGCCATACTGACCAGCTATTTAATAATATGCCTTAAGAAAATCTATACAGCACCTTATGCATTGTTACGCACTTCTATGTCAATGTACGTGTTGTGCATCTGCACAATTTCGATTTTGACTACATGTTCACCAATGTTAATGTACTGCATTTAAATGCGTCGGATAATCTGTGGTGCTAAAAAAATATTGGCCAGTTGTACATTCTGACCAAATTCTTTTTGGGGTTCCTGCAGCAAGGTTCCCTCGTGATACCGTCCAGATCAGACAGACACGCTACGTATTCTCATACGAATGACGAAACGTGAGTATCACTACGGCCTCACGATGCTAGATACTTGAAGATATAAGAAACAATTTAAAACCCTAACATTAATTGCCTATACGACTGGTGTAAGTGTTGGAGTGCATCAATAAAATACAGAGTCAGAGGGAAAAATAATTTATTCGACTATCCTTAAAAAAAAGAGTTTAACACAAGGATCAGCTCAGGTTTCACATATTTATATTAAACGAACGTCACGCAACAATTTTTTGCTTTTAACAAACAAAATTAGGTCACTTATTCAGCCCCTGATTCAGTATGGGGTTTTGCTTCACAAACACAAATTCTTACTCTGTATAACCTCTAAAAGAGGCAGATAAACAGCACAAAACAAATGGTCACAGGTTAAAAAGCTACAGAGTAAACCATGATTCAAATGTGTAGCAGGTCACCTTTAAAACATGCTTCTACATGGATTCTTATTTGTTAGTGTTATCCAATGAGTATATATGTACAAGTTTAGCTTCACTGAGAAACACACAATGTATTACACTAAAAAAGTAACATGTCATTCAAAAATGTTATCATAAGAAAGACGGAGTAATGCAAATGAGTAGTCGTCCCACATGTTGGGACATCACCTGCAAAGACTCAGAGCATACCACAACAGACAGCTACGAGTCAATCATATGAAGCTTATATGCAGTATTTCAATGTGGCTTTCCTCATTGATAACCCAGCTTATGTGAACAGTCAACTCTCATACTTACTCCTGTGTTTCATGGGCTACATTAAGAACTAAATGCCGGTGGCCCCGTTAGCAGAGTCGCATCGCTAGTAGGCATAGCGCGCCCGCTCAGCATAGGTATCCCGCGAGAGGTCAAAGGGCGTGCTTCTCGGGAGGGAGGCCATCGAGGCGGCCCGCGAATGCTCAAAGCCGTACCTCTCGGGCTCGGGGGGCACTTTCCGAATGGGACTTCGGTCACGGGCGTAGTATGAGGTGACCGGGGCCGCCGCAGCAGGGAGGGGAGGGCACTCGTAGGGGTCGATGCTCGAGCGTGGCACACGTTCCCGCGCTATAGCGGCGGAAGGAGGCGGAGGGGGGGATGGCGCCGCCAAGGGGACCTCGTAATAGCCGGCTCCGTATGGGTGAGCCCTGTACTTCTCGTAGAAGTCCATGACACCGTACGGGTCCCTTTCGTCGCTAGGGGGCTGCCGCGCCGGGTAGCCAGGCACCGCGCTATAGAGTGAGCCGCCGCCGCCCGCGTAAGCTGCTCCGCTGCCGTACATCCGAGCCACGCTATGATCCGCTGCGGCGCTATAGCTGTAACCCGGGGGCACCCCGTAACTCACAGCGCTCTCGAAGCCCCTGCCGTACCCCGCCACGCCACCGCCAGGACTGGAATACCGGGAATAATCATGTACAGGAGCATAGCCGCCAGCGAAATCCTGACCACCGCCGAAGCCCGGATGGTAACCCCAGCTGCCGCCGCCGCCGCCGCCGCCGCCACGCCCAACAAACCCAGCAGCACTGTATCCGTCGGACTGTGGCTCTGAGCCATTTTCTGGGTAACCGTTTTGATCTAGAGGGCACTCTTTGGACCAGTGGCCTTCCTGCCCGCAACGATAACAACCCGATCTCTCTCCCATTCCCGGCGCGGTGCGCAGGCGGCTAGTGGAAAGCTTCACACTCATCAGTTTGCCTTGAAAAGAAAAGACGCAGGAAGAATTATGCCTTAAACAGATCCTGTTATTCCAATCCGTTTACTTGCATGTTGAAATCTTGCACACAATAAATTAGGCATCTACAATAAAAGTATCCTGCCATCTAAAAGGTGGCCTGTTACATGTATTATGGCTATATCAGGTAGGGAGTACATGCCGTAGAGCAAGGGTCAAACTCTGACTTGCGTGACGATTGATTTAGGATCAACGGCTGATATATTATCACAATTCAAATTACCTCCAAACCGTAGTATCCCAATGAAAGGATTGCACCTTGTGCCATGATTGCCAAGGCATGTGTCAAGATTGCCGTTACTTCCGTACATAACTAACTAGGCCAGATGGCCTCCTTCATGGTTTGAATACCTCTGTGGAGTACCAAGCAACAAATTCCCAAAGCTTCCCATCTGAATGCCACAACAATCTTCCACTACTTACCTGTGCCTGATCCTTAACTTCACTGTCAAGTCAGAGGACATACTCACTCCTGATATTTTCAGCAGCTGTTCCTCGAACTAAAACACTTATATTTTAACTGAAGCTGCATTGACCATATTTCTTATCATAGCTGCACAATCTTCATTAATACTATTGTGCCTGCCCTGCACAATACGATTTTCTGATTAGTTTTAGAAGTTATGTTCAAGTATTAAAGGAAATCTCATCACTTTGGTGCAAGCCTGCCGTAGCAACAATAACATTCCATACCCTGATCTAGCATCCTTCTAGTAAGCAAGTTGAAAGCTTTGGGCCGGTTTCCCATGCTGTCAAGATATGTGTTGCATTAGAAATAAACTAATGATCAAATGAAGACATTGATATACCCCATCTATAAAAGACCATGCATCATAGTTTAAGAGAAACTAAAGTGGTTGCCATGATCGAGTTGCATTGAACCTCGCTGAAAAGGTCACGGCAATATTTAACTAAGTGACCCTCGACTGTGTATGTCGGACATGCCAAATGAAGGATCCTAGCAGCGTCCCCCCCCAGAGTTCACCTTTGAAGGCAGTGTTGTCTAATTTATTGATGGCCTCCAACGCATCATCCATTCTCTCCATGTGAACAAAGGCATAGTCCTTCACTATGTCACACTCCAACACAGCGCCATATTCCTCAAACCTGGCCCGTAACTCTTGGTTGGTGCAGGCAATGTTACCGACGTGTAGCTTAGTTGAAGCTTTGGATTTGCCGCGGCTCAATTCTACATTCATGGGCTGGCCATTCAGCTCATAGTGGTGGAGGTTACGAATGGCCTCCTCCGCCTCCGACTTGTCATCCATGTGGACAAAGCCAAAGTTCTTGACAATGTCACACTCTGCAATCTTGCCATACTGGGAGAACAGAGAGCGTAGGTCATCGGTGGTCGTCTCCGCAGCTAAATTCCCAATGAATATTTTCACCATTGTGCACTTTCACTGCAGAAAAACAAACATTGGGGAAAATAAATTCAAAAATCTGGGGACATTTATAGCACTACAACATTGATAGTTTGACAAGTTTACATGAATAATCCATTTGTATGCACACTGAAGTCTACTTTGGTCTAAATTAAAAGGTTTATTGGAGGTAATAACAAAGGAAGGGCGAAATTGCTCCTGTAGAGCACACTGCAGAATGTGTGTTGCCCATCACTTTCTTACAATTACAAAACGATCTGTGATGAGGATCAATGATCTTGGTTTAGTCAAAGCTACTGCATTGAGTATACTTAAACTATACACATCATGCCAACATATAATACCGCGCTGGCTAGCAAAGGCCAAACCCAAAATAGTACGTCGCAAGATATTTCAAAGCGCAAGCAGCTATACAATTGGAGCACCCATGCCACATGTATCTCTTCGTTGAGGAAAATAATAATCTAGCAGTAACAAATGGGATTTCTTGAGGCAAACCAAAATCAAGCACGAATCGGCATTGTTGTATTTCTGTACAGTACATACCGTGCAAAGCAGGAGTCAATGTCAGGACCACCCGTGAGGATATGTGGATGTGTGTTCTCAACGTTTTAGTATGGCTGGCTAGGCTAATGCTGCGTTGAAGTCAACTGGGAGGTTTCTTGAATTTCTCTCCTCTTCGGGGCGTTTCATCAACGCATCAATAATACAGTGCTTTGTTTAATAAAAAGTTCACCACAGGGAAAATGGTGGTCTTAAACTTGTACCACAATCGAGATGGTTCGTATAGTGTTAATCAGTCAAGTAAGGGTATGGATCTGGGCTCCGATGTGATTGCAATTTGAGGTGTAAAGATCGCAATTAATGTCTTGCAGGGAAGCATATCCTCTCATCTCCCTCTTTAAGTTATCCCTACCATTATCGTCGTACAATTTAAGAAGTAGACGGAGCTTTGGACACTCAGTTGACCTTCCACTTGTCTTGAACGCCTTCTCACCTGTCCAGCATGTTCCGTGGATGGAAGGACCAGGGCAGGTATTGGTGGGCGGATCAAGTAATCAATAGAAATCTGAGGCTGCCGAAAAATAGTTTTTTGAAATCATGACCACAGTGACCAAATATATATATATATATAATCTATGCAGTTTCGAAAAGTCTTTTGACACCTGGGCTGCTGTGGGGTTAAATTACCAGGTTTTATGGTTTAAAAAAATAAATAAAATCTTATTATATTGGGTTAACGGTTTAAACTGCTGTCTAATGTGATGGCATAACAAAGGAGGGATTTTTATTTTTTTTACAGAGAACTAGTCTATACTGGTTACATCCCTAAACCAATGAAGAAAGGTTCTTCATGTGAACTTTAACATGAAATAATTTAATCAGTAGCCTTCATATTTATTAATCTGCATACCCTTGAATATAAGAGATGTAATCGTCAAATAATAGGCTCCTTATGAAAGTATTAACAGCTTGTATTAGCTAATGTTAGCTAGTAGAGTGTCTCGGGTTCAAGTAAAAAGTCTAAATGCAAAGTAAATGTAAAACTGCACACAGAACACAAATGGACTTCACAAACAGTGTGTCACCAAACTAACTTTGGTTTTATTAAAAACCATTTCAGACATATACTGTATGCTGCAACTCTTACAGCCGGTATGAAAAATACAAACTTTATTTCCACAGACTTGAAACTACTAACAAAGGCAACCCAAACAAAGTGTGCCTAACGACCAACAGCCCAAGCCCTGAGATCTACCCTACTCTCTTATTTACTGTTGATATTGCATGTTTAGTTAGCTATTCATGAACTTTATTGTATCATCAATTGTATGTCAATTTAATTAAATTTTTTGGCCACTTATGTGGCAATTTTTTGCCACATACGTGTTCTACTATAACGTTAATCTGTGTGAATTTGTAAATAGAGCAATTAGTTGAGGACACAGTTGAAAATATTGTCGAATAAAGCGTGCTCAATTAAGACAAATTGACCACTGACCAAGCAGCTTACGTTAGGCTGATGGTTACACAACCTCAAAAGTAACGTCTCCCCTGGAACAAAGGCTGGAAGGCTTTGTTTGGAAATAGATAACTTCTGGGATCATGACCCAAGTGCTGGTACAGTTGTTAGGCATCATTTCTGTGTATATAAGATTGAGTTTGTAGTACCATACAAACATTTGTTGACCCTAGATTGCTGGGGTGCTAGGAACTTGCTTAACAACATGTTCATGCAATGGGTTTTGTAAAAACAAATTAAAATATAGATATACGTTTGTAACGGCCACAAAAGGTGGGTTTCCACTCAGCTACCTATGATCACCCGGTCTCCCAATTCCAATGCTGATGATCCAAAGGCTGATAAAAGTAAAAATAAATCACCATTACTCTAATTTACCATTGCCAAAGTTATACAAAATACACATTCTTAATCAGTGTGCCTCACCTGAATAAGCAACATAGGTATATACATTTATATAAAAGGGAGACTTGACTAAAGAATTTAAACCAGCAAAACAAAGCCCGCAAAAATAACCAAAAAAAGGTTTATGTTTTAGTATCAATATTGAAATCCAGATTAAAACTGTAAAATATGTATTCTTATGTTAAGCTGTGGATCGCCCGATGATTGACAAGATTAATCTTCTGCGGGTATCGGAAAGACGGTCCTTGCTCATTCCCACCCACGGCGCGAGAATCCTTTTGTTTTGGGGGGGGGGGGGGGGGGCGCATCGCAAAGACCGATGGAATCATGCCACTCGGGGCGGCAAATGATGGCAAAGGAAAAGTCCCGCAGTTCACAAAAACACCTAAAAAGAAAACAACCGAGTTTTAGGCTTCAAGGTGCGCTGCACAGCCTGTAAGAAGTCAGAGCCTGGACACATCTTTCAGTCAAAAGCGGCTCTCGAAATCCAGACTCGTCCGCTACGTTTTCTTTAGTTTATGTTTAAACATAAAAAGTCGCATTTTCTCTCGGAAGATTGGAAATGTTACCGGCACATTCTCCTGCATTGCTCACCTTGGCGGCGCGGCGTTAGTACGGCGCGTAGCGCGGCGCGTGGTGCTCCTTGGCCCGAGCCACCGCGTACGAGGAGCTTCTGGAGGAGGACGAGGGGGACAGCCGAGAGCGTTCGTAGGCGTAGCTCGCCGAGGTGACCGGCACTCGGCGGATCGGGCTGCGGTCCCGCGAATAGTAGGCGGCGGCGGCGGCGGCGTACGAGGACGGCGGCAGCGGCCGACGCTCGTACGGATCTATGCTGGAGGAGATCCTTGAGAGGGAGGAAGAGGGGGGTGGGGGAGGGGGAAGGTAGGAGAGACGGCGGTCCTCGAAATAGCTGGAGCCGTACGGGGGACGGGCTCTGTATTTCTCATAGTAATCAACACTGCTGCTGTAGCGCTCACGGTCGTAGGCCGAGGGCCGCTCGGCGTAGGGGCCCGCCGCTGCCGCGGCGCTGGCGTACCGGCTGGCTAACTCAGACCCGTAACTACTCAGCCTACGAGGGGGTGGCGGGATGGCGCCCATGTAAGCACGGCTATACGCAGAGCTAGGCATGTACTCAGATCCCGGGGTCATCCCATAGCCACCCCTGCCATAACCCGGCGGGCCCCTGGGGAGGGGGGGGCGGCCACTGTGGCCCCGCATGTCGTCACTGTGGCTACCGTTCCGACCGTCGGGGCAATCTTTTGACCAGTGACCCTGTCTCCCGCAGACATAGCAGCCGGTTTGATCTCCCATTCCCGGAGCCGTGCGAAGCCGACTGGTGGACAGCTGTACGTTCATCAGCTTGCCTTGTGAGGAGAGAGAAGACACGCATGAGACCGTTGGGCTCCGACACGGAAAGCCTGTTACCGACTAGAAAAAGTAAAAAGGGGTTTAGTCAACTTCAACGACATAACAGAGCGGGCCCGAGAGAACACCCCGTTCAACGCATTCTACCACGGACTCTCGCCACCGGTTACAATGAGGACCGTACATTCACTGCAAAGCGGTTGTTACCCGTCACGTGAGCTTTTACCGGGGAGGAGGGTGAGATCAGAATCGAAATCAGAACCTAGAGATAGCAAAGAGATTACAGAAATGTCCCCTTCCCATGATTTCACCTTTAAAGGCTGTGTTGTCCAGCTTATCGATGGCTGCCATGGCATCCTCCATCCGCTCCATGTGCACAAAAGCATAGTCTTTGACTATGTCACACTCCACCACAGAGCCAAACTCCTCGAATTTGCCCTTTAGCTCCTCGTTGGTGGAGCCCTCTCCGAGGTTGCTCACATGGAGCTTGGTGGTGGACTTTGGTCGTCCTTTGCTCATCTCCACGTTCATGCGCTCGCCGTTTAGCTCGTAGTGGTGGAGGTTCCGAATGGCCTCCTCGACCTCGGTCATGTTGTTCATGTGCACAAAGCCAAAGTTTTTGACGATGTCACATTCTGTAATTTTGCCATACTGTGTAAACAGATCCCTTAGCTCCTCCACTGTGGTGCTGGAGGCAAGATTACCGACGAAGATTTTAACCATGGTTATATCCAAGTTGGCAAATCCTGCGGACCAATCAGATGAACAGGGTTAGTAAACAAACGTGCGACGGTTTTGTTTCAAGTCAGGTATGTTAAGTAAAAACCTTGATGTTTTTACCTTACATACCTGACTTGGGGGATACTTTTTTGGTATAGTTTGCTTTATGCAACGAGAATACTAATTAGAGTTGATGATATGACAGCAAACAAGTTATTACGTCATTAGACAATGTTGAGTAGTTGATAAAATGAAACAATGAAAACAATTATTAGATGAATAAAACAGTAACGGCATACTGTCAAATGTGTCCCGCTGCCACCCATTCCACAAACAAAACATCCATTTTAGTATTGACTTTAGCCCAGGCTATCGTAAGCGTCATGCAGACAAAATCTAGCTATATTTTAAAAGCAATTTTTAAATACATATCAACCAGGACGCTGTTGCAAATGTTTTTTTGTATCGTTACAGCGTTGGAAACCTCTGTGCTTGCACAAAAAAGCAGTTTAAATTTGCCAGCCAACAAGCTAATATATGCTAACTTAACTAGCATTGGCGTTAGCTTTTACTTTCACATTAGTGACGAGTAACAGCCACCTCGCGGAGCCACACCTTTTTTATGAAGTCAAATAACGACATTGTACGCCGAGGTACCCAAATTGTATGTGATATTGGAAAATTAAAAGCAAAGTTACCTGAGAAGCGAAATGGGCCTAATACCAATGAATGAAATATGAAATGGCGCCGATCGAGGGACCCCTGCTACGGATGTGACGTAGGTTAAGAAACGTTGAGGAATCAGTTGTCGGCCGCCAGAAACACACCTCACCGCGGCCGCATAACATGTAAACTGGCCGGGTTTCATCATCACACCCTCCTTAAAGTAAACAGAAGCATTTCGTAGTTTTGTGTTGAGTCCAAGCATGAAGGTTAGACCTATGTATCGCATTTTCTCGGTTGTGTTCACGTTTCATCATAGTTTAGGACGTGATTAGTTTGATTCCTATGTGTGGTTTCTAAATGTTACCTTGGTAGACAGTTCAGTCCATATCCATAAGTAAGTATTCATGTCGGAAAAAATCACGAACAATTACATATAATTTAATGACATGTATGTATATAATGAAGCAGCAGCTGCAGCAGGGAGGAGGTCCTGCATTAATGGAGGCTGCGGTGCGGCACTCCTAGGACCGCACTTCTAGGACCCTGGTTCTTCTTGAGCCTAAACGTGATGGAACCCATCACGCAGAGTGATAATTGCAACTTAAACATCTGTAACCTAATACCTAAACTCAACCATCTCTAACATGATTTCTAAACTAAACCATCTTAACAGCAACAATTAAACATATATCAATGTTGATCTTTACCAACGCAATCCATTTGAAATTGAATCCGCCTTCACCGACGTGTCTTAGCTCGTCTGTGGCGATTATATGTAATTGTTTTAGCATTTGGGAATTCAGATCGTTGGGAAGTATGATGAAGGTTTCTTGTTTTGTTACATAAATAGCGGTTATGTAAGAAATCATCTTATTTGAATAATGCAAACGACAAACCAAAAGCTTAGTTAAAATAACACATATTCAATGTCCACTTCATTTAAATATTACAACATGTTTAAGCTTTATCTGAACTCACTATCATTTGCAATGTTGATCAGTTATAGCATTGAATATGTGTGCTACTTCAGTAGTCCCAGGTGAGCCCTACATTAAATACTTTAGTCCGATAATGTTCTCTTCAGTTATGCAAATACCAACACATTAAATTAAAAAAATAACGATATACATATTTTGTCTTTCAAGTATCTCTCAGGAAAGAATGGTTGTTATTTACGTCACCTCAGACATAAATATGACACACTGACACAAAGATTTAAGGTAGTGAATATCATTAGTCTTCAAACTTAGTCAAGCTTGCAGTATGCTACTTGACTTAAATTAGCACTATATCTCTAAGGCATTTATATCCCAATCTTGTGCATTTTTAAGGGATTGATACGTTTTTGAGTAGAAAAGTAGAAAAAAAAAAGTTCACTTAAATTATCCACTTCATATACCTGAAACCACATTTATCTTGTTTTAATCACCAGGAAAGAATGATAATGCTGTGTGCGCGTGTGTGTCTGTGTGTGTGCATGAAAAGTCAATTGAGCCGTGTGTGTGTGTGTGTGTGTGTGTGTGTGTGTGTGTGTGTGTGTGTGTGTGTGGAAACTAACGTTATAATGTCAATCAACAGAGTTTGTGCGTTGACATAATTGCAAGCTACGTCATTAAAATCACAAAGGGCTTGCTTTTTGCACATGTCTGATGGGAGTTCTTCATAGAATATATGGGAGCGCTGAAAATGTCTTTAATTCATGACCGTTGTTGATAGGGAACGGCTCTTGTCTCACGCCCTCCTCTTCCGCTCAGTAGCTGCTTTCATGACCCGTTAAGATGTAGAGGTTGCTAAACGCATGTGGGTCGTCGGTTGGTGTGCTCTGTAGGATTATATCCCTGCAATGTTCAACACACACACACACACACACACGCAGACAGACACACGGAAAGACACACAAACGTGAAATTTCCAACAACTCCTTGGGTGAAGACCATAGATTGTACAGATGGTAGGAGATGACACTATCAATGAGTATGAACGTACCTGTTTGTGCCCAACACCCTGAACAGGCGAGTGTTGTCTGTGATTTCCTGTGTAACCTGCAAATAGAGAGATAAGTATCGGAGTTCAAATCCCCATTGGTCATTTATATAGAAGACACATAGCCCTCAAACTGTTCGATTGACAAATATAATGCAGCCATGGCTAGGGAATGCATAGCAAATGGGAGCCAGTATATTAGCCTAATGGCTCATAAAACATAGTCCTTGGTAAACACACAGACACAAACTTTTTTAAAGACAAAGGGAATCTTGAGGAATGGACCAGTATTAAACAGCAATGAGATCCTAGAAGGATTGCATTTATAATGTTTTCATCCTTACATCCATGTTCCCTTTGAATTGTTCAAATTTCTGTCAGTTATATCAGATTTGCTCTAAGCCGATCAGAGCATTAATAATTACTTGTATACATAAGTTATGTAATACAGATGCAGCATATGAAATATATATATTTACTCATAATGATGGATGCACCGTTACCTCATTTGAATGAAGACTCCTTCCTTTCAGCCCGTGTTTCCAGAACGCCAGGATGCTGTCCTGTAAACAAACTATCCAAACACAAGACATCCCCATAGGAGGTTACAGTAGGGGAAATGCTTTAGATGTTAATGTAAATATTGCGTAATATGGCGGATTTCATAATGTTGAAATTGAACTTAACAGTAATTGACATAAGATATTACTATACACACCTAGTGTGTCGATCGGGAAGTCAAAGACCATCTCATGGGTTAGCTCTTTGGTGGGAAGCCCTTGCAGATTCACAATCTTAACACTTCCTGCCAAAAAGAGACATAAGACAACATACATGTCAGCTCATGGTGCAGTCCTTTCCTGCAGCCTGCCACATTGTTTTCCTATTCTAGCGGACTTGATACATACTCTCCAGGGCGATGAGAACCGTGTCTCTGTCCAGCTGTGTCACCTGTCCTGTCTCTACACAGCTGCTCTCTGCAGAGAGAGAGAGAGAAAGAGAAAGAGAGAGAGAGAGAAAGAGAGAGAGAGAGAGAGAGAGAGAGAGAGAGAGAGAGAGAGAGAGAGAGAGAGAGAGAGAGAGAGAGAGAGAGAGAGAGAGAGAGAGAGAGAGAGAGAGAGAGAGAGAGAGAGAGAGAGAGAGAGAGAGAGAGAGAGAGAGAGAGAGAGAGAAAGAGAAAGAGAAAGAGAAAGAGAGAGAGAGAGAGAGAGAGAGGGACAGAGACAGAGAGAAAAAGGTACAGTTATTTCTGTTTCTCCCTATGGATCGGATAACAACACTTCTTGGCTGAAGAATGACTTCAGAATGAGTTGATCTGTGCCTAGTTTAGGACAGCCCCTTACAAAATGAATCCAGGCAAAGTAACACAGTGGCTTCTCCATTGACCTACCCGGTGTGTTATTGGGAGTGCCGTTCAGCTCGACTATGTCAAAGTAACACAGTGGCTTCTCCATTGACCTACCCGGTGTGTTATTGGGAGTGCCGTTCAGCTCGACTATGTCAAAGTAACACAGTGGCTTCTCCATTGACCTACCCGGTGTGTTATTGGGAGTGCCGTTCAGCTCGACTATGTCAAAGTTGAGCTGCGGGTCCGTGGAGGACGTCCTGCTTCGGACCCCGATGCAGAGCTGAGGGAACTCATCCGTCACCAGCACCAGGAGCTCAAAGACAGGCAGGGACTCTGGGAGGGTTATCGCTATGTGCTGAGGGACACAGGTGGGGGGGGAATGTGGAAGGTTTATTTGATATGAAGAATTAAAAAGCTGTTGTGAATCTTGGAAGTTATGGTCTTTATGCTTGCTGGATGTCTCTATGCTAGCAGTTGTCATTAGCTTAAACATATTTTGTCTTGAATAAAGAAGGCATCGTCATTTTTTTTGCGTGTAGTTTAGGTATTGTGATACATTTGTTGCCGTGTGTGTGTGTGTGTGTGTGTGTGTGTGTGTGTGTGTGTGTGTGTGTGTGTGTGTGTGTGTGTGTGTGTGTGTGTGTGTGTGTGTGTGTGTGTGTGTGTGTGTGTGTGTGTGTGTGTGTGCAGACCTTTAGTTGCATGAACTTCTGCAGTGGTTCGTACCACAGCAGGAGGACCAGTCCTGACGGCACGGCCCCACAGAGGAAGGTGCTGTCGGTGTAGGGGTTCCTAGCTGCGAGAGGGAGGGATGGGGGTACACAGAGATCATATTTACCTTCCTGCATCCTCGGGAAACAGCGGAAAGGTGGACTAACTTAACTAGGTTAAAAGATTTGGCCGGTTTGTCAAAACCTCCGGTCAATCGATGATTGTCTAAGTTATGGCCTCATAGCAAGATACAGCTATGGGAGACGCTCAACCCTAGTTTGGATTATAATGGATGTCAATGGCTCGCCAGCTGCCCAGTTTCGGAAGGTGTCTAGTGGAACAAAACCCATGGCTGAGTTATATCTGGACACAGACAATGTCGATAATTGACCGTAAGTCTTAACAAAGCGGCCCAATCCTTTGATGAAGTCTGCCCTGATGCGTTTGACTCAGCACAGCGTCAGGTAAGGCTCGGCCCACACTCACCAACGCCACACCTCCTGCAGCCTTTAGTGTCTGGTATCTTCACTGAGATAGCATACTTCCTACTGTGGTAGAAAAGGACAGAGAGTCACAATCATTTCAGACCCAGAACTAAGAAAAGTAAATGTAATGAATTATCCACCCTGCCTAGGTTCAAGCTAATATTATTCATATTCTTATTATTCTGAATTCATTATAAGAGGACCTACAAATCAGCACTGTGACCCCGAGCAACACTAGCTGTACGAGTGCAGGTATAGAGCCAAAAAACATGGCAGGGCTTTTGTCTATTTCTATATATTCTCCCAGATTGGAAGTCCTCAATGAGCTCCTTGTGGAGGAAGGCCTGAGCTACGTCTGCGAGTCCCCGGGCTCCACCCACCCGGGGCCGATCCTCTCGCTGAGCCGGTGGGTTCCCAGCGACAGGCTCCCGTGTCTCCTCAGCTGCTGGCCCCGCTGCCCGAACAGGGCCACCAGACTGTGGGAGTACAGCTGGGTGGACTTCCCTGGAGGACGAGAGAGAGAGAGAGAGAGAGAGAGAAATAACATGAGAGAGTGAGAGAGAAAAAGAGAGAGAGAGAGAGACAGTAATAATATGAGAGAGAGCGCGACAATAATAACATGAAAGAGGCAATAATAACATGAGAGAGAGAGAGAGAGAGAGAGAGAGAGAGAGAGAGAGAAATAACATGAGAGAGTGAGAGAGAAAAAGAGAGAGAGAGAGACAGTAATAATATGAGAGAGAGCGCGACAATAATAACATGAAAGAGGCAATAATAACATATGAGAGAGAGAGAGAGAGAGAGAGAGAGAGAGAGAGAGAGAGAGAGAGAGAGAGAGAGAGAGAGAGAGAGAGAGAGAGAGAGAGAGAGAGAGAGAGAGAGAGAGAGAGAGAGAGAGAGAGAGAGAGAGAGAGAGAGAGAGAGAGAGAGAGAGAGAGAGCTCTCTACCTGATACAGACATCAACACGTTGTTCATCACATAGAGCCACGTGCAGCGCTGGGGGAGCAGCTGTGGGGAGAGAGAGCAGAAGAGAGAGAGCGAGAGCAAGAGAGAGAGAGAGAGATCAGCTACAAGAAGGGAACCGAACCCGACTCAACAACCGCAGCTCAGACATGAATAGTGATGTAACACACTATTCATGTCTGATGGGCTCGTACAGAGGCCTATTTGATTCAACCAATCAGGACGCCATCGCCATTGCATTGGCACGACCTCACCGAATACAGCGCCGCTGTCTGTATTACTCTTGTATCGCATACCTTTTCTAGTGTGTCTTCGTGAAGCTCATTGAGGTTTAGTGTGTAGACACCCTCTTCTGCCCCCAGTATGAGGTACTGATCTGGATTGAAAAGGGATGTGGAAAACAGGGCTGTAAGTGGGCATGTCATGCTTTCGGTCACAAAACCACATTTCCTTTTTCTTTGGTATTCCCACGAAGGGCTTGTTTATAATAAACCGATGACAACCCACCCTAGGAGGGTATATACAGTGCACTACTTTGACTCCCTGTGTGGATTTCTCTTCTTTGTCTTACGGGACCCACATAGTGCACATAGGTTCCAGTTTATACGCTCTCGCTTCCCCAAGTGCACACAGGTTCCTCGTGCGCCTGTACGTCTGCCCATGCACACGGCAGAGGGTGTTGTCGCTAGTAGTAATAGAAGTGGTACCAATCCCCAAAGGGCCGATCACACAGACAGAACAGCGTTCACAACCACCAGTGTTTCCCTACGGTTCAAGATGGTTTTTATGGTGAGTTCGAATAGGTTCAGCGCATTTTCAGCTCTGCGACAAAAGAGAAGACGTTAAAGAATGTCCCCCCGAAACAACGTTTAGGGGTTAGTTTGCAGACGCTCCCAGTAGTTAGTACGCCAAGCTGTTTCCTAGGGTTGGTGTCTGTTGCGGTGCTGCTCCGTGTGTGATCGTACCCCCCCCGGACCCGTTCTGGGGCCCGGCGGGACCTCGGGAACCTGGGGGCCTACCTCTGGTCTTGGGCAGGATCCAGGTGACGGCACAGTGGATCTTCAGAGGACAACCGTTGAACACTTTAGAGAAACACGCGCCCATCTGTGAAGACCAACCATGGGATGAATACATTCGAACGTACGGGCGTGGATGGTTTTGCCACCATTGGTTTGGTATGGGGCGAACCGTTTGCTATGAGTCTGATTTGAACTTAAAAAAGGTGCGGTAGGTAAGATCTCAGAGTTGTAGAGAGAGGGAGCAGAAAAGAGAAGGAGAAAGCACGAAAAAAATCTGCCCCCTCCCTCCCTTTGGTTCTCTGCCATTGAGAAGTGTTGCGTTTCACACACCTTGACAGGTGATGTGGATTCCCTGAACCAATGAGGGAAGAGTTGCCCTGATTGGTAGGAAATCAGCTGGGCGCAGACAGAATCCGAAAGCAGGCACAGTTAACTCGAAACAGGCCGTGCATTTCACCCACAAATAGCTGACGGGTGGCTCTGCCATTATTAACAAACCGAATCATAGCTCTTGAATCTTACCTACAGCACCGTTAATGGCTAGTGATTCGATAGCTGAAAGTCTCCCTTTGGCCCCTGAGATGTATTATTGTTGGTTATTTAAGTTCACCCATGCATGGCAGTCGATGGGACTGGTGTTTTGGTTAAGATGTCACACTTACATGGACTTGAGGTGTTGGGGGCAGTCCATGCCAGTCTGCTTTCTGCAGAATTAGAAAAGGTTACATATAGTAATGGAGGTAAGGGTTATAAGACCACAGCGGTGTTGATCTCAGAAGAAATATAAGATCAGTGTCTGTCGTCCGTCAGTACCGTTAAAAATAAAATCAATCAAATCAGTAGTTATTAGTTTTATTACTAGCTGAAAACCACCGGTGGCTCACCCACTAACCCTACTGCCACTAGGACCCAGCAGGCCCACGCTGCAGCAGTACTCACAGAGTCCTCCGTCTTCTTCCTCAGGGTGCTCCATTCGGGGGAGAGGGGCGTCTCCCGTTTAGGAGCCGCCGCCGCCGCAACGACCTCCGCCTTCTTCTCCGCCAACACGGCGTCCAACACGGGCAGACACGGGTCACTGCCTCGCTGTCGCACGTCCTGGGTGGCCGAGTACCTGGCCAGGCCTGGTGGGAGATGAGCGGGGAGGGGGGGGGGGGGGATAGGAGGACGGATGAGAGGAGAGAGATTTGATTTGGGTGACGACAGGAGCAGAAGGCACAGGGCGACAGGAGATATGGAAGGGAGCTCATCTCGCTCTCTCTGTCTTCTGCTGCCTCTCTTTCCGAGTCTTACCTACAGCAGTTGTATAGTGCGCCACCATCAGCATCTTACATCATGGAATAATCCAATACGTATTGATTCATTGATCGATTGGTTTTATTTGAAGTGTACGAAATCGTTACAAATAGACGTGCGGTGTAACGTGTCCCATGTGTAACGCAGCGCCTCAGCCCATAGAGTGCAGGGTGTAGCCAAAGCAATTTTAACGATAAACTATTACTTCTGCTGTTTTTTTAATTGGCACCATGTACAGTCCTATCCGGTCGGCAGCTTTGTTTTTATCCCTTTGAAAACACAGGAACATGTCCACCCTATGACCTTCGCTTATCTATGGGAAGACTTTTATTGTGAAGCGGTCATCCGGGCCGTACCATTTAACTCACCGGGGGAGGAGCCGGCGCTGGAGGTGGAGCTGGAGGCCACGGCCGAGCCAGGACCCAGGGTGCAGCTGGGCCTGGACGTCATGTCCTCCTGGTCCACCACGTCAGGGATCAGGCAGCTGAAGGCCGGGAGGGACGCTGTGGTGGGGCTGAACAACACACTCTTCCTGCCGGCCTGACCACTGCCCCCCTGGGAGGGACAGATCCAACATGAGTTTCAGCTGCTCACTCTTTTTTTATTGATTATGAGTCATAAGAATAAAACCCAGCTACCCGAGACTAAATTACAACCAGGGAATTATTAGATTATTTTGTTTAATTAATTGATGAAAGAAAAAAAAAACGCAAGCGATAAATTTCGAGCAAAAGTGATCACAGGTCGAATCAGGAAACAATTTCACACTTACGTCGCTAGGTGGCGCCCTCCGAATGGTTAAGCTTCTGAAAGACAGGGACGTTTCTGAATGAGACGGCTGTATGATGTCGTTGTTGCAAAGAGTCACATAAACAAACGTAAATCCATCTGCTGTGTAGCCACATCAAATTAAACAAGCCGGGCGATCGGGCAGAAGGAACAAAAAACAACAGGTCAAAAAACAACACAAAAAAACGGACAAAAGCAACAAACACAAGCGCAATAAGCCCAAGACCATAACCAGTGGGTTTTATGGAACAAATAAAGTCTGCTTCGAATGTCCTAGGCCTATAATCAGTGTGATTGGTCACAAAAATAAAAAAACGTATTATTTCCAAACCACTGATGATGATGTTGGTGTCAAAGGTTGTTTAATCCTTCATTGAACGCTGAATCATTTTCATTAATGAATTAATGGAGGATCGGGAGTAATGAATGGGCGAGAGCGGGTGGGGGGGGCGTTGCTGGAGGCCGGTGACCCAGGGGCCTACCTCAGCTGAAGAGCCTCTTCCACACATTCCAACAGGCTCCTGCAAACAGGAAGACCTGGTGTTTATCAGACTAGTAGGCCTCACTTCCACCACGACAATAGAAGGGGAGGAGCCTCTTTCTGATCAACAACCGGAGCCTAAAAATACTAGGCTTTCTGTCAGGGCTCTAGAGAAAGGGGGGGTCGTATGTTGTTGTTGTTGTTGTTGTTGTTGTGGCAGTTGTTGTCGTTTTGTCCGTGGTTTTACAAGCACCTGGTTCTTTGGTTGATTTGAGAGATTGATCCTTACGTATTTGGTCGTTGGTTAACTTACGGTGACGTGTCTTCCTCCCCGGAGAGACTCCAGTCGTCGTCGTAGCGTCCCTGCTAAAGAAAGACATGTCTGGTCTATTATCCGAGCACGAGCGACATTGCAATGCCAGCCATGATCGAAGGGTCGGTCAAGTCCCCCAAAGAAATATTTTGTCAGTTCAAACATTTCTGTTTGGTTGGTGTTGGGGAACATTTCTATGATACTTTTGAATATAAAGTTGTTAAACTGGTGTGAAATATGAGGGGTCTGCCACTTTTGGGCTACAAACTCTTTTCCACAGCAGTAGTTTGCCATTGGCCGTGCATCCTTGCCCGAGCGGGAGTGACAACGCCCCTCACACTTCCTCCTGTTAAACCCAACGATTATTCAAACAGCTTCATGGCCTCTTTTGTTTTTTGCCTCAGATCACAATTTCTGAGTCTCCCGGGCTGAAAGTCTCCAGCTAAAACGGACGGGTTGATTTTACTCTTTAACAATCCAATACTTTGGTTCATTTGAGTCCCTTACCAGCTCTGGATCTGTCACCTTTCGGAGCGGGGGCCCGAACTTGACTTGGTCGACTGTAAAGAAAGAAAATTGTGAAGAAAAAATTAGTAATGTATCATACAAGAATAATGTGTCTTTGTGGAGCAGTGTGGATTCATATTATTTCCCCAGTCTATCCGATATGCGTTCACTCTTCAAGTGCAATGGATTAGCAATAGACCCCCCACTGGCCCCAAGAATAGCAGGCTCCTACATAATTCACGTCGAGGTCAATAACAAGTAAAGCATGTGCCAAACTACTTTTGCTCAGAACACAATAATGCTTGCTACACAGTCTATCTGCATCAATGTCAGAAACCAGCTCATATATCCTATGCCATTCTATTATTACGAGTGTTTTGAGTTCTGAAACTATCCTGCTGGGCCTCCAAGCCTTCGTGCCGGTCAGTGCATGCTCTTCCATTGCACAACACATATAAATGTCGCTTGGCGTGTCCCCCTGAAGAAGAGTGGAGGACATTGTACAGCAGGGCACGTCGTATGCGCTGCTGTAAAAATCTCCATAATATCATCCGGGACAATAGCTTCTCAGTCGTGACCCCCCCCCCCCCCCCCACGGCTATGTCGCTGGCGTCGCCCATCTTGGACCTCCCCCCCACTCATTCTTCGGCCCATCTCCACCACATGTGTGGGCTAACATGCCATGTGGACAGATTCGTGCACACTGGCATCTCTGTGCGGGCTAAGCACTGGCCAGGCCAGTGACTTCACAGGCCCTCTCCAAGCACTGCGTCAATGGCTCTGCTTGTGGCCTCGCGATGGCTTCCAAGTGGTGGCCGGTGTTTGAAGATCGCACTTCTCTGATCGTTGTTGAAGTCAGCCTCCATTTAAGGGCTTGCATACTCTCACACTTGCTTTCTTGTTTGCGTGTGCTCTCTCCAAACGAGAGGCGCTTTGGTTGCTTTGGTCCTGCAAGAATAGGCCGGGTATGCGAGCCTCCTCTCCAATACCATATTGATGATGTGGTCGTAGTAGTGTGGATATGATACTGCATCGTTACTGATTAACACCCTTTGACCTTTGGAAATGTGCGCTTTATAGCTAGAATCCATAACTTGTGTTTTGTGTGCATGTGCGTGTCTGTGTGCGTGTGCGTGTGCGTGTGCGTGTGCGTGTGTGTGTGTGTGTGTGCGTGCGCTCACACTGCTCCTCAGACAGAGTTCTCTCCACAGCCAGGTGTTTCCCTGCTGACTGGATCTTGTCTGGTGCAGCTTCCCCAATCTGCAACAATAGAAAATGCACAATAAGTACTATATGCACTGCAAGATATGAGAAATGCAACATCTCAAAGCTTCGGTTCATGTCACTCATGTGACTCTTTTGGGGGTAAAACCAAGCATTTGGGCAAACTCAAAAATGATGACCATACAGACATGGTTCTATGCTGACCCTCCGAAATTTGAGTTCTGCAGTTTTTGTTTTTTTTACAGAACGCCTGCTACAGTTCTGGCTGATATTACCAAACCTTGATTCATTCAGAGTCTCTGGCCTACGTCAGAGTAAAAATATGTTTCTGTTTGATTCATCAAAACATTTCACACCTCTCGCGGACAGGAAGACCTCTACGCTTACTGAGGTTAAACACAGGATCTATCACTCTTTAAAAATAATTGTTGTATCGTTCATAAATTGCGGGCCCCACGGGACAGCATAGTCAGTGGTTAGAGATAGCCGTCTCTGGCCTCACGTGTCATAATCTACCCATCAGTACTTCCTCTCTGCTGCAAACTATGGGACATGGGTGACCCAGCATTGTTCCAACGTGACAACGTCGCTTTGGTGGTAAAGTTCAGAATGGGGTAGTTTCGATGAACAAAACTCATCAGTTGTGACAGTAGGCCAATGGGTCCAGTGCTGATCCTGAATGTATCTTAACAATACAAAGGACAACTGGTGATTAACTCTTGAACAGGAGAAGGAGAAGGAGGAGGAGGAGACCTGATAACCAGCAGGATTAGGCAGATAACAATCAATCTAATATTTGATCTACTACCTAATACAAAATGAAGAAAATACAAATCAACTTCATTTCTGATTCCTATAAATCCCGACTAGGAATAGGAAAGGATCCAAAGGGAAAGGAACGAGGAGAGGGGAGAACAGGAAGGGAGTGTCAAGGAAAGGAACGAGGAGAGAAGGAAGGGAAAGGGAAGAAAGGGAAAAGGACCAGGACGGACGGACGGACGGACGGACGGACGGACGGACGGACGGACGGACGGACCTCCAGCTCGCCGTCGTCCATGCTGTGGGCCGCGGGGTGGAGCTCGGGGTGGTTGACCGTGTCCAGCAGCTCGATCACCAGGTTACGCGTCAACAGCTGCGTCACAAAGGGATGCTGAGGGAGAGAGAGGTCAGAGGTCAGACACGGTGAGGGAGGCTCGGGGAGTCAGAGACATGGTGAGGGAGGTTGGAGGAGACACAGGTCAGGCATGGTGAGCAGACAGAGGTCAGAGGTCAGACATGGTGAGGAGACAGAGGTCAGACATGGTGAGGAGACAGAGGTCAGACATGGTGAGGAGACAGAGGTCAGACATGGTGAGCAGACAGAGGTCAGAGGTCAGACATGGTGAGGAGACAGAGGTCAGACATGGTGAGGAGACAGAGGTCAGATATGGTGAGGAGACAGAGGTCAGACATGGTGAGGAGACAAAGGTCAGAGGTCAGGCATGGTGAGCAGACAGAGGTCAGACATGGTGAGCAGACAGAGGTCAGAGGTCAGACATGGTGAGGAGACAGAGGTCAGAGGTCAGACATGGTGAGGAGACAGAGGTCAGACATGGTGAGGAGACAGAGGTCAGAGGTCATACAAGCTGAGGGAGGCTGGAGGAGACAGAGACGTGTGAGGGATGGTCCACGACACAATCCCCGTCCAATCCAAAACATGCACCAACCCATTGGCAGAGAAAACAAATATATGCAAAATACCCGACATCTTTAAAATTAAGTTGTGGGTTCGGTAGTGCGGGCGAGGCAGTTGAAAAATATTCAGATATCCATTGTTAACAATGCTAAAGGCGTAACATATCCTCAATTTCATTCATCTTTTTTTTTTTTTTAGGAGACCTTCAAGAGAATGTTTGGTTTGACTCGATCTCAGCCCGAAGCACAGATTCGGTTTGTTCGGGCTGGACTCTGAGAGTGAACCGTGTTAACAAAGGCAGCTGCAGCTGCAGCGTTTAAGAGGTACACACAGTGGAGGGGAGCCACAGCAACACATGACATCAAACAGCATGCCCTATAATGATAATGAGCCCCCCCGCTGACGTGGGGGGAGAGAGAGAGAGAGAGAGAGAGAGAGAGAGAGAGAGAGAGAGAGAGAGAGAGAGAGAGAGAGAGAGAGAGAGAGAGAGAGAGAGAGAGAGAGAGAGAGAGAGAGAGAGAGAGAGAGAGAGAGAGAGAGAGAGAGAGAGAGAGAGAGAGAGAGAGAGAGAGAGAGAGAGAGAGAGAGAGAGATTCACCTGCAGTAGTGTCTCAGCCGAGGGCCTCTTACGGGTGCTTTTAATAAGAGACATCTTGACAAAACTATGGAACCCTGAAGACCTGCGGAGACAGGAGAGTGACAGGGTCGCATGAGGAGGGCAAGCATGGAAGATACTGGAACAAGGGAGAGAGAGGGACGCGGGGGAACGTGTATACATGAGGGTGGAATGTACATATATTTCACATGACCTGTTCATCTTACCACAGGGTTTTGTCCTTCAGTCTTGGTGGCTGGAAGCTGCTTTTGGACATCAGCATAAGTGCTCTGAAACATATTGTTAAATGTCACCGAGCTGAAAACCAGTTCAACACTTTACATGACGCCACTGCGGACTGAGCCGCTTTGAATACAGAGACACCCATTTGACTTGGTGTGTCGCATTAACCCTTCTGAAGCTAGCCAGCTCCAGTCATGTAGTCATCTTAAAAGCTATTGGCCGGTTTGTTAAGACCCCGGCTATATTGTTGACATTGTCGATGTTGAGATGTTAATCAGCAATGAGTTCTCACCCCCTACTGCGGTGTAGACGCGTTCCAAACCTGGGCAGTTGGCTAGCCATTATATTCCAAACCAGTATTTAGCAACTCCTGTAGCCGTGTCTTGGTTTGTCCAACACAATTAATCAGATATGAACAACTCTGGCTAGGGAGCTGCCTCCAATGCTCCCCACAAACAAACAGCTCTATTTAATGGATGTTAGTGGCCCTGTTGGACACGACGACACCATGAGGGGCTGAGTTGGGGGGGGGGGTTGACTGAGCCAACCGGCCAAATCCTTTAAGGTGGAAGCATCGAGTTAGGCTATTTTCTGATATGAGAGTACTGCATCATAAGACTGTGTGAAACGTTGCCGTCTGCACGTCGTGGATACATTTTAAGAACGGGTCTGCGCCACCAGCTCCTGCCCATGCCCTTGACCAAGGCACTGGACTTAAATAGGAGGTTTGTCCCCGGGCGCTGCACTGTCCTGTACCGCACTGCCCAATACAATATAACAGATTGAAAGAGAGGAAATTTAACGGGAGCATAGGACATATTTTGCAAAAATTAAGTTGGACAGATAGATATTTTTATCGTAGGCAGCTCATGCTAACTACCGTGGCTTTAGATCAGGGGTGGCCGATACCGTGCCAGCCAGCAGGCACCTGGTCGCCCTGTGAGTCGCCCGCGGGGCGTCTTCTAGGGGCTGGGCATTTTGACCTTCTTTTCTAATCAATAACACTTGCACTGATGTCGATTTGATGGCAATGACAACATTGAATGTACTGTATAATTGTAAAAAGGATTTATGAACTATGACCTTGTCTGGCAAGTTCAATGTCGCACGCACTCTTTGCTGAGACAAGCCGTGCAACTCTGGTTATTCAGGTAGTTTGTATCAAACGAGTAGAGTAGCCCTTCGTGTTACTCAGTACGCTTGAAGTAGCTCTCAGGTTTAAAAAGGTTGGGGACCCCTGCTTTAGATGGATAGTTCAAAATACCTTCCAGTGACTTAACAAAGCCTCAGTCCTGGGGGTCCCTCAGGGCACCCCGGCTGGCCGTGGCTCAGATAGTGGCCGCGTACGCACTCACCTCATGGGGTGCAGCTCGAACATGGGGGGCTGGAGCTCCGCCAGCTCGATGGCCGTGATGCCCACCGCCCAGATGTCACACAGGTGGTTGTACCCGCCCTTCTTCTCCACCGCCGCCACCTCGGGCGCCATCCTAGACGCACGCGTAAACGTTGACGTAGAAAGAGAAGAAGGAGAAGGCACTCGTTGGTTGGGTGATGAACTCAGTGGTGGATGGTAACAAAATGATGTGGGGGAGAGGAAATCAAACCCTTATTGGGGAGACTTTACATTAAGGGTAGATTAGTAAACCATCAATTAACATTAGTTAATGCCCCAATAGGCATTAACGAACAGTTAACTTATAGCCTAGTAATCATTTACTAATGGGGTTCATGTTAACTAAGATACAAAAGTTAATTAGGTATTATATAGGTATTGCTACTTTGTTTCACCCTATTATTACCCTTATCCCTATGCTACTGCTTTATAATAATGCTGATTACTGCATCGACTATTGCTGATTAATGGCGAGAGATCCGATAAAATAAATCCGGTATGGATGACATAGTACTCTGTGCAGTGGGTGACAGAGTGGGTGACAGAGTGGGAGAGAGAGACACTTCATCTTACCAGTAAGGCGTTCCTATGAAAGACTTTCTCTTGGCAACTGACGCGCTGATCTCTGCTGCCACCCCGAAATCAGCTGTCAGAGCAGAGAGGAGATTAGTGAGAACCCACAGAGCACGAGATGAAGGGCAGATAAGATGCAGGATGGAAGTACTGCAGCATGCTCTATGGCAATCAGCCACTGCAGTGCAAGAGTGTTTTCGATCCCTCTGTAATCATGTGTGCATGCTCGCTTCAGTACAGAAAGTCACATACCACAAAAACAGTGTGCGTGGGTGTGTGTGTGTGTGTGTGTGTGTGTGTGTGTGTGTGTGTGTGTGTGTGTGTGTGTGTGTGTGTGTGTGTGTGTCTATGTATGTGTAAGTGTTTGTCTGTGTGTATCTGTGTGTGTGTGTGTGTGTTTGTCTGTATGCTTATGTGTATGTGTATGTATAGTATGTGTGTGTCTGTCTCTGTGTGTGTCTCTGTGTGTGTGTATGTGTGCGTCTGTCTGGGTGTGTGTGTGTGTGTGTGTGTGTGTGTGTGTGTGTGTGTGTCGTGATCACAACCGACCTAGTTTCACATCTCCTCTCTCTGTCAGGAGGATGTTGGCGCCCTGTGGGGAGACGCTCCGATGAGTACAACCGTCCATCAACAACAACACGTCACACACACACACACGTTCACGTAGCTCCCCCCTCTACCCTCGCATCGCTGCCATCGCACGGAACGAGCGCTCGGCGGCCAACAAAGCACGCCGCTCACCTTTATATCTCTGTGCATCTTGCCCGCTTCGTGCAGGTGATGCAAGCCCTGAAGAGGATAAAGAGGAAACAATCAGTTCCAGGTGGGAACCCCTGACAGACCCACACCCACCCTGAGGACCCGGGGCTCTCTGGGTGTCTGCTCGTTCTGAATGGCCACTGTGACTGCGCCTCACCTGCAGTGTTTCCCGGCAGACGTAGGCTATCTGTTTCTCCTTCAGAGGGCCCGTCACTAGAGGAACACACGCAAATATAAATAGAGCTTAGAATGCATCGCTTACTGCATAGCCGACCACTTATTAAAGGAATCCAAACTTATTTTGTTCTTGTTTATTTGCCTTATGTCTTTTATTTCTCTTCCATTAAATTGGTCCGTTATTGATCAAGCTTGCCTCTGCCACAGACATACAGAGCAGTTCATTTGAGCAACTACTCCCAGAAAAGAATGTTATCCGAAAACCAAAAGTGCTCATTTTTGGTACCGACTGGTACTTTGGTAAAGGCTAAGACCAAATGACAGCTAACCCCAAACCTTAACTCTAGTGTGTAGACAACACCTCCTTAAAACAAGTCTACACTGCACGGTGGAAAAAAAAACTGAAAAACAGACACACGCATAGCCTTTGTTATTTTGTGTGATGTGTTTGTGTGCGTGCATGTGTGTGCGTACATGCGTGTGTGTTTACCCTGGTAAATATCCTGTAGCGACCCTCCCCCACAGAACTCCATGCAGATCCACAGCTTAGTATTCCTGTGGAAGGTCCTCTATCAGTTCTGTTTGACACTTCTTGAATCACACACTGTATACAGCCCGGAATTTATTCTCAGGCATAGCAGAAGAGTTTCAAATGGGCGAATCATTCTCCTCGGAGGAGCATTGTCTGTTCATCCACGTGTCACAAATAACAGGGCACTGTTCTACTCAGATTCAAAAACATGTGTATGTCGACTGACTATCGGCTGTCATATCGATGAACACATAGTTGTTGGCTGGGGATTCCCATAATGATCTACTAAAGGATTCAACTGAAAGATAAAGAGGACTTCATGTTACAGAGGAGACATGCCTGCAAAACACATACACACACACACATACACACATGCACACACACACACACACACACACACACACACACACACACACACACGCACGTAAACAAAATATTCCCTCTACTAATACAGCACCTGTGGTAGCTGCCAAAATAGGCCACAATGTTTTTGTGCTTGCACTCCTTCATCATGGTAATCTCCTGTTGGATGGCTGTGATGTCATCGCCTGAACACAGAGGGAGGTTAGCCAGAGGTGCACACACACACTTGCTTGTGAGCTTGTGTTGTGTTTGTGATTGATCCAAGTTGAGCCAGGTGAAGGCTATAGAAGGACATACCAGGGTCCAGTTTGACGATCTTAATGGCCGTCATTTCGGAGGTCTTGATGTTACGGGCCTGTGAATAATAATGCGATGTTACTATTCAAGTCGTGTTATTATATACAGGGGGAAAATCATTGGAAGCAGCACACAATGGCATCGTTATTGCGACAGAAAATATAAATTGCAAGCCTACCACTCTTATGAAGTAAATATGAAGTAAAAATAAGTACATTGTGATATATCACTGCATAGTTTTCTATTTCTTGCCTTTTTATTCAAATCAAAACACAAAACAAAACCTGTCTGAGATATCATGCAGAGCAAGGTTTTCTTAAAAGGTTGCCCTTGTAGACTGTTCTGCATGTTTCTGTTTGCTACATAGCAAAACCCCAGGGGTCCAGATCTTATCCTGCTTTGTGACATTAGGACAAGGAGGACAAGACTAGGACCTGTAGTGGCTCTGCCTTCCCATCGTGGTCACCTATTGCCACCTGTCCCTGTTTGTATTGTGTTTAAAGTTTTTCCTTTGAAATTGTTCTGTTCCAAGTCCTTTCAATGACAAGTTTCGACACAACAGGGGGACGTCATTTCTCCTCCGTTTCATGAACTCCGAGTCCACTCAGAGGAAGATCAGGAAAAACCTGTGGGCCGGGGGAACTCAAGATAACGTGGAGAAAAACAAAAGAAAGCGGGAGGGGAGGATGTTTGGAGAAATAACCCGCCACATCGTGTTCTAACCATGTTTGTGAGGCGGTCAGGGGATTAGTCATGCCCCTTCTCTCTAATGACTGGCCAAGCCGTGGAATGACACAGTGAGGGATTTTTTTTTTTCATCCCCAGAAAACAAGAGCTAGCGCAGGTTGCTTGTAGTGGCTTGGCTGCATCACCTTCCTGTTTTGCTTCCTGTCGTACAACAGCCAGCACACTTCCTGTGACTGAAAACGTCTGAGGTATTTCTGTAGTACAGGTCCAACTAGTACCGAGTGTAGTCCTACTGAACCCAGCTCTCCTTGAGGATTTGGGGGATATTGGGTCACACAAGCCTAGTTTACCAATTGTACTGCCCGTAAAACTAAAATTTAAATTAGACTATTGGATTAGCACATAAAAGCAATAGGGTGGTTCTAGCAAGGTACAAGATAATTTTACACCAACTGGTTGTCACTCACCATCGACCACCACTTCATTGATAAAGGGGAAGTATTTTCTTTTTTGTTGTGTTGAAAACGGACGTGTTGCCAATGACTAAAATATGCCAATGAGTGAAAGTGGGGATCATTTTTTCTGTAAATAACGGCGAAGTCAGAAATCCACACAGGGTACCAACTGACGCTGTCAGTGCCCAGTGGTTTGACCTTTGACCCATTGAGAGACAGCGTCAGAGAGAGAGATTGGTCTTGGATGAGGGGAGGAGATGATGTATTATTGTACAGTCAGAGCAAGGAATGCGACCCAACAAAAGATTGCATTGCTTGCTCAAAGGCAAAGAAATATGAGAATGACGACAACCTGTAGCTCGCTTGTGAGATTATTTAGAATGTACTTGAGCCGTACTCCTCAAAGGATTCAAAGTGTTCAATATCAGAGGCTAAATCAGAGATACAAAGAAGACGCAAACTCCTGTTGCTTTAGATTCTGGGCGTTTGGAGAGCAAAGCACATCCTGTAGCCTACCTTTCTTCATCAGAACAAAAACAATAACCTAAATGTTTTGTGGTCAATATTGTAGGACACGATCTACATAACCCGGCTGTTTCCAAATGGCCTTATCTTTAAAATAATAATATTGTACAATTGAGGAGAAAGAGTCCTAGCGTTGATAGTGTCAAGTAGGCTATTGAATGCAATTGCTGTATGATCATCCGTCTCGGTCTAAAATGTCCGGGTTTTAAATATTGCGGGTAAATCTTCATCTGGGCAACTACAATAGTTAATACACAGTTATAGTCATATGGCTCATTAATGCATATTAAAATATAATGTTTGCAGCTATCTGACGTCATGTATATTAGAAAAACTCGACCTGAGTTTTTAAAAAATGCGCATTCATTTATTTCACACAGAAAAGTCAACGTCAAATACCGAATAACGAGAAGGAAAAAAAACTTAACGGGGACCTTTCCTGACGAACTAATCAGACATATTGAAGTACTAATAACAGGTCAAAAGAGAAAATCGTGCAACTTTTTGCGGATCGACGTGTTCTGGAACTCTGCATTACGGGTCGTGCACGACCCAGCACGAACATCAGGCGAGCACGAGCACCGCAAGGACCCCGGATCCCCCACTCACCTTGAACACATCTCCGTACGTGCCGCACCCTATTCGATGAATTAATTCATAATCATCCAAGGGGTCGAGGAACGAAACTCCTATTGTATTCATACTTGGGGAGGGAGAAACTAATTAAGTATCCCGATAGTGCTTTAGTCGAGCATCACAATGTTTGGTAATTAAGATACAAGCAAGAGGATGTAGCAGCAGGACGTCTATACCTGACTTAATGACTCATTAGAGCGGACTCAATTACGCTATATTGATCTAGAATACGGACGACTGCGACGACATGATCCTTCTTTCTCCGCCGTTCATGATTGATTAGTCCAAAGCCAGTGTGGCACGAGTCGGAGAGTGCTGTAGTCTCTAGAAAACGGGTCCGGAGCTTTCGACTCAATTGCGCATGAGCGAATCAGAGCCTGGGAGCTCGCGCGGTGACACGACGGTGTACACTTTGCTTCCGACACCTGCGAACCCAGCACAACCCAGTGCCATGTGATCCACGAGCAGACTCATTAACACCACATCCGTTTCTCGTTTTAATATTTTATTACTTGTCGATTTAAAAACACAAGTTCATTGAGCAATTGTAACTTAGAAGGGGCCCACCTAAAGTGATTCCCTTTGAAACAGTGCCTGGTCTTCCTTCTCTAATCATTAGAAATAGGTCTACATCAGCTACTCTCAAAGCTAAAGGCCACCTACATTGGAGGAACAAAAAAAGGCAAAGTAAGGCAACATATAGCTAGCGAGATAAGCTGACAATAGAGCAGAGTTGGACAATGTTACATGGTAACTATCCTAATTAAGTTTCAACAAGTTTCACTCAAACTGGTGTTAATGAAAAAAAAAAACATGATCTAGGGTTGTAAAAGGTGATATTCACACTAAGATGTGTACTGAACTACTGACGAAGTGGATGTTTATCAAAAAATCTCTCTTCGACCGGACAGGACTTCCACATTTCAAACTGAACCACAGCCTGTAGAGTTAGTGAGGGCACGGCTTCGACACGCACACACCGCACACTGACTGACCTCAAGTGTGTGTGGGAGAGAAAGGTATTCGGCTGCAGAAACAGCAGAATCGAACCCTTGTGTGAAAACACAGCTCAAAAAACGTTCACAAACCAACAAAATAAAATAAAAAGACCAAACTTGGAGGAATCCACTAGCGTGTCATCATTTGGCTTTCACAGTACAGCAGAATCTCCCCCGCCCTTCCCCTTTCAGAGAGACTTGTTTTGAGACTTCCCCGTTCAGAGGGAACTGTTTTGAGACTCCCCCGTTCAGAGGGAACCGTTTTGAGGCTCCCCCCGTTCAGAGGGAACCGTTTTGAGGCTCCCCCCGTTCAGAGGGACCCGTTTTGAGGCTCCCCCCATTCAGAGGGACCCGTTTTGAGGCTCCCCCGTTCAGAGGGACCCGTTTTGAGGCTCCCCCCGTTCAGAGGGACCCGTTTTGAGGCTCCCCCCAACAGAGGGACCCGTTTTGAGGCTCCCCCCGTTCAGAGGGACCCGTTTTGAGGCTCCCCCGTTCAGAGGGACTTGCGCTGGCGCTTCAGGAAGGACATGGAGTAGTCCCCGGCGGGGGTGCTCTTCTGCCTCTTCATCTGGACCTGCGACTGGGCCGTGAGCTGCAGCTTGATGGCACTGGAGTTGACCTTCGCCGCGCACAGGAGCCCCTTCATGCCCTTCATCTTCTCGCTCTGGAAGACCACCACGGGGCCCCCCAGGGACCCTTGTTGCTGGGCCGAGGGGGGCGGCGACGAGGGGTTAGACGACGACGGGCTGCGGGGCGATTTGGCCTTGCCCTCCGCGTCCACCGCACGGGGGGCCCCCTGGTGGGACGATCGCCGCCGGCCCCCGACCTCCGCCGCCTTCTTGGGCGGGGCGGAGGGCAGGGGGCCCGGCGGGGACGCGGCCCCCGAGGTAGGCAGGGAGGGGAGGCCCTGCTGCTGCTCCTCCAGGCGGGACTCGCGACGGGGCCCCCGCCGCCGGCCCTCCCGGGGGTCGTCACTGGACTGGTCGTCCTCGTCCTGGGAATCGGGCTCCTTGGTGATGATGGACACCTTCTGGCGGATCTGGGGGGGGGGGGGGGGGGGGTCAGGTTTTTAAAAGGGTTTAAATCGGTTTAAAGATGGAAAGTTACATCAGCTTCAGGCTCTGGCGTTCACCGACCTTGGGGTCGTTTTTCTAGCTGCTCAAGTCACAGAATGAGGAATGCTGTGCAGTGGCAACACGCCATTTGCAGACTACTGCAAGCTTTCGATAGCAGCACATTCATAGTAACCTGGTCTTTTCCTATTCTTTATCTGATGAGGGCCAGGGAGGATTTCTTTAAGGAAACCTCTACAGATGAAACACATTGAGGCTCAAATTGGGATGATGGATTGTTAAAGAATTTTGTGCATCTTTCCAAAACCACCCGCCATGTTGGCTCACTTTAGTGTTCATTCGGAGCCAGTGTCAAAAAGGCAAAATCCTCCGGAAGCGCAGTATTTTCAAATACCTTTGGCATTTGTGTTTTATTTGGGGTTCATTGCTAGAACAGCATGTATCTAAAATAGAAAAAGTTAAAAAGTGTTGCCACTTGGTGGCCCCTATTGTAAACTAAATCTAATTATACAGGAAAGATGCAGAAACTTCTTCAAAAACCTCTTCCCAGCAGCAGAATGGGAGCCTCCACGTGTCAAACCGTTGTGTCCCGGCCCTTTAAGGGGCCGTGCGGTCGTCGGAGCTCACCTGTGAGTCGAAGCGGCTCAGCGACTGCACCAGGTAGGTGGCCCATCCCACGTGGAGCACGGGCGTGGGGCTGCCCTCCTCCCACTTACAGATGCCGTCGTAGAAGCGCAGCAGGTGGGCAAAGCACTCGGCGTCCTGCAGGGCCGAGAACACGGCGGCTTGGCGGGGTTGGTCCTGAGACGGGGGGGGGGGGGGGGAGACACAGAGAGACCAAAACGACTGTGACTGGGGATGGAGAGTCTCCAGAGAACGTGGCGCGTTTGGCCCGGAGTGGGCTTAATAGAGAACCGACCCAATCCATCAGTGCAGAAAGGCATTAGGAGAGACATGGGATGTAATTACCGCCAGCCTATTTCGGGAGGACGGGGGGTTATTTAAACATGGCGGCTGTAGGAGGGGAGAGAGGAAGGGAGCTTGGGTTCCACACAAGAGTATCGAACAGAAAGGTGGAGAAAGTTCCTACCTTGTCCGATTCCTCTCCTTCCTCCCCGGTGCTCTCGGTGGCCGTCTCCTTCAGCAGGGTGGGGATGACGTCGTTGGCGATGTCGAAGAACTCCTTGTAGATCTCCTCGTCCTCGCGGAAGTAGTTGTATCTGATGGTGGAAAATCACAATAAGAACAAAAGGGGAGGGTGGAGGGGGAGGGTGTGGTGCATTCCACTGTGGTGTCTGGGGAGTACTGATGTATACTATGCATACACAACAGCAAATTTGTACCGTTTTGATGTTTAATTTAAAAGGTGACATATTATGCAACCAGGTGTGAGGGTCATTAGCCGTTACAAGCTGTTTTGAAAATCTGACTCTTCTCTACAATGTCAGAAGTGTCCACCTAGAATGATGTATGACCGATAGATGAGCAACGTTTGCTACACTCCACTGGGTAGGCTGGTAGACTGATCTATCCAGCACACATCTAGGTGGACACACTCACTTGTGATGTCAGAAGAGGCCTACTTTCAAAGCGGTTAATAGTACTCAGAATTGTTGGTATAATATGTCACCTTTAAGGAGATATATTTGCATCTGCAGGTAAAAAAAAATTGGCGTACTAAGCCTATGACCGCCATCTTGCGCTGAAAGAAATCGAACAATTTATGAACCAATCTATTATGCACAGTATGGGTGGCAAAAGTGCATTCATACTTAAAAAATAATCACTGAAGGGCTTTGTTTAAAAAAATTATAACATCGAAATATATCTTACATTCATTCATTGATGAATGAATGATTGACACCATGATTCACAACTTATTTTTACGTTGCTGCAATAACAAGGGCCCTGAAGAAAAAAAACACAAATGCATAAACCGGGTAGGATCCGTTGTTTGAAGATAGGATTGTCTAAATTGCTCCGGCCGAAAAATGAAGAACAATGAGGACGGGAAGAGCTGGGAAGGGAACAGGAAGCTGAGTGATGGGGACGGGAATAAGGCCGGGTTGCCGTGGCAGCGGCAGACATCCTCACACAGGACAGAAGGGGGCCCGAGTCCGTCTAGCCGGCCCACCAGTGGAAGGTATTTTTAGTTTAAGTGGGAGGAGGCCAAGCTTTTTTAACTGTCCCCGTGCAGAGCATGGGGGACAGTAGTTAGGGAGGGAGAATTCGCCGCGCCTTCCTCGTAAACCCTGCCCCCCTGGGAGAGGATCAAGGGTGTCACGCAACAAAAGGGAATGAGTTTTAATGGGAAACTATTGAGGCTGAGTAATCAAATCACCTTTATAAGTGAAGTTTGAAAATAAGAAATATAGGTCGAATTTCTAATTAAGTGTTGGGTTGAAGAAAGTGCATGAGAATAGGATTAGTATTTACTGCCACCTGGAGTATGGCTGAGGAAATAACTTCTCACGTTAATGTTGGAGATAATGTCATCTAAATGCTGCTTGAGACTATAACAATGGCCACTTTAAGATAGTCTATTTCAAAACAAAAACACTCATACTTAATATAAAAACCTGGCCAACTTTTGCGTCAAGAAAATATGACATAACGTTGAGAATGCATCCAACTTCCATAATACACGGCACAGCTACAAATCCAACTAATAGCAGACAACGATAAAATAAAATGAATTAGATATGATTTGATTAGCTGGTGCTAAATTGACAGGCTTGTAAGTTGTGGCCGTTCCAGGCCTTAAATGAATGTTTATAGAAAAACATTATCAGATAATTAAGCCAATGTATTTCCACAAGTTGTCAATGCGACCAAAAACAGTCAGCTTTAGAGGAGGCTATTTTCATTAGACTCTTAGGAAAGCACCATGTTTGAGCTGGTCCCGCCCACCATCAACATTTAAGAAATGCCTTCTCGCCTGCTTCTTGTAGACTGAATTCATCAGGGAGCGGGGCTATATCGCTGTTCAGGATTTCGCTTTCTCCACTAGCTGTAAATTAGTCCTGGGGCAAGGCGTAGCCCAAATATTTATCGACGTTATGCCAACACACTTACTCTTGCATGACCTGTGCAGCCTCGGCCCAGGCCCCGAGCGCGTCGCGCACGTTGCGGTGCCTGTAGTGAAAGCCCGCCAGGTACATGAAGGGGTAGATGTGCTCGTTGTTGTAGTACTTCTGAGCCGAACCCACCGCCTGGGAGGGAATGGGAATGGGAAAAAAATACACAGGTTCCCAGTGAGCAACCCTACCGTGACATTGTACTGAAGAGAGGTTATGCCTCAGTACTGTCCCCACAAACCGTCTTACATTTTATTTTGTGCATTCCCACGTATTTCAGCACTTGGAATATAAGTTAATTAAAAATGGTATCTCGTTGGAAGGCCTATCTTAAAAAAGGATTATGGAATGTGTCAGTCATTCATTTTTATAAGCCATCTACGATGCCTGTACAAGCCTTTACAAGAAGGAGTCTGTCCCATTTCATCATTGTCATTAGATTCCTCTGGCTCCGTTCGGATGACCAGGTACCTCAGGGAGTGGCTCCAAACGGAGTGGTATGGAGCACAGGGGCGTTACCGGGACAGGACTAAACTCCACCTATTCCCAATCAACGGCCATCCCCAGCTCATTGATACGTGACGCGTGTACCTTGAGGTGGATCTTGATGGGGCTCTCCTTGCCGGGGATGGGTTCCTGGTCCTCCAGATCAGCCAGGGTTCCCATGGCCATGGGGTATCTGGAACACAGCGCCACGAGCAGAGAAACAGGCACGGTCACTTATTAATATAATTTGTGGGGGCGAGTGTATATAAACACATGATATTGATCAGACCTAGTACCGACATTAAGGCCCGTTATCCTACCTTTCCAGGTCTCCTCGGTCATAGAGCAACCACAGGAGTTTCTGTAAGGGATTGAAAACAGGAAAATAAATTTAAAAAAAATACTCAGGAGCAAGAAAAAGATTGTATTGCGAGCTACATGTGCCGACGGTATGGGTAGGCGTTACCTGCTGGAGCTGCAATAGCTCAGAGCTGTCCGTGTGCAGGTCCAGCGAAGGGTTGATGGCACACACCATGAAGGCCACCTCCATGTTTCGGTTACACTTCATGTACGAGCCTTTGAGGTAAAGCCAGCTCTGAATAGAAAATGCACAATAAAACAAAAAGCACAGTTGAACAAACCCATACCAAGACAGAGTAGTGGGTGTATGTAAGCGTGTGTAGAATTATAATCACAATGTTCCATAGAACATTGTTCCTCAACACTTGGGCCAGGTTGTGTTGCTTGACAACCAGACTAATACAGCCACTGCAATGGCTGGTATTTCACCAGAGGGGGGTGCTGTTCCTATTCTTTGGTTATTCAATCACAAGAGACATGTGACTCGACTACTCAATTACACTGATCTGGTTGATCTGGTCACTGCGGACGTTGAAGCTGTACCAGACGACAGGGTCTTCTGCAGCCGTCGGAGGGGTGGGGGGCACGGCCTCACCTTTTCGTTGACTCCGGTGGTGATGGTTTGACCGCGTCGGTCCTCGTTGCCCTTGCCGTGCCAGGTGACTTCGGCGGTCTCCTCCCCGTTCTTCCCGAAGATCACCCAGGCGTGGTCCTCCGACAGCCCGAGGTGCACGTCCCGCAGCCCCAGTACCTGGCAGGCCGCCACCACCGCAAACGCCACGCCGGAGCTGTCCAGCTTGGTTCCTGCACCACGGCAACACATTGATCAGTCCATCGACGGCATAAAAAAACAACAACACACACACCATATCGACCATTCAATCAAATGTAACCTGACTGACTTGCATAATATGCAATGATTCATGTTTTAACACTGTAGTATACGACTATACTTGGTCACAGCCTGGTTTCGATGCTGAACCACCCGTACAGGCTGAAACAAGGTTACTGATCTGACTCATTACCAATATTAACTCTACAATATGTACAATCATCAACTCGCAACTTTTGAATTCAGAGCGATCGCACATGCCTCCGAGTTGTCACACGTTTGCGAGGTCTCTTCTGCATTTGCAAGATACCCTTATCTGATACCAGCCTGGGAAACCCCCCTGCATGAGGGACCAGTACGAGTCAGACGTACCAGTGATGAGGCTAAAAAGAGACTGGATATGGGCGCGGTCCTTGAAGTAGGAGCGACTCAGACTGTTCCAGATGACGTCCGACACCTTCTTCACCAGCTCCCGGCTGGAGCCCCCGGCCGGGTGCCGGTACTGAGAGAGGTCCACCGCGCCGCGGATCTGGGCCGTGAAGCGCTCGTGCAGCGCCGAGATCATGCCCAGCTCCACCGTCGGGAAGCAAGAGTTCGGGCAGTCCGGCTCGAGGGGCTCGAACTGGACCCCGGGCACGTTGATGGGGATGACCCGGTTCACCGCCAGGAAGTGCTCCACAAAGCCAAGCACAAGGGACAGAAGGGCCAGGTCAGGCTCAGGCTTCCGGAGCTCGGTCTCAAACAGCTGGAACACTCCGTCGATCCCCCGCAATGGGAAGTGTTTTTTCTGGGCCGAATGAAGCCCCATATTATCCTCGTCCAATCACTCGGGTGTACTTGATCTTTATCACCTGCTGTACTGGATGATACAATAACTGTGTTAAACATCAGTCACCTAAATACATTAAGGGTAATAAAACAGCCAACGAGAACCTTGATGTATCCGTTGCTAGGTTACTTATTTGATCATGGAACATGGTCTTTAAACCCACGTACCCGTTATCAGAGCTGAATCATAGACCGTTAAGAAAAGAAGAAAACTGAATGGCGCGCTGAGTGGGCGGGGCTGTGACAAACACCATACGAACGCAGAAAGGTGAAGCTACATATTACAACGTTAGCAATAAAGCATTCTAAAGATAAAATGGTTGTGAAAGGTACATTAAGTATTAATGTACAATTTCTGATAGAAAATATACATTTTCGACCATTATATTAAACTATATAGACTGAAAGACGCCATATAGCATCCCCAGCATTATACTACTGAACGAAAACACGTTATAATCGAGGTTTATTTCATATCTAAGAAAAGAAAATAAGAACACACATTCATCCGAAAAACACTGGCGAAAGAAACGCATAAAAAATATTGTGTAAGGATGGGTGATGACAATAGTTAGCTTAGCTACAAGTGGCTAGTTAGCCTTCTGGTTGCCAGGCCAAATAATAGATAAGATACACTTTCCACACAAGGTTACTCTGATACCTTAGAAATTTTGAGGAGCTTCGGTGTTACCAAATCGTTGTTCATTCACCGGAGAGGGCATACAAATCCAACCTTTTGCCGGTCATTACAAACGCACTTGCTTTACAGCCGCAGCCACATGTTTTTGTTTGTGTCTGTCCTTTTGCCGCTCAGTTCGGGCTGTTCGAAGAAGACCGTGGACCGCTTCGCATACGTACGCCTTGTCGTGCCAGATCTCACAGCAACTGAGACGCCCATGTTGAAACGCCCCAGTCCCATCCACATGACATATCTGACGCGTGTCTAGAGCGCTTAGCTGACGCAAACCCCAAATGCATGCATGGAAATGTAGTCGTTAGTGGCAGTAGTCCTGTAACACAATCCCCAGCAGAGGGCCACATTGTCACATGATGCCCCAAACCATGGTTACTGAACGAAACAAAGTAAACGTTACATAATTGGAAAAAATGCGTGCTAAAATATAGATTATATTATATAATTTTGGCATTATCTGAAGATAACACCAAAAAATATAGCGACAGAATTGCCCATGCAAGCTAATTGTAGGCAAAATTTCAATCGTGGTGATATTTCCGCAGATGATTATGCATTCTTACCTTCACCAATATTCTAATGAAAATAAAAAGGGGATTTCAGATGTGGGGATTTCCAACGTTTAATGTTAAACAAAATGCAACGGTATCGTGTCAATACATGACGGCACTTGGTTGCTGAGTATGCCTTTAAGCGAGCCCATGTCTGGTTCTCACCGTGATATTTTCCTTCCACAGAGTCCGCCTTGTTTCGCCGTCTATCGTCTCTGACGTCTCGCTCCTAGCTCTAGTAGTAGTCAGTGCTCACACGTCTGCTCACAGGGAGAAGAAGGTGGACAAGCTGCATCACCGGCCGCTCTTAGGGACTACGTCTACGTTGAAAGCCAGACAAATACATTAGATAGTTCAAATATCGCTCTTGCTTTCAACGACACAGACATTCGTCGCGTTTGATCGTTTTTGAAACTGCAGTAAAATGGATCCAATGAATCAATCCGCCCAGATCTCGTCGTCGCAGGGACTCGCCGATGGACAGATTGCTGCCCCCAAAGAGTCTAAAATGTCCGGTAAGAAATAGTCATGATATACCTTTTGAGGTTTGGCCCACGGTTATTTAGATTCCATTAAAGAATTTCGTATTTTCGATGTCTGTGTCGACCTGCCCCATTTATATCCCCTCATCTATTCTTCCATGTGCGACAATCATGAAAAACGTCTGATTCCCCCCTCGATATTAAGCTGTTTTGTATAAATGTTATAAAACTACTGGATGGTAAAATTGTGCTTTATTGGTAATGCAAGCATACGACTTGTATAATCAGAAACACCTGTGGTGAGCTGGGAACGAGTGCCAAATCGGCATTTGGGTTTGACTATTAAAACCGACACAAACGGGCCTTAATTACGTCTCGGATGGTTCATTTCGTGGTGTATTTTTTTCGCCTTATTTGGCGGTATCCCGGGGCCAACTGTTGACCAAACGAACACCACACATACGTCGAGACACGTACTCGAAACATGGCAATAAACGCGTTTTACACGTTGCCATGTCGTTATGCAGAAAAGCTAGTTATGCTGCTAGCATGTTTCCCTTGCCCTCAATGCTTTCGCTCGCAGAACCAATTTGACCTGAAATTCCGCCTCATACGAGCAGTATGAGAGGGGAACGCCCTTTATTCCCGGCTCTGCCCGTGTCGAAATGGCTTCATGGGGCGAAGGCAACAGCGGTCACCATTGCAGGGGCATTGTTAGCACACCGCCTGGTCAACGGCGAGGGGACGAAGCACCGCTATGGCGCTGCAACGTCTCCTCATTTTAGTAAACAAACCCACGACATATCTCAGACATTTTGAAATAGCCATTTTATATCACGACAGCACGTATCATTTGAAGCTGATTAGACTCGGGATGGGAATGTTTTTAAAACAAAGGCCATGCACTGCCTGTCTGTCATGGCCTCGTTGACATATATTAGGGAGGGGCAGGAGGCCTGTAGTATCAGCGTTGGATTATTTGTGTCAGCACCATCCTCACTGAGCTAAAGGATGCACCCATCCATTGATGTACAACAGCGTCAGACATCCCCTATTTTCTAACCAAATATTTCATTTTTCCTTTCAGACGATGTCCTTAGTAGATGTACAAGATCTTTGATTATTAGTGTATAACAGTTAATTTGAAAGCCAGAGAGAAATCATTCAATGTAATTATTTCACCCAAATTACATATTGATATCATATAGTCAGTTGAACTCAACGCAATGGGTAAAAGTATTGTTTGATATTGTGAAAAACAGAAAGCTTAGCTGTGTGAACACACATTTTCAGTATCTTCTTATTGGAAAAACATTACCAGTTCCAGAACCAGCAGGCAGTGATTATTTTTTTTCTTAATTGCTTCTACATCCATGCTTGGATTTGAACAGTACTTTGAACGACAATATTCACAAAGGATCTGACACACTTCAAAGCAGAGACCTAATTTCTTAAACTACATTGCAACAGATTTTACTGAAAATTAGGCCTACATCGGAGTATAAACAAGGCCGTATTTCAAACAATAGTTTCCAAAATTCAAATAAGATGGTGATTCTTGAAGTTGTATGTTAACAAGTCTAACGTTTTCAACTGTTAAAAGGTGACCCTAATCCTGTGACAATCAAAAAGCACTAAAGAAACCATGTCCTAGCACTCGAATCCAATGAAACGTTGCTGCACCGTTCTCCGGTCTTTCATTTGCCTCGGGTTCTTGATTCCTCACAGTTTGTTCTAACTGCTACTCAGCATATCCTAACGTTGTTACATGTTTAGGCATATATGAGACCTGGAGCTATATGTACTACGTAACACAATGGATGTCTAACCTGTATTGTTGTCCAACCTGATTTGGGTCCTATCTTTTTTATGGTTTGTGCTTACATATGTCATCATGGCGCTGTTAGATTTGAACAAAGATGGAAAACAGGGAAAAAATGTCTCTAAGAATCCTCTTGTAACATGTGTTTACCTGGGTTACTGCAGAAAAATAGTGAGGACTCAAAACATGTATGTATTTTCTGCTCATTCAGAATGGGATCTGGGGCTGATATATTCAATGAATGGTTCGAAGCTAAACATAAGGCTTGTTCTTTGAGGCTGACATTTCTGTCTTTCCTCAGAGTAGGCAAGACATGCAGCCACAAGCCGGCTGTCCATAAATTGCAATCTCAGATAATGGCCTAAAGGAATTCGTTTTTAGGCTTTTATGTGGGTGCGTTGGCAGAATTTCTTTGGAATTTACAACTTACAGGGTCAAAGGTGCGCACGATCACTAAGTGCACCGTGTTCCCGAAAGGTCCCCTGCCACAGATGCTCATTTCCACAATTAGCCATGAGTTTGCATAAGGGTTAATTGCAGACCAAAGACCCTTCTTATCTGGAAACCTAACTGTAATGGTTTATGGGGAAATAAGGGAAGGTGCAGCAGTGTGTGATAAGTGAACAGCGATGACTGGGCCATTGGAATGCTGCAAGGCTAGGGCTGGGCACTAGTAAACTGCCCAGCCTGTCTCCAAACCTGTCCCAAGGACACCACCCCTCCGCCCAATGGGCTCTGGTGCATCATCAGTTCTGAGTCATGGCCAAAGGCATTCCTCACGCGTCAGTCCCAGTGGTTTACATGCATGGGAGGTGGACGGAAAATGTAAGCGTTCTTGACAGGTATGAAATGCCAGTTAAGTAGTGTTGAGCTTGAAAACAAGTCGTCTTTACAGTTTTAGCTATTCTATTTTTTTTTGGATAGAAATGCTATTACTTCTATTCTAAAATATATAGTAAATACATGTACAAACCAAGCTGTTTTGAATTGGTTCAATCCTGCCTGCTTAGAGTTTAAGTACATTTATTAATATATATTATTTGCAAAAGTAAAGCAACATAAATTTAAGTTATTTATTGGTTCTTTCACCATATAATTGCATTAAGGTTGAATCAGTGAAGCCTTAATTGATATCTCTTCCTCTGTTCTCATTTAAATCTCATCTTTGTCGAGGAGGGTTTCAACAGGCTTACCTGGCGGGATGCTCATCCTTCTTTCCTTACCTTTTTTTGTTATTTTTCAGATTCCTTTCTTTCCTCTTCGCCTGTATCTCTCATTCAGTCTCCTCAAGGCAAGTGTACGGTTCTCTTTAACGCTGCACGCCTGCTCTCCACCCCTCCCCCCCCCCCCCCTGTTCCCTCCTCTATTCCCCCTCATATCTGCTCTTAACTGGCCCTGGCCTACGCCAACTAAGCTGTACTGCCCTCACCATGCCTCTCTAGTTCCCTGCTCCTGCTCTTACGACCAACCGTCCTGTAGGTGTGCTCAAGTCTAGTCTAGCTAACACTGTTCCGAGGGCTACAGAATCCCCTCGATTCACCGTGACGGCCGTGAGTTCCTGCAGTGAGTTCCTGCAGTGAGTTCCTGCAGTGAGTTCCTGCAGTGAGTTCCTGCAGTGCCTCACTAGCCCCACTGGGTGCCTTGGTTGGTGCAGGACTTTGGAACGGAGAAAGGGTCTGCGTGTACGATGCCTGGCACTCGTTCTGTGGGACTGCGCTAAAGTGATACATGATTTAGTTGGTTTCAAAAGAAAAGCCTCCAGTGGTATAGCCAAGCCCATACTCTGGAGCAAGACCAGTGTTGCAGAGACTAGTTCTTGGGTTAACTGGCTCAGACTCTGCTGTACTTGCTCAGCATTATCCCCTACCGGTCTGGCTTAAGACATCCCTCCTCCACTGGCAGCTCGACTAATTGTATCCATCTGTGTCACCCGCTAACTGACCCTAGGGGGGGCTATGCTAATTAGTACGTGGGGGACAGAGCATTATAAATGGCATTTTGTCGTTTTCTTAACCTCACCTAGGCATATGCATTAAACATGCTAACTTGCCTCACCTCACTTGAGGTGAGAACTACCCAAAGTGAATAGCCCTTGAAGCTGACTCGCATCAATTTTGGTGTGCCTCTAGCATTCTGCAGAACTTGCTGCTACTCTACCCTGTTACCATAACCCAATCTAATCCTTCCATTGAAACCAAACGTACAGATGATTGCACCCCCGATCCATTTCGGTCTTTCCCGTTCGCCAGCCAGAGAGAGCACTATGTAGGTCAGCAAGCTCACTCCAGGTTCACGCTAATCCCATGATTGCCTCCTTATTTTAAGGAGGCAATAACAAGTTCAAGTTGACTTTGTGTGCAGCGAGAGAGGAAGTCTAAACATGGACTGGTGTCAATGGGGATGGGGTGTCCTGGTGGTTCTCCAGCCTTGCCCAGCACCCATCCACCCCACTGAGCAGGTCATGGAGGAGGAGCGGCATCTGCTCCCCGCCCCAAGGACTCTTCCATGGGCGTTACCATTACCTCCTGGCTGCTTGATCCCCCTCTCCACTTAATGCATATATTTTGCTTATGGCTTTTTTCTAAGGCTTTTGTGCATGTCTTTCCATCTGCGCTGGAGTAGGGTTTTCTTCATCAGACTATTGTTTGTTTAGCATGAGGTTCTGCCTCCTATTCTCAAAAGACGTTATTTAAATTGGTTTCCTAAAATTTAAGACGAAAGATGTTAATGCTAGTGCAGAGCTAGATGGATCTGTTTGTTTTAGTTTCACTTGATATTAAATGGTTTCAAATGATAACTTTTCTATTAAAATAAAAGTTAACTCTTTAACAGTCTGGTATCCAATTGTCTCCTTCTCGTGCCACTGCGTTGAGGAATAGGGATTACTTGTAGTTTTGCAGGGGGATGAAATGCATTTTACCAATACAAACCTAAAAAATGTGGGTAGCACCGATCGAAAAGATAAAATTCCCATTGCATTATTCAGAAAGAACTTCAATGATAATCCCATCTGGAATACACAGGCCTTCACAAACAAGGAAGTTGACATTCAGTGAAATCCACAAATCGGTTCTTTAATTCCGTGCCCTTGTCTTGGTGCCTCACGTTTGCACTGGTCTCCCAGAGTAGTTGCTGTTTCATAATTTGTTTACCCTCGGTGGAGGCAATGGACTATGAAACTGTCTGTGAGATTGGAAAGTCCTCATGTGGCCTAGTTTGAACAATGCATTGCAGTGTGGGTCGTGGGGGGGGGGGGGGGGCCCCGGGGGGGCCTGGGACCCAGGCTAAGACAAAAGTGCACCAGTCAGATGTCCCCCACCAGCAATTTGTGTTTGAGTTTTCTTTAGGGTGGTACTATTTCTAACTTGAAGTTAGGAATTCAACATGATAGTAGAGAGGAACTTTAACAATGCAGTCATTGCATTGGCCAATTCTGTCCAAAGTTAAACATTGCCTGGTGCAAAGCAGTACTTTGGCTGGCAGAGATCGGACAGCTGCCGTGAATCTCTATTTAGCTTCTCCCATGACCGTTTGACACTGGGTTGTTTTTAAGTGACAGGAGAGACTGTTGGTGCTGAAAGACACACACACACACACACACACACACACACACACACACACACACACACACACACACACACACACACACACACACACACACACACACACACACACACACACACACACACACACACACACACACACACACACACACACACACACACGTTGGGGTTTAGCTGATTGATTTGGCGCGCCTGTCAAATTACTCTCTCAGGGATGCATTCTCCAAAACCACACCCACACTCTTTTGTCAATCAGCATTTATTTTCAATAATGAAAACCAGCCCGTCTGGCAGAATTTAATCATCTTTTACGAGCTTCTTCCAACAAGGTTGAGAACCATTGTTTAATTACCTTACATTAACTGTTTTTGGCAGTATTGCATCATTGGATATTTGCTGTGATAAAAACACTTAGTAATGCAAGTACTATATTCTATATACTATTTCATTGCAGGTATTATGTAGCTCTTATGAATGGTATACACATTTGACCGTTACAGGCAAACATACCAAACCTGTTTCCAGATTTAAGGTGCCTTGTTCTTTACTAAATCACTTGTGTAGATAAATTGGTCTGTGGATACTGTAAATTAAGAGCATAGGCCTATAGTACCTAGGATCTAGTTCCTGCACCTTTTTAAATCTACTTATTGTGTTCTTTTGGCTTTCTTAAAACTATCCAATTGAAAACTAGTTTAGTAAATATTTAATAGTTTGGACTATAACCAGGCCAGCTTAAAATCTCTGTTAATTGAATCCAATGCAGTACAGAAATACAAACAATATTGTTGGCTGATGAAATACTCTTTGAACTTTCTCATTTAGAGCATATGAATCATTCATTATTCTTCTGCATCAATTGCTGCTTGACGACAAATTCCTTTGATAGAGGTTAAGAGCAGCATGTGATGACGCAAGACCCCATCCTCAAAACTGATAGTTTCATGACTCAATGCATGATTGCTTGGGCTGCATCACATAGGCCTTGCTGACTAAATAATGAAGTGCATGGGAGTTGTGTGTCAGATTTCTTTTCATACCCTCCCCTCCTTTCCCCAACCCCTTTATTGTTTCCCCCACCTCCATGAATTACAAAGTAGACAAGAGAGTGGTTCTTGGCTCTGACAAGCCTTCCGAAGTTGTGGCCACCTCCCTTCGTTACTCCTCTCAGCCTGGCTCCTTTTCACCTGGTAACTGTGGGGCTGAAGCCGGCTCGCCTGACGAACCGCCAGACTCGCCGATCAAGACGTCCCCTGTTTCAGAGAGAATAAAGGCTTTGGAGGCACTAGCTGCCAAGAAAAAGGAACCCGACTTCAGAAACGATGGTGGCTTTTCTCACTTCAGAGACCGTCATATTGAGAAGTCCCCAGTGGAGAAGTTTACCCCAGTGGAGAAGTTTACCCCAGTGGAGAAGTTTACCCCAGTGGAGAAGACCACCCCAGTGGAGAAGACCACCCCAGTGGAGAAGGTCGTGCCCGCTCCTCAGAAGAAAGGAGGTTCTGTCAACTCGGAGTCACCAGAATCTCCCTTCGAAGTGCTTGGAGATTTAGGCCAGGTCAATGAATTTGAAAACACTGCAGACTGGATGAGGGTCCATTTACCTCCAGCTCCGGACTTCGACGATGCCGTAGATTTGCGCAAAGATGACCGTGTTTCTGAAAACGATAAGACGCAAAAAGAGAAGGAGGCAGCCATAGTCATACCATGTGTACCTGAAGCCTTTACAAGTGTCCCTGATTTGTTGCCCATAGCACCTTTCAAAGATCCTAAATTGGAAAACAAAACTGAAGTGACACCAAAACAGCCGAGCGCTGAAGAGGAATCAGAGTTTGATCTGAGATTTTTACCAACGGCCTGCGTGTGGGAACAGGAAAACCAGAGTACCAAGGATCCAATAAACCCTGCCCATATTTCATCTGAAGCCCCTGCCCCTCCCACAGAATTTGAGTCCACATCCCCTCCCATTCCCCCGCTTGTTGTTGCTGATGCTAAGCAGAAGGATGTGGAGGCCACCAAGACTCCATGTGATCAGGACATGGATCCAACTGAGGTGCCAGAGGTGGACAGCTCGGGGGATTCTGATGATACTGTAATTGAGGACGGTGTCTCGCACCCCATAATCCCCGAGTCAGCTTCCTCGGTTCCTGCTCCCTCAAAAGAGCCTACCCCTAATGCCGTGTCGTCCGGTCCCTCCCTCCCTGATGAAGAAAAGGAGAAGACACCAATGAGAATTGAGAGAAAGCTAATGCAGGTACCGACCATTAACGTCATTGAGACTGATGAACCAAATTATAGTGACGAGGAAATGGAAATGGAGATGGAGATGGAGGAAGAACATGATCAGAGAGTTGAGTTCGTGAAAGACGCAGCCCAAGAGTCTCCAAGAACTCCCGAACCACCGCCAGAAACCACTAACACAGAACTTGCTAACACACGGCCATTAGAAACTGAGTTCATGGAAGGCTACTCTCCTCCATCTTCCCCCGTGCAATCAGATTCTGAATACTCCCCCACACACAAATTACCCAAATCTGAACCTGATCCAGTTCGACAAGAATCCACGATAAAGATGCATGTTTTACAGAATACCTCTGTCGATTTTCCTCAAACCCAACCTGAATTATCTCAGATCAGCTCCTCCGACAACAAAAACAATAACTTTTCCTCCTTCAAGACTGATATGTCTTTTACAAAAGAAGATATTGAGTTATCGGAAAGCTACGATGAATGGTCTGATGAACGGCAAGACATTCTTATTAAACCCGACAAGATCGACATAACCGCTAAGGCTTTGCCTAGCATCTTTAATATAACCGATACAAAGACGGATACAGATACTAAACCAGGCCAGATTGAAGCTCTGCCCCCTTGCAAATCAAGCTTCATGCAGGATGACTTGTATGAAAGGCAGTCGTTTGATGATGAATACGATGCATTGCCTTCTTCGGATGACACACCTAACCAGAATTACTTTGATGGCAATGATCAGGTGCCTTCCTCCTCAGATGCATCACAAATCCATATTGAAGTGCTGTCTGCAAATACCACAATCTACAAGGCCCCCAAAGATGTTGCAAGCTCCGAAGAGGTCAGTTTGCTGGATGACGAGCCACTCCCAAAGCCAGTTGGAGGCCAGCCATCCCCGAGAGAATATCCAAAAGACCCGTATTCTTCTTTTGGCGAACTACCTTCCCTCAAGGAGTCTGAGGATTTGAAAGCGACCAGTGACCTCACCACGGACACCGTAAAAAAGATTGAGTCCATTCCACGGGAGAACACCGACACAGACGATGGTCCCCACACACCGGACACCACTAGCGACCCTGAAAGCATCGAGCCAGACTGCTCCGTTTCCAGAGCCACCGATAGCTTTGTCGACTTCATGAAAGAGTGCTTGAAATCAAGACAAGACCCGGAGCCGGAAGACGGCCATCGCGATGTTAAGGATGAGCAACCCGAAAGCGAGGAGCATGCCCTGCAGTCTCCGCCGACAATGGTGATGGACCTCGAGCAAGAGGAGCTTACAATAAGCGCTCTGAAAGAGTTGGGCAGTAGTCAGGAGGAAGAGGACGATGAGGTCATGGAGAAGACCACATCTAAACCTCACAGTGAGATCCCTGCTCGGGACAAAACGGGCCCAGGGTCAACTGGCGTTCAGCAGTCGTCTCGCAGCCCAACTTCCACCCCTCTGTCTCCACGAGCCAGACCCACGTCAGAGAGCGCATATTCCAAAGAGGTAGAGGCCATTGACCAGTGGGTGGCCGAGGCGTACTATCTTGCCGAGCATGTCTTGACGGCAATACTAACGCACTTATCAGGTAACGCCCCCCCTCCCGCCAGGCCCCAAGGCCTGCTAACCTTTCACGCAAGCACCTCAACGATACCAACGACTACATTCAGTGACATTTAATTCTTCCCCGGTCATTTCCCCCCCTGTTTGAATAACTTAAATTAGTATGACATGAATGCATTTCACTACTCTTATAACAAATGCATTCTAACCGCATCTTAATCGAATGCCTGCAATGGTTATTTTCTGATGGCTTGCATTTGGTTAGCACATGGAGGTTTAACGATGAGGTTTGTCAAGGTAATCATGGAAGACGGGGGGTATACTGTGTCTTTGTAGGTCTGAACAGAAGTATACCTGAAGATGGGCTTTTAAACGTTTCCCTTTTTAATTCAGAATAGCACCTAATGGTGTCAGATCAACACTTTAAACCGAATTTATTCAAAATAAAGCATGTTCTGGATGGTGAAGATGCAGAATTCAACAAAAGCGAGAACCTCCAAAGGGAAATACTATTTGGGAGTGACCTTTTTATGCTGTAAAAGCGCTTATATAACATAACAAATGCATGTCGTCATTTTTAAGTCTAGTTGGAACTGGGTTTGAGCCTATAGGGAGCAAATGGTGACTTTCAAAACTGAGATTCTGTCTCCACGTGAGCCTTTGACCCCCTTGCTGCCACTCGTCTTTTTTTAAAGCTTGGCAGTTGTCTATTGTAAAAGAGCTGGGGGGTGGAGGCAGAGCGACCTAGGCGCCATTGATGATGACATTGCCCTGGTGCATGTGGCAACAGCTCTGCAAGTCAGATGGTCGGTCACCGGTGTCAAATTTCTGCTTTGATGCAGCTTTCCACAGAGGACAAATATTCCAGACTTAATGGGCTTTATCAGGGGCTATAAATAACATGCTAATTATCGCCGCCCGTTTGACCTAACCCACTTCACGCAGAAATCATGTTAATTGGTTTTGTGTACGTTATTTTGTACCGTTTTTTCGGCGCTAGGTTCTCGGGCACCATGCCAAATTTGCCGATTTGGCTTACGGTCATGAGATATTTTTGCCCCCCCAACACCTCTCCGCCCGCCCTTGTCTCCTTGTCTGCTCCTAAATCGACACCAGAGGCAGTCTGCGGCCTCCCTTCCATTAGGTAAACGATACCACGCTGTCATGTGTTGCAGGCTCGGACTAGGTGTTAAATAGTTGCTGCGCCATGTACACTGGTCATCTGTGACCCTCATCATAGGATAGGCTCGCAAATATTGAAACGCTACTCTCTTATTAAAGTTATTTTCCCCCCTCACTCACACTCGTAGTGTGAACCGCGACTGTATGCAGACATAGGTTGACACGTTCCTGCGCTGTCGTTGGCTGTGTGGCGCGGTGTACCTGCCAGCTGCCACCAGTAAGGCGTAGGCAATTAACCTAAAACATTTTTAACCCAAAAGTTTGACTCATTGATCCAAAAGTTTTGCTAGTTTCTGGTACAGACAAAACCCTATTTGTGTGTGTGTGTGTGTGTGTGTGTGTGTGTGTGTGTGTGTGTGTGTGTGTGTGTGTGTGTGTGTGTGTGTGTGTGTGTGTGTGTGTGTGTGTGTGTGTGTGTGTGTGTGTGTGTGTGTGTGTGTGTGTGTGTGTGTGTGTGTGTGTCTCCACCCCTTCTATAATAACTAAATGTGACTGGTTTTTATTTTTCGTATAATCTTTTCTGTGATGCATCGAGTCCTCACTCTTGCTCTTCAAGTCGTCTCATCTGCAGTGCTTCCTGTGACTTTGTAGGGTGTGTTTGTTGCAGGTCGGTTTCTCTAGGAGAGTTTCAATATTACTGGTGTGCCCCTTACAGCTGGCAGAAGTCCACCATTTCAGTTAGCAAGAACCCACCTCCCACTTCTCTGCCAACTGCATCTTCTAATCTAATTAGAATCTACTCAAGATTTCTTCTGAGTGGGGTGCATGTCTGGCCTGGGCTAGAAAAGGGCTTGCTTGGTGTAATGCCTGACTTGCTGCCAGCTCTTTAAAGATTAATTATAAATTGGATTTCCAATTTGTACCGACAGCCATAAACGTTCTTATCCCATACCGGAATGTAAGGAGATTGAGCTGTAGGGAAAGGGGGCAAAGGCATTGTGTCAGAACTTAATACGACCTGGCTATCGCCATTCATTTTCTTAATTACCCCCGGGAAAGAAGAAATGTTAATGACAAAAGTGAAACACTCCCAGCTCAGTAGCATCGGCGCCGACTGAAATGAATCTCGATATTTGATTTGAGACGCAAGGCGGCCTTTACAAACCGAAGCATGCATAGAGCCACAATGTAAAGTGGTGCCTTTAAGAATTGCACCAGGCACAGCGAGGGAGAAAGCAGGCCACTGCGGCTCTCCCACCGCTGAGACCTCCCTCCAGAACTGGGGCCTGTGATGCAGAGTGCAGAAGGGAGAGAGGAGGAGGAGGAGGAGGAGGGTGCGGTGAGCGAAACGGAACAAGGGGCCGCCAAGCTCCGGTTCTCTCCCTTAAGGCCCATGCGCAAAGCATGCTGGGAGGGATTTAGACCCCTGCAATGCTGGCTAAGGAAACCCCTACATTTCGCGGTGCAAGTCGTGTGGCGCAAACAATGAAGTGTCTTGGTTTTAGTATCGATTTGTCTTGTTGAGACATCGATGTCCGACATACTGAGATCTGATTTCCTTTCCAATAACTTCAAATTGTCCACAACGCTGTTGAAGCACTCAAAGTCACAAGCTAGGCAGGAAATGTGGTATTGCTAAAATTAGTGAAGCAATTACATTTGACAGCCACTGGAATGATTGTGTTAATCCCTTATGGAGGCCCTCCCTTGCTAAACTAGTTCTTTAAGTTGCATTAGCAACCCTGGAGGACTTGTCCCTACACCACCGGTGTATGTGTGAATGTGCTCACATGCATGCACCCTTTTTGGGTGTGTTGGTGACGTTGAACACCGCTCCCTTTCCTGGTCAGAAGGGTGCCAACCTCCAACCTCACCCCCCCGGTGAGAGGTCCACGTGGAGACACCGTCACTCCCCCGTGTGTGACGGACACGCAGTCGAGGGAAAGGGAGGTTTCTATGCGTCACACGTGCTGTAAAAAAGCGTTGCGTAACTGCCCAGTTGAATGGCCATTAGTTCTGCATGTGCAGCCTCCAACAAGGCCAACAGCCCCTGTATCCAGGGAGTCTCCAGCAACACGCCAGCTCTCCCTTTAACTACCTAGCATAAACATGCCAGAGGGGTGCTTAATGTACCATGTTTTATACTGGTGTGTTGGGCTGGGAGATCAACGAGATGTAGACCCTGGTTTCATGAGGGAGAATGGTGTGTTTTAGGTGTCATCAACTAATTTTTGTTTCTTCCCCCTTTTGTTGCCCCTCCCCCCCCCCCCCCTCCACCCTGAATCTGTCCCCAATCCATCCCTCTCACTAAAACCACCAACACTCACCCCAAAAACAATATCCTGCTGTCAAACCCCCTACACACACGCACACGTATCCATTTCAACCTCCTCCGACTTCTCTCTCCGACCCATCCTCCTTCCCCCCTCCCTCCGTCCGCCCCCCCCCCCCCTGCAGTCAAGGACCTGATCCACTGGCGGGACCCCAAGCAGTCGGGCGTGGTGTTTGGCGTGTCCCTGCTGGTGCTGCTGTCCCTGGCGGCCTTCAGTGTGATCAGCGTGGTGTCCTACCTGCTGCTGGCCCTGCTCTGCGTCACCATCACCTTCCGCATCTACAAGTCGGTGGTGCAGGCTGTGCAGAAGTCCGGGGACGGACACCCCTTCAAGTAAGCACCGGGCGTTGGACCGCAGTCACGTTGACGTGTAAAAAGTTTGGGGTGTGATGGAGAATAGCTAGTTCTTTTTTGCATTTGGGGCATTTGGCTTTTGGACGCTTTTATCCAAAGCGACGTACAATCAAGCAAGTTTGTCAGCAGAAAGAGAAACGACAATATATCGGTATGTCGGTACCGTGAGGATATTCATAGAGTAGTGCCAAAGAACTTGCGATCGCTAGGTTAACCTATTCCCCGTACACAACAGAGATAGCTAGGATAAGATGCTACACGATACCAAGTGCTAATTTATAAACTAGTTTTATTTTCTTTACATGATACGGACCGTGGGTCACTGGATGATGCAACGGAAGTCCCAATCAGCATTGGAAGCTTTACATTTAGTCATTAAAATATACTTCTTCTTGCGGTCAATTCAGTAGTACATGTCGTTACAGCACGGGTAGGGGTCACTCAAGGACACTAATAGGTAGTCCGCGGACATTGGGCCTCGAACCCTGTATCTTCTCCTGGGATTCGAACACCCTTTCCTAGCCGTTGCCTGCCTATAGTAAAATAAATGTATGGAACCGCTGGGATGGATGTATTATTCACCAGGGACCGGTGAAAACACACGGGGGTCTTTGTGGAGCTGGGTTACCAGGCGAGTGTGAGGGCCAGGCCTCACGGGCTCTGAACTGAGCCTGGTGGTATTTATAGAAAGACCTTTTCAGGAGAGTCCACCACCTTATCGAGGCACACTTGGAGCTCCGCACACACCACAGACACCGTCCAACCCGGTCCTAAAACGGGCTGGATCCGCTGCCATGGAATCGGTGGTCCTGAAAGAGCTATTGTTTAGCGTGTCAGAAATTGGAGGCTATTGCATGCGAGGAAGGTAGTTGGTTGTAAACCTGTTTCTTAGAGTTGTCAAGCAACTTGTATTAAATACAACCCAGCAGCTAACCCAGGGATAAAATATGAAATACAAATATTAGCGCTTGTTTTGTTTCTGGTGTTCACTCCTGCCTTTTCCCTGCGGCGTGCGCCACAGGACTATGATGGATAAGGATGTCAGCATCCCCCCAGAGACCTTCCGCAAGCACGTGGACGCCAGTCTGACCTACATCAACCGCGCCCTCAAGCAGATGAGCCGCCTCTTCCTGGTCGAGGACCTGGTCGACTCCCTGAAGGTAGAGCTGCAAGGCCGGCTAATTGGCCAATCGATGTCCCTCGTCACTCTCCCTCTGTCTCTCTGTGTCTCTGTCTCTGTGTGTGTGTGACGGTGAACGGCCAATCACAGGGCACCTTTCCTCTCCTTCTCTCTTCTTCTTCCTCTCCTCTCCGTTCTTTTATTGGAGCACGGCCCTCACCGACCTCTATTCTTAGTCTTTTCCTCCACGACTGGCTCTCTGCGGAGCGCACGCATGTGGGCCGAATTGGGGGAAGAGCTGATGAAATGTGAGCGAGACGGAAATAACCAGGCTTAGCATCCAGAAGCTATCGGGTCGGTAGCTTAGCCGGGGAGAGGGTGGGGTGGCGGCGGTGCTGCTGGTGGTGGGGTGCGTCAGGAAGGGATAGCGACAGCCTTGCTCGACAAGCAGTGCCATCGGAAGAACGGAGAGAGAGAGAGAGAGAGAGAGAGGGAGAGTGGTTCGCGTTTGACCGACCTAACCCGACCCCAAAGCCCCCTGGTCCCACGACGCCGCGGCGATCCCGGGAGCGGGCGTGCGGAGCTAATGTCCGTCACACGGAGACTCCGCCTCCTCCATTCACCCGGGCCTCTGGGCGCCACGTCCGCCGTGTTTTATGGATTCAAGAGAATCACTTTTTGGATGAGACGGGGAATGAACGATGTAATCGGCAAACATGATGCCGCTAGACAGACTACAAACATTGTGATGGTGACGCAAAATTGATTAAAATGTTCTTGAATATGTAAATATGTTGGTCTTATCACTCCAAATGCTAGATTTATTACTAAAGCCATGATTCTGACCCGGTAAACGGAGGGTGTACAATTCAGAATAGATAAAGATAATACGGGTGAATCCCTCTCCCCATACACGTGTCGTTTCACAACGGCGATAAGCAATCGTGTTAGGCTTGGCTAATCTGTGATGTCCTAGAAACCATTGCCCAAGAAGTAAAAAAAACAGGTCAACGCATTGCTCTACATATCCCTCTCCAATGGACGATCCCTCCCTCCCCCCCACCGATTGATGGGTTGGTTAGAGAAGGTGATGGCGTCTAACCCAGCTTGTTTGTTTCTCCCCCCCCCCCCAGCTTGCTGTGGGCATGTGGCTGCTGACCTACGTCGGAGCCGTCTTCAACGGAATCACCATCCTCATTCTCGGTAAGATGGAATGAAATTTAAAGTTATTGGATCGTAATAGGATCGTTGTGTCTTTGAAAGGTCAGCAGGATGTGAAGACAGCGCCTTACTGTGATATCTGGTTTTGTAGCTTGAATGGATTAGGATAAGAACATGTGCCCCCTAAAATAATCAGGATATCAGGTTTGATACGCCCGTTTTATTGTCTAGATAGATTACGATAAGATATGCCCGATAAAATAATATTTCATTTCCTGACCCTCATGATGATTATCGTGACATTGTAATTTTTTTTTTATTGGATGCTAAATATCAACCATCTTCACTGATAAGATAAGATGCTACTTTATTAATGTCAGATTGTAAACTCGGGCGCGACACCAGAAGGTATGCAACAAATTGTGCTCAATGCAAAAATACATGAAGATGGCGGGTATCTGGTTCTCATGATGTCGAATCATTAGGAGTCCATTCAATGCAGTCATTGTTGTAGCAAGTGAGAGAGTGTTTGGTAATGCCAAGTGGATAGTTTGCTTATGTCACTTCATGACCTTAGTGTACAGTCACAAGACCGTAAAGCTCATGTAGGGAGATGTATGGCGGTAAGGAGTGGCTTGAGTCTGCTGCGTACTGGTTTGAGCTGGATCTTCAGACGCCAGCAGAGCTCTGCTCACTGACCGGCTCCCAGGAGAGAAGGAAACGGCGCACTCGCCTAAAGGAAGGAAGCCAGGCTTTGTCCCGATCCATTCCTGGCTCTGGATCAATACTTTTTTTTTTTTAACATCCTTTCAAATAGTTATCATATTTAAATCTTGCGTTCTAATTTTAAAGGTACCGGTATGCTGAAATGATGATACGATGTTGATGTAGATTCACGTAGAAAATTATTTTTTAAAAAAGTAATCGTTACAATATCAAATTTCTCTGACAAACACTGACTCAGGGAATGGTATCAACATGATGGGAATACGCGTCTGCTAAACTTACGTTTGCTAAACGGTAGATTTCTATGGGGATCTTTAAATAGTCCTTTCGAATATCGATGCACATTTTTGGTAATAACCCCTCTTCATCTTCTTCCACACAGCTGACATTCTCCTCTTCGCCGTCCCTCCCATCTACGAGAAGAACAAGGTGAGCGATACTGACGGCCAGAAGCCTTCATTAAATACTGCTGAGTCAGACGGACCAATGACCTCACCACTTGACTCCTTCCAGAAGCCTCTTCCCTTTTTTGGGTTTGTGCTTTGTCGGCCTCCACTGCCGTCACTTGAGCATCACGATAGCTCTATTTATATAGCACGTTTTTGAATAAGAGTTTACCTAGTGCTTTGACAAACGATAGATATTTTTTGTATATGTAAAACGGACTGATAACTATACAAAATGGGGAATCTATTTTCTACCTTTTTTGGTATGTCCACTTCACCTTACTGAAGTACTGTTTTTGGTTTTTGAGAGAAAGTGATTGCCTTCGGCTGCATTTGGCTATTTATTTCTGAAGAAATTCTGTCCTAAAAAGACTAACAAGTTCTACAGCCCAAAAATGTGTTTCACAACAAACAAGGCAACGGGTATTCGCTTGTGAAAAGAGACATTCACCTAACATGGATCTGGGATCTATCATTCCTGTCTAATGGAATTTCAGAGATTTATACAAATTGGTTCTTGCCCCTCCGAATCAGGCCTTGCTTTTACCCATGCTGTAACCGTGGCAACACGCCTCACAATTGAATCCTTAGTACCTGAGGAACAGACTGTGCTGTTCCCTCTTCACCACCGTCTCTAACCCCGAATTGGTCTCAGAAATTGCATTTTAGTTTAATTTTAAACCTCAGTACTTGACTGAGGTTTGAAATTAAACAAAAACGCAATTCTTAGACCAATTCTTACACTTGTGCATTTTATGGAAAAGTTCAACATATAACATGTATAGACATGGTGTATATGTATTTAATACAACATCCAACAACATGATTTGAGGCTTCTCATTGTAACGCTCAAAGTAAATCTACAGGGCCATCACTATAAGTTGATTCTCCTGTAGATGTATCAAACGGTTTGTACAAACCGGAGGACTGAAGGAGTTTTTCCTTAAATGTGCCTGTGTTGCTGTTGTCTCTATTGATCTTGGCGACTTGATGAGCTGGTCTCAAAGTCCAGCCACTGACCTAATCAGCACAGTGTTTTGCAAGTGGCTCACACTAGCACTCATGCATTCTGCCACGTTTAGGGAAATGGCTAAGGCAAATGGTGGCGTTTTTTATCACTTCTCAAACCATCCAAAATGGGAAGTTGAACTCGACATGCAGTTTATAGGGGAATAGCCGTTCACAAGGCTGTCATTTCAGAGTATGTTACATTTAGGGCATTTAGCAGACGCTTGAATCCAAAGTGACTCACAGTAAGTACATTTGTCAGAAGAATGAGATAGGACCATATACCGCTGTCGCTAGAGTAAAGGCATTCAAAGAAACGCAATTTTAAGTGCCAAGCACTTAAAATGCTAGGTTAACCCATTCCCCGTGTACAACAAAGATGGCTAGGATAAGACGCTACACAATGCTAAGTACTATTTTAAAGTGCCAGGACGTAGTACACAGAATTTGCCTAGCAGCAGACAACTATACATCTGCCGCCCTGGACGATTTCAATCATAAATATATATATATATATATATATATGTATAAATGTATTGATATACAGTGCTGTTAAAATTGCGCCACACAAGATATTTGTCAGGTTTTCTGTCAAGCCAGGCGGTTTCTTTTATGTACATTTCACAACTGACACCTGCTGATAATTAATGCTTACTTTGTCATAATTCAACCAATGGCGTACAAGAAAAACATTGACAAATCGTAATCTTGGCATTGATCCCCTGCACTTTGAATCAGACTGCTTGAAGTACATCAATGAAAGTGCAGCAATGAAAGTACATCTTGACTGAGCAAGATGAGCTCAGACCTGAGCAGACTAATGGTATCAGGTTAAATTGAACAATTTATTGATCTCAAGAGACGCTTATCCAGTGCATAAGCAAAATTGTGTCGTTTTTTATTGTGGGTGTGTGTGAGATAGATCGATTCTTTTTTTTTAATTTTCTTAATTATATGACCCGCAATTATCCGAGAATGTTTTTCGACTGTTTTTTTTTTTCTTCCTTCTATGTACTTGCTGTTAGTCGCTTTGGATAAAAGCATCTGCTGGGCGATGTTTCATCCCTCAGTGCTGAGTTAACCCGAGCCCTGTACACTTCTGCTCTCCATCCCCTCTCTCCAGACCCAGATCGATCAGTACATCGATGTCGTGCGCACTCAAGTCAACTCCACAATGGCCAAGTAAGCACTTTGCAGCTTTGTCCGAAGATTCATTCTCTACTTGTATAGCGTACCGTCTGGTACAAACATTGCCCGTCTCTCATTCGTCCGACCCGTTGACCCCCAACGGGCCCTGCTGGAAAGTATGTAAATATTACAAATAGCTGGCAGTCTGTGTCAGTCTGGCGATGGTACCCATAAAGGTAGACGAGCCTCAACAACTGCTCGAGCGGTCGATGGCGCGGATCAGGGTTATATTGGTGATGTCATGAGATCACGCTGCAATAGAGTGCAGAGTCACGGTCCTCGCTTGACTCCTATTTGATGCAATCAGAGTCAGCCATATCAGATGTATCGGAAATAGCTTCTGTCCGGTATTGATTGAGTGGCCTGTTCTCATTCTAAACCGACGTGTCTTTCCCTCTTCTCGCCTTCAGGTTGCAAGAGAAGCTTCCAGGCTCCATGAAGCGCAGCAAAACCGAATAATCGCCCAACACCCCTGCTGCAAAAAGTCCCTTGGCATCATCCCCCATTATCATTTTCACCTCCACCATCCACCCCCCCCCTCCCCCTCCAAATTCCACTCCCACATCTCCTCCCGTTAATCTCCTCTCCCCCCCACCTCCCCATATCCCCCCCCCACCCCAAAAGCAAACCAGCTAGCCTCCCCCCCCATCATCCACCACACCCCCACAACGCTGATACCGACACCCCCCCCCCCACACACGCGCGCCGATCAAGCTATAGTAGAAATAAAATCTTAAAACCTCTCCAGCTTTTCGATAGTCAATGTTGAAACTACTGTGCAGCTTCAGATTAACACAGCGTTTAGCGAGCAACATAAAGAGCTACGCTGACGGGACCTGTGTGGTTGCCGTGGTGATTCCGTGTCTCCAGAGTGTCGATGGCAGGGTGAATGAACTAGACTGAATCTATTACCTGGTTTTGTCGTGGGCGGGGGAGGGGGGTATTTCCTTTTAGTTTTTTTTGCAGGTTTGGTGGCCATTTTGCAAAAGCTAATGTCTGTAACATCCAAACAATGCATTTCGCGCAAAAGGAATAGTACGACCAACACGCTAGAGAAGGTTTGAAAAGAAAAGCTTAACTTAAAAAAAGAAATACACAAATGTTTAATATATTATTTTCCTCGTATGAGGAGGCTGGCTGATGCATTTTTTTTTTCCTGCTGACCTTCATGGCACTTGTGTTGCTATCTGCGATGCACTGAAAAACGTATTTTTTTCTTCTTCTCTGATTTGTGTTTTCAACGGCACAGGCCGGTTTAAATAATCGACGTAGGAAGACTGAGCCAGCTGTGATAATTTGGTCTAGTTCACCCCATCTTATGATTTGATGCAATTTGTATTCTGAACTGTTTTCCGTATGTATATATACACTTTAAGATGGCAATGGTGTCTCTTCTGCTGTAATGGAACATAATGATTTTTGCTTTTGATAGGAAAAAAGGAACATTCCCCACTTTCCTTTTCCTAACACAGTACCCTTTAAGTCGTTAAGTTGTGTATAAGTCTTGCATTCACCTGTTAAACTATAAGAATTATCTTTAGTACCAATAAGATAGCCGCTTTAACTCTTCTAGGCTCATTACAAACTATACATCTTGGAAAAAATGTCATGATATTATTTTAATTGGCTATTTATTGGGGATTTATTTGAAATATCAAGGGAGTAGAAATTCAGGATTGGCAAATATTTTAAAGTATTACAGGGGAAGACTGAATCAGTTTAACAAAATCTTAGGTTATGGGGAGTTTTTTTTATTTGTTGTAAAATGAAATGCAATGAATAGCATGTCGTAGGATAACCGACTAACCACACAGATGGAGGCTGTAACGTATTCTAGATCCCCTCCCCCTCCCCATCTGTTTTCTTTGTTCGTTAAGATGATTATTGTAATTGTTAACGATGGTGTTTCTTAATTAAATGGAGAAAAAAAAAACAGCAAGTCAATATTTTGTAGGAGTGTTGAATCTCTGTTGAATTGCATTGTTCCTCCCTTCCCCAAACCCTAGTTTGCTCATCACTGGTCATTTGAGTGTAGCCCCTTGACTCCGGGAAGGCCTGCAACTGGATCCCCTCCGGAACCGTTCACCTGCTCCGAAGAAAAAGACTACTACATATCCGCCTGTGCTCATTGTACTTCTATGCGTACACGGGGAACTTGCCCGTCTCACACATGCATATTTGATTGTGTCGTCTATTTGCATGTTTTCACTGAACCGACTTCCACGTGGGGGTTCAGCTCCCCGACTATATTTCACAGGGCACTGAACAGCGTGGTCGTTCGTTTTGTTTAAATTATTGATTGAGCTGCGGTTTTTAAAGCCAGTCTTTATTCTAGGCTATTGGAACTTGTTTTCGCACTGGAGTTTTGTGTTTTTTGTTTTTGATTTTCACACACTGCCGTCAACGCGCACACATTCTTAAACGCCGAACTCACAATTGGCATAGCTGGACTCCCTGTGTAACATTGTCCAAAAAACCGAATCGCCAAACTCCTGATGATGATGATGACTCGAGCTTTGTTTGTGTGCGGGGTCTGAAGGCTTGCGTGTGTGCGGTGTATCGCCGATCCAGGGGTTCCTTTAAGTTCAATGAAGGTGTGGAAATGCTGCGTGACAGACGGATACTTACAGATGCAGATACTTCATATTTCTTAGCAATAGATGTGAAAATGATTTACAGCAAACGTATTTTTCTCTTCAGGTTCAGCGTCGTACTGCTTCTCGCCTCAGAATGTAATATGACGTATATATGTAATAGGATAACCCATGCAGAGTTTTAACCGTGTTAATTTGAACGCCTGTGTGCAGACCTCACTTGTTTTTCCTGATCAGACTTTTTCTTTTCTTTTGGACTGTTCCAACGCGGTATCTTGATTGTGGTCAAACTATAACATCAGAGCTTTCTTTCTTTGTAAGCTATGTTTTTAGACCATAGTATTCTGGGGGGAAAGATGTTACAGATGAAAAAACAAATAAAATGGAAAAAAAATACAACTGTGGTCCCTGTACTGAGTGGAAATTAATAAAAACGTGTTAAAGGACAGTGCTGTGTTGATCATTTTGTTTTACCTAGGGCATAGTATTAACCCAGAAATGATGTCTCATATATGCACCATGGGTCCTGATGAAAGGCACTATAAAATCTAATGTATTATTAAAACCCACAGAAATGTACATGGATATGAATACTCTGTGTTAAACACCCACTAAAGAGCTGCATATATACTAAGCTTAAGAACTGGTTTAGGGATTGGAACTATAACTCCCATGCTACTATATTGATATATAATGAATACCTGGTCCTAGTGTTAGGTTCAGTATCTATCATACATCAAGGAGGAAGAATAGTTAAGGTAGGCTGACGGAATTTGGAAGTCAATGGCATTGATCATCTAATGAGAATAACATGAGGACAAAAAGCTGAGGCAGAGTTTGAACAAGACAATTGTTTTTTCCCCCCCAAATGATTTATTGTATGAAATATTCAGAAAGGGAACAAAAAGTAGATGAAGTGGACAGGCAGATAATTAATACGTGAACTGGGGGACATCAAGCCGGTAGGAGGGTAACATTATGAATCAACTTCCAAAAGCTATGGACTATTGGTGTGATTGTTTAGGAACAGAGTGCTTCAATGGGTGTCTTTTTAAGTGCCCCCCCCCACCCAAACACACACACACACACACACACACACACACACACACACACACACACACACACACACACACACACACACACACACACACACACACACACACACACACACACACACACACACACCTATAAGTCCTATATCTTTTTCCTCTATTGTAAATCATTCATCTAGCTGTAACTTCATTCATTTTATGTAATAACTTAAGTGCCAAGTCAAAAATCAAAAGGCTTCTGTCGCCGTAAAGAACGAGAGGCTGACGTGATCAACGCTAAAATATGACACGATAAGAACTGTAAATGGGGGCGTGTCTAACGGGAACACTTACAACTAACGGTTTTGGTTGTCATTGGCCACCCCCAAAAGTTGAGTGAACAATGTTTTTGTCAAAAGCTTGGGGATGAACACGCCAGTGAGACACTTCTGCAGGTCACAGCTGGCCTGGTGCTCTCTGCGTCTCAAAGGTGATGGACCACAAACTGTAATAGCACAACATAACATCTCATAGCATAGCTGGAACATGGAATATTGAGCATCCCTGAGTTGAGCCTTTTCCCTGGTAGGAAAGTGACATTTGATGACTTTGTTTGTGTACAATATTCTTTGCATATGCTACCGTTTTTTGTAAAACATATGCTTTACAAACGGCGAAGTTGGAACGGAATTCTTACCTCATGCAAAAAAGAAATAAACAACCTTTTAGCACTGGCGTTCAGTTGAGTAGAAAGAGCATATTCAAAAGTTGTTTAGTACAAACCAGGACGCCTAAAAGTGCATGTATAAAAGAAACATAATTAAAACTTTCAACATATTTACAACGTGTGACTTTCTTATTTGTGTGCAGTTCGCAGCAAAGGTGGTTTTACGGGACATGGCTATAGGTATGGACTTGTGTCATAAAGGATGAGCGACAGACATCGGTGTTGATGGTTGACAATCGAGGTACACTCCCCTCCCTCCCTATCGACGATGGTGAACAGAAAATAAAAACACATGACTAAGCCAAAAAGTCATATGGCTGCACGGTGGTATTCATTGTCTTAAGCAATCGTATTTTTATATCTTGTAACCCCTGGTCTCGCGCTAAATTGGCATTAAGTAAGAAGACCGCCAGGATTAAGGAACATTTTTCAAGGGGGGTGTGGGGGTGGGGGAGGGGGTGACAAAAAAAGTGCTGTGTTGTCTTCAGACACATAACCTTTAAAAATGATAATTTTCTGGCAATCTTTACAAGAAAGAAAAACAAACTCTGGTTCAAGCTTCCTGAGAACGTAAAGACTCAAGAAACAACTGAACAACTGAGCCCTGTGTAATTTCCCCTCCTCCCTCCCCCCCCCCCCCCCCCCCCAGCAAAGAGATAGCATAACACGCGGGCGACGGTGTGACCCAGTTAGCGTTAGTCCTTTAAAACCATCTCCGCCCCTCATCGACTGCACCACTTCTACACCCCCTACCAGCTGCCTCACAAGTCCCTCCAGAACGCATCCCCGCCTTAAGAACCTTCCGGAGCAGGCGACAAAAACAACTCAACCCCACCCCCCCAAGCCCGCCCACTGCGCCTCAAGTCCCCGAGTGTCCGGTGGGCGTGGTGGGCGTGGTCCCGGTGCCCCCGTGCCCGTGGTCCTGCCTGGCGAAGCAGTCGTCGGCGTGGACAAAGCGCTCGGCCGCGCGGCCGTAGCAGAGCAGCGCGTTCTGCCGCTCGCCCGCGTCGTAGGCCAGCGACTGCGGGTGCACCTGCTGGATGTGCCGCTTGATGGTGCTCACCTTGAGCGTGGCCAGCGTGGAGCCGCACACCATGCAGATCAGGCCGTGGCGCCGGCAGTCGTAGTCCATCAGGAAGTCCTGGCGCCAGCGCACCTGGTAGTTGCGCCGCTGGTCCTTGCCCGGGTAGTGGGTGTGGCGCGAGGAGGCGGCGGCGGCGGCGCAGGAGCCGGGCGCCGCCGCCCCCCCCTGCTCCCCCTCCTCCCCGGGACCTCCCGGGGGCTCCTTCTTGATCGCCCGCCGCCGCCGCCGCCGAAGGCCGCCGCCGGCGAGGGGGGAGGGCCAGTCGCCCCCCGCCGCCGCCGCCGCCGCTGCTGCCGCGTCGTCGGTCGCCGTGGCAGCCACGAGCTCGCTGGGGTGGAGCTCTGCGGGGTAAGTGGGCGGGGCATAGCGGGTGAGAGGTGCTAACGGTCCTCATGGCAAACCGGGGGAATATGTGAATGAATGGTTTGTTTTGGAGTTGGTTTAGAGGTGACATGTTATACCGCCGGGTGTCAGTGGGATCAGCCGTCACAAGCCGCTTGGAAAACCGGCCTCTTCTGACATCACAAGTGGGCGTGTCCACCTAGATGTGTGCTGGACAGATCAGTCTACCAGCCTACCCAGCGGACCGTAGCAAACGTTGATCCTCTATCCGTCACACATCTGGGTGGACACGCCCACCTATGATGTCAGAAGAGGCAGGGTTCCAAAACCCCTTGTGAAGCGAATCACACTCACACCTGGCGGTATAACATGTCCCCTTTAAGTGAAACGTCTGCACAATGTGGTGATTCAAATGTTAAATGCGCACTACCGTGAGTGCTGCCAATGCTTCCAAGTAATCCTAAGTAATAATGGCGGCGCCTAAAACGTCGAAAATATATAGCGTTGGTATTGCATCATTTAACAGTGCTAATAAACAACAACAAGTCACTTCTGGAGCGCTGTGCGCGCCGCGGTGGCGCCGTCGCCTACCTTCTTTGACGTGGTCGCCGTGGTAATCTTTGGTCCACGCCGCCGCCATGGCCTCCCGCTCCTTGCGGCCCAGGCTGCCCGTCTCCGGGTGGCTCTCCTGGATGTGCCGGCGGAAGCCGCTGACCTTGGTCTCGGCGAGGGCCTGGGAGCACACCATGCAGTAGGTCCCCCGGCCCTGGGGCCCGTAGGCCACCAGGTAGTCCAGCCGCAGCCGCCACGGCTCCCCCCCGCGGAGCCGCCTCCTCCTGGGGGCACCCCGGCCCCGCGGCCCCCGGTGGTCGGGGGTCCCGGCCACGGCCCCGCCGAAGCCGCCGATGCCGTCCTCGCCGATGAGACCGCCGCCGCCGCCAACGCCGCCGGGGTCCTGAGTGAGGGGGGCGTGGCCCGGCGGGAGCGCGTAGCCCCCCTGGAGGTACCCCGCGTCCTGAGGGGAGAGCCCGGCCTCGGGGTCTTTGGTGTCGCGCTCCGACTTGATGAACGGCCCCGCCTCCTCTTCTGAGAACAGACAGTCACCGTGGGTCAGACTCGGGTTAGCAATGGGGCTTGGGTCCGCTACTCTCCTCGGGGGGGAAACTGACATGCGAATAAAGGTGAGGAAGAAGCCGTTTCTCCGGCATTGATTATATTCAGATTGATTTGGAGTGATTTGTTTCACCTCAGTTACACAATACGTTAACATGATGTATAACAAATGCATAAACCCTGGTCTTTGTGTCTCCTGTTGTATCTGGGTCATCTCGGGCCATGGCCTAGCAATTGTCAGTTATACAATTCAATTTCAGGAATTAAAGATGAAACTGGTCTCCTCTTCCTCCTCTCCCTTCACCTCCACCCCCCTCCTCCTCGTCATCTCCCATCCACCTCAACCTACTCCTCCTCCTCCCTCCCCTCTCCTCCTTCTCTCCAAACCTTCTCCTCCCAGCCCTCACTCACTCTCTCCTCTTCCTCCTCAACCTTTCCCCATGTTCTCCTCCACCTCCCTCCTTCTCCTCATCCCCCCCCCCCCCTCTCACCGGGGTGGGCGTGGGCCCAGGCCTGCAGCACGCGGTGCTTCTCCTCGGCGCTGTACACCAGCGAGTCGGGGTGGCGCTCCAGCACGTGGCCCTTGATGTGGTCCAGGTGCAGCGAGTGCGGCTGGCCCCCGCACACCATGCACAGCAGGCGGCTCACGCCCGCGCCGGCCACCGGCGCCTCGTACTCCATGAGGAACTCCTGGCGGAACCAGGCGTGCAGCGAGTCGTTGAGGTAGCGCTCCAGCGTGCGCGCCGACGGCTCCTCCACGCCCGTCCCCGCCGTCGACATCATCGTCTCCACTTTCATCGGCTCCTCCCTCCGCCGGCGCCGCACCTCCTCCTCCTCCTCCTCCTCCACCTCCTCCTCCTCGCTGGAGGCTCGGGGGGGTCCGCTCAGCCCCGTGTAGGGGGTTGGACCCAGTGGTTGTTGGGGGGGTGGGTGGTGCAGGGGCGGGGGGGTGGGGTCGATGTATCCTGTGAAGGTGGAAGGCAACGATGGGTGAAGGCGGTGTAAGGCTGACGTCGTGGCGGGGGGAGAGACAACTAAAAAAGGTACCGAGTTGGAAGTCTCTTCTCAACTACGCTTTTCTGAACTCACTGTAAGGTTGGTTGGTGGTGACATCGCTGAGTGACTCAATAGCAGTTAATGTCAATGTGTTTAAAACGTGAAGTGGCACTCTGAAGCCCGTTTATGAACGACCGGTAATCTTTGGAAAAAAAGGAAGGAAATAGAACTGACCTCGTGTATTTGCATAAAACATTTGCAAAACCGAGGAAACATTCAAACGCACGTCTGAGTGTCATCCAGTCACCGGAACAGTACGAGCCTTGTTGCATTAGAATGGTTGCGTAAACCATTATATGTGAGTCAAGGGTTAAGGGTACAAAATGTAACAAATGTACTCTGCCAAATCATAAAATACCAATGATATCAGTCATCAGAGACTGAGGAAACAGTTGATGCTCAGTTGAAATACTGGTTTGACTGACAATGCAACAGCCAGTATAATAAAGTTTAATATGCCTGTTTTGCGGTCAGAATGTTATGTTTTGGCCTGTTTGTTATGATTCCCTGTTGGCTGGTACACTGTGTTGCCAGATATGAAACAAATTGGCACACTTAAACAGCGTGCTGCAGCCATGTAAGCATGCAAAATTACTGGATCAGCTCAGGCGGTTCTAAATTCTAGCAGACCTTAAAGGCCTCATCCTCCAAGAAGCTCAATGGCCAGAGCCATGCTGAAACGCTGGTCAATCTCTGAGTTGCATTTCAACAATGGAGACCGCTCAGAGCCCAGGAGGATTTCAAAACTAATGTCCCACGAGCTGGTTTCTAATAAGCAAACAATAAATGTTTGCTGGTAAATGTAACATCAGATGATCTTACAGTGTAAGGCTCATCGTTGCTTGCCAATATTAGGAATTTGGAATGCAGCACCCATTTCAAAAACTCTTATCTTATTTTCTGTTGTTACATGATATCCCTTGTAACTGAGATTCCGTAATGCTGATGTTACTGTATGATGTGTCCAATGGAGGGTATGAGACATAACAAAATGGTTGACAATTGCCATAATCTGGTTGCCTGGGGCAACGACGCAACTGATGAAGAGTGATAAATCCCGAGCCAATCCCATGCAGACCCCTTGAGATCCTATTGGCCAGGCCATAAGAGTAACCTTTTTATCATCCCTTCAAACTGAAAGAGCCTCGGTCCTTTCCATCGACACACTAAAAACACACTTAAACACTACGCAACCCTTCATAGCACCTTGCAAAACGTGGGGCCAGAATCCAAAGCAAAGAAGATCACATTGAACTCACCACAGGCCAACTGAAACGGGCTATTTCATGACTCTCTTAACGTAGGGCAGGGCCAGCACACTTTCCTCTACGCTTTTGTGTGTGACTGATTGCCTCACGTCAACCTGCACCCTGTCGCTATAGTAACTGCTTTCTCCTGGCCCCGCGGGGCACGATAACACGAAGAAAAAAACATCGCCGACCAATCAAAGCACCCCGTTAACCTGTGCCTTCTCCCAGGGGTGAACGTCTCTCAGCCACACAACAGCAACATTACATCACCGTGCCTCTCAGCACATGACCGTGCCGCGCTCTCCCCCTGCTCCCGGAGTAGGAGGCGAGCCCACACTGCCACCAAGTGTGAGATCGGGAGAACATCCCCCCCGGCCTCCAGACCCACACCGGTGCACCAGGGTTTCCGGTCGGGGAGGGGGGGGGGGACGACTCAACCCACCCGTGTCAGCAGCCGTCGCAGCCGGGGCTTCTGCTGCAGGGGGAGGATCCTGCGCAAACAGCTCCTCCAGACCCGGGTCCAGGGGTACCAGGGCTCCCAGCGCTCCCAGGGGTCCGACGGGGTCCGGCGGCGCCGCCCCAACGCCCACTCCCTCTCCTCCTCCTCCTCCTCCTGCTTCCTCCTCCGGGGGGAAGAAGGGTTTGTGGGCGCCCCCCAGGCCCAGGTGGCTCTCCCAGCCCGAGCGGATCACCTCCTTGTCGGCGGGGCTCCACAGCAGGGAGTCGGGGTGCTTCTGGCGGATGTGGCGCTTGATGGTGCTGAGCTTGAGCGTGGCCAGCGAGCTGCCGCACACCATGCAGATCATGCCCTGCCGCAGCCGGTCAAAGTCCATCAGGTACTCGCTGCGCCAATACTCGTGGTAGTAGCGCCGGTGGTCCCGGCCCGGGATGCGGCTGAGGCCCTGGCGGGAGGCCCTCGGGACCCTTGGGGCCTTGCCGCCGCCGCCGCCGCCGCCGCCGGAGGGGCCCGGGGCAGGGGACAGCAGAAGGGGCTGGTCCGGACCCTCGGTGACGCTCCAGTAGCTGGTGTGGGGGGAGCTGGCGGGCGTGGCCATGCTGCTCTGGGATTCGTCCTCATCGTGGCCGTTGGCTAGGCCGCCGTCTTCGTCGTCCTCGTCGTCCTCGTCTGGGGGGGGGGGGGGGGGGGGGGAGAAACAGACCATTTCAGAAGAGCCATTTGCACTGAGTTGCACTGGTCCTTTTTTAAGGGTTGACATTTTACAACACAGATCATGATGTCATGGATTAGTGTGTTGGCAATAAAAAAAAACGGTGGATGAATGGTCACGTTACAGACACATGAAATACATACATTTTGTTTCATTATCCGATATGTGTGCTACACCTAAGAGAAGAGAATCAAGCGTTTCCGCATTGCCTCTACGGGCATCATATGAGGGGCGGCGACTCCCACCGCTAGCTTCCGCTGGGTGGCGACTGTGCATCACAGCAAGTCTTCCCAGCACGGTATTTAGCCTTTGTTTATAGGAGCCACTGAGACAAGGGGCCATGCTGCTACATGGCATTGTCCATGACACGGATTAACTCTGGCTGACAATGGCCGGCAGGAAGAACGTGGATTTGACACACGGGCTTGTGGAGTGTGGACAGTAAACATAAACAATATGTAATTTTTTTTAGTTTACCTCCTAGTAGTGAACAGTTTCCCAGGTCACTCTCCTCTTGCGTCGCTTCCTCCTCTCCGCTTATTATTAATGAGACGAGATCTGTCTGCTCAGCACACTGGAGGTCCACAGGATCGCTCTCCCCCGTATCTTTCTCTTCCATTACTGGCTGATTTTTTGGAATATGATTGTGGCTCCCCAATCGCCTTCACACAGCAGTGTTACATAGCATGTTATATTCGGCACCCGTTTTTCGCGAGCAGCCGAGGACGGACCCAACGCTTTTGGGTGCCTGTGCCGTATTTATAAATGAACCCCTCGTCCCCCCACATGCGCTCCGCTCGGGGAGCCAAGTTAACTTTTTATGTATCGCCACCGTATTTTTACCGGTTCTCTGTCCGTCTTCGGCTCCGCGAGTGTGTGTTGTTCTTGTTTGTAAAGCGCTTTAGCGGGCCTCCAGTATGTATTTTAAGGTTCTGCTTGTCTTCAGGGTGGGGAGCCGTACTAGGGGCCCCTGGGGCTCCTTAAGGGGCTCCTGGGTAAATTTAAAGAGACAGTAGCGGCTTTCACGCATTGACACGCGCACCCGGGGGCCAGATGGAGTAGGACTAATACTTTATATATCCCCGCAATCAGGTCAAACCACGTATAACACAGGGATGGACGTGTAATAGAATAAAAAAGAGACACAACACATAGCATGTTAGACACTGTAATGCACATATATTAAGAAAAACAAAACAATAGCCTACATTATATAATGCTTGTAGTCTACTAGCGGTCATTTGAATGTAATACGTTAAATAAATATGGACTGTAGTCAACTCAATATAAGCCTACAAATTAGGGAACCTTTGTCCAACTGCAAGTTGCAATGACGTGGTTTGGCCACGACCCCATTAACCGATACAAATGCAATAATTTATAAAGCAGCCACTGTTATTATTGTTGTTGACGTGGTTGATATTAATATTATTCATAATTGGTGCATCTACCAAACGCTTTGTGTCGCCTAGTGTCAGTCTAAAAATATTTTAGCTCATTCAATCCTTCAGCGTACCGTATTAGTGAAATTAAACGGAGTCTATTAACGTCAGCGTGCTTACCATAGTAGGCCTACTCTATTTTTTTGATCATTTGTCACGGATGGATAAAATGAGGTCCCTTGATGATAAGCGAGGGCTCTCAAAAAAAGATGAGGGTTTAAGCCTACATGTCCACGCGATGCACTACACACACACACACACACACACACACACACACACACACACACACACACACACACACACACACACACACACACACACACACACGCACACACACAGAGAGACACACACAGAGACACGCACACACACACATCAAGGTCCCACATCCTGGTACTTTCTATCGTTGTCAAGGCAGCTACAGAGAGAAAGGCAGGCTCGCGGAAAGTAGCTACTGCAGTGTCCTGGCAGAATATCTGTCCAAACGTTCACAAACTGTCCCGGAAAGTTAAGTGTAACTAAAAGGTAAACGCATATGCATGTTTTTCCACGTCTTTTCAGTCCTCGTGTGCGGTTAGCGGCTTGTCTTACAGCGTGGCTTGTTCAGCTCGTTTTCTAGAGACGGGGAGCGGACACAGACAGGCGCCAGTCTGTGTGGACAGAGGAGGACGATCTTGTCCATTGTGCCCGCTGCAAGAGACACACAGCCATAGCACACAGATCACGCATGAATTTATCGAGGGTCCTGTACGTATCGGCATTTTTTTATGCGTTCGTGTTGGTTTTCACTATATCGCTTTGTGGATTCAAGGGAAAGAGGTATAAAGAATGAAATGGCTAGCGACAAATGGAATAGGCGATAGAAAAGGACAGGTTTAAAGGGACAGTGCTGCTCTGCTTCCTTCCTGGTTCCTGTTCGCTATCACAAACAAATGTGAGGAACCCCTCGTATTCTACAGAATCCTGGATATTTGGAATTTGAAATGGCATGTTTGAAATAGCATGCAATTTAATCACATGTTAAAATCTCACACTTAAAGGTCCTCGGATACAAATCCTCTGTCACAATGATTAACGGTTACGGCATAGATGTAGCGTTGATAGCCTATTTATTCCGGTCTGCAACGTTATTACGAATAATACGCATAGATTGCTGATTCAACATCACTCATCACGTGTGTGTGTGTTTGTGTGTGCGTGTGCGCGCGCGCGTGTGCGTTTTTATTTATTAACCATAATAGGCGGTGGTATATAATTAAAATATTGTAATGATATTCAAACAACACATTTCACTAACTATATCACAGTTAATTGGATGAAACAAATAATCCATCACCTATATCTAGTCTCCAAGTGTGTCAACGGCGTAACGGTGTGACTGCATACATGATATACCAACAAAAAAAACCTTTCCTCTCTACCCCCCAGGACCCATGTGGATGATGAGAGTGATGTCAGCTGCAGAAACATCACAGAGACGGCCAGCATTCACTTGTGATGTGTAGCTCGGACGCACTCGTCGTAGGAGGGATGATTTCGAACTGACCAAAAGCAGAATAATGAACTGAATTACAAAGGGACGCCCTGGTCGGCAGAAGTTGGACGGAAACCACGTTGGAGGTCTGGTGTCCAGCAAGCCAGCAATGCAGCAGCAGGGCACCGATGTCTGCCCATCACAGACGTCTGGCTGCGAGGCCGCCCCCTGCTCCCCAGTGCAAAGGAAGCAGAATTCAGGCAACGTGGTGAATGTTTCTCAGGCCTCGCTGAGGGAGAAAGCACCAGTTCAGGATGCAGGGGACATGAGTCCAAGCCAAAAAGAGAGATGGTTTCAAACGATGAAACTCAACCAAGTTTTGCCACAGTTTACCGCGTCGGGTCACATTGCAGATGGAACCAGTGCATTTGATAATGATTCAGTGAAATGCCAATCTTCAGGAGGCCCTCTAGGTGGCTCTATTACCTCACCTCAATCCAGATCCAGTGAAACTACCTTGGACATCAGTGCCCCCTCAGTGCCTCCAAATAGAGTAACATTGCACCCATCAGGGACAACGGAAGCGTGCCAGCTACAATCCAAAATGTCCACAAAAGGCAGCTCCTCCCCAGCTACGCCCCATCCGGGTGTTCCCAGGCCGGCTGTACCGTCACCTAAAGCACAACAAAAGCCACAAGTAGGATGCAATCAGCCGAAACCGTTAAACGTTGAGGTCACCGCAGGCCTCAAAACCGCGTCGTCCACCCACCTCGCTTCCCTCAAGGCTGGGAGGGGTGGAGCGGCGAGCGCAGCGAGTCAGGTCGGACTCAAAACGAGTGCCTTGGTAACCGGCGGGAGCGACGACAGTGTTGATAAGACACGAGTGACCCCGGTGTCAGAGGAGGAAAGAGTAGCCAAGCGTAGGGAGCAGTGGCGGATAAAAAAGAGGGAACAGAGAGCGAAGCTGGCAGCTAGGTCGACGAAAAGCAGAGAGCGAACACAATTCACAGGAACAGCGCTCCCGAGGCCGGTAACGCAGAAGGCAGGGGTATCGCACGGTGGAGGTCTCAAACATCCCCCTCCCCTATCTTGTGTACAAAGTATGTGCCCAAAACAAAGCGTGAGTAGCCCCAGGCCTCGAGAGGCACCTGCCAATCGCTTGCTGCAGAACGCTCGAGTGACGCTTGATTCATCTTCGGTGCCTCGACTTGTCAAGAAAGAGGAGAAAACGGACCAGGGGTCGGGGCCAGCCAGGTTGAACCCAGTTGGACCTAGTCCGAATCAGAACACGTTATTAATTAAAGTAGAAAACCCGCAGGTCTCTAGGAAAACACAGCCTGCTTTCACGCCTAACGTCAAGGTGGAACGAAGGATAGATTACCCCAGGAAGTTTTCGAACCACGCATATTTTTCCAACGTCAACCGGGCGATCGCCAGATGCCGAACGCCGCGGCAGAGACTCATCGAAACGCAGAAGTGTTTCTCCAATCAACGGAACATAAGAGTCAAGTTCCCGTCCCTCGCCGCCATCTACAATTCGCGGAACGTCCCCAAAATCCTCCCTAACGAGTCTCCCGAGCAGACGGCCTCCAGACGGAGGGAGTACTGGCGCATCAAGAAGCGGGAGCAGCGTGCCAAGCAGTCCCTGGAGGTGAAGGCCCAGCTGAAGGAGAAGGACTCCCTGATGAGGAGAGTCAAACGTTATCAGAAGATCCTGGAGGAGATGAGGAGGGCCCGAGCGCAGACCGTCGCCCTGGGGGGCCGGTCGACGGGCGGGATGCTCACCCACGCCTCGGAGACCATCGGCGGGTTCATCAAAGAGGACGGGACGGTGACCGTCAGCCTTCCCCCGGTGCCAACGGACACGGCGGCGGCGGCGGCGGCGGCGGGGCACGAGGCGGAACAGACCTCTTGTCTGCTCTCCGACGATGGCGTCGTCGCGCACTCGCCGCATCCGTCTCACGCCGGGCCTCTGGGCCACGGCAGGGACGCCGCGCTCGGGTACTCGGGACGGCTCGGCCACCGCCCGCCCCCGCCACTGCGTCCGGCTCAGGTCCGAGTCACGCTGCCGCGGGACGGCCAGTCCGCCAACAAGCCTCCGCGCCTGCTGTCCATCAGGCCCAGGACGCACTTTCAGAGATCGGCCGCGGCGCACTCCAACCGCTCGGCGGGGCACAACGCCGCTCAGATCACTCTCACGCACCCTCCGTTCCCCCGGGCCGCCGGGTCCGAGGTGTCAGCGACGGGCGGCGGCGGCGGCGGCGGCGGCGGCTGCGTCATGAAGATGGCGGTCTCTTCGCTGTTGGCGCCGCCGTGTGAGGACGCGGGGCTGACCGAGGAGCAACGCATGGCCAAGAAGAGAGAGTACTGGAGGGTGAAGAAGAGGGAGCAGAGGGCGGCCCGGGCCACTAAGCTGAAGCACGGCTTATTGCCGGCGTGGGACGCAGCCATGCAAAGGAGGAAGACCCACAAGCAGACGCCCCTTCAGCGGTCGGCCATGACGGCCAATACCGCTACGCAAATCAGGAATTCTGCCATACAGAAAATGAACGTCCTCCCCTCCTGTAATGTTAATGTGCCTAATCCTCAGCAGGCGAAGCAGATCAAAGTGGAGAGGGAACCCCTACCGGCCGCTGACCTAAACATTCCACCTGAACGAGCCATCTGTCCAATCAAACGGGCCCCCTCGCCGTCGCCTCCGCTGGCCTTGCCTCAGCCAGAGCCCGATCCAACCCTGAGTGCCGAAACCCAGGCGACCACTCTTCTCGCCGTGGCCTCCATGAAAAAGCTGCTGGAAGAATCCCTCAGCACCGTGACTGAATGTCAGCCCGCCGCCATAAAAACAGAGCCGCCGCCTCCTTGTAAAGCCGAGAGAGAGGAGGACGTCTCAGACGAGCACTTGGTGCAGGAGATGAAATCGGAGATCCCGGAGGCCTCCCTAGGAGGAGAAGAAGACGACGACAAGCTGCCGTTGGCCGCCAACCTGACGCTGCAGATCAAAAGCTGGCAGGCGGACCCTGATGACTCGGGGCATGCCTGTCCGCGAGACCTTTACCCTTATGCCTCAACTCAGACCGGCGAATCCTCCCCCCCGCTGTCCTCCACAACCCCGGACCCCCAGTGCCCCACTGCCTTAGGCGAGGGGGGTCCGACGCAGACGTTATCTCCCCTACGTCGGGCCAAAAGGCTGTGCACCAAAAAGTCGGGCAATCACCTTCAGCATTGTTGTTCCTCAGAGCCGCCGAGGCTGCACCACTCCCCCGCCACGCCGCCGCCGCCGCCACAGAGGGTGCAACCGGCGGCGCCGCCTTCACGATGCCTACCGCAGCCTCGGCCGTCCGCCCCACAGCAGCCGTTCAGGAGACCGCTGTTCGTGGAGCCTGTGGGAGGGGAGGGCGGTATGAGCTGTGGCAACAGCCTGCAGGAGAAGAGGGAGTACTGGAAGCTGAAGAAGAGACAGCAGAGAGCCCGCTCAAAAGCCAGGCAGAAGGGGGGGCCGGGTCACAGACAGAACAGCAGGCTCTCGTCCCAAAACAACGCACAGGTATGTTGAGTGTCCAGACCCATGCATTCATGAGGATGATATTTTCCAAACACAGTTTTTCACAATACGGATGTAGATCTGCTTATATTCACAATTGCATCTTAATGAATTGAGGTTATATGCTTTTTAAAGGGAAGGTATGAATACGAAGGCGTGAGAGCACATCGGACTTAATCTAGGAGTAGTAACATATTCTGTCATGTTCTGAATGCACCGATCGTTGAACTGTTAACAATCACCAAGATTAAGCTTGAAAAACTGTTTTTCTTTTTTTGGTATCTCAGACTCTGAATCCCCTCTCGGTCAACCACGCCCCGTCGGGGAAGAGCCCGACGAGTCCGCCGGCCAAACGCTGCCTGCAGCCCAAGGCCCCCACCGCCACTCTCACCGCGGTGCACAGCATCCCCACGCTGCTGGTGGTCAGTCCCACCGCGTCCAACCACGGGCGCTCCCCCGACCTGCTCCAGGTCAAACCGCCGGTCTGCAGCTCCACCTCCTCACCCGGCCGGGACCGGCGCGAGGTCAACGCCCGGCCGCCCTCCGGCACGTCCTGTGACCCCGACGCGTCCGAGTGCCACAAGGGCGCGACGGCGGACGGCGAAGTCGACGTCCCCTCGTCCGACGGGGTGTCGGACGCCGAGCTGCGGCTGGCGGAGAAGCCGACGCCCGAGTCCAGAGTGAGGAGGTGGACCGTGCACGAGAATAGCAACGCGGCGCCGGCTCTCGCTACTCTCACCCCCCCAGACAACCCGCTGTCCAGCATCAACCTCTTCCCCATCGAGCCCCTCGTTCCGACCTCGGGTCGCCACGCCTCTTACGGCGGCCCCGTGAGGCCCGCCCACGCTCAGCCCCCGAAGCCCAAACCCGCGCAGGCCTCCCCGACCAAACTGGTGCCCTTAAGCACCCTGGCCCCCCCGAAACCCATCCCGGGGGAGTCCCAGGAAGAGTTCCTGAGGCGGAAGAGGGAATACTGGAGGGTCAAGAAGAAGGAGCAGAGAGCGAGGAAGGCCATCCGGGACCGGGAGCTGTCCCAAAGGAGAGCGCCTGGCAACTGGAAGCCCATTAGGCCCGCTAAGGACCAAGAGCGGCCCCAATATACCGAGAACCAGGTAGGGGCTCCAAGTTGATCCCGTCTCAAGCAGTTGTCCGTCACGGTAAACACACCCGGCTCACCTTGTTTTCTGTGTGTTCTTATAGGACCCGGGAGATTGTGACCCTGCCTACGAGGACTCGGAACATCTTATGAGGCGAGCAGCACTGGATGTTCTGGATAAACCTCCCAATGTCTGTGGAAGCGCAGCCTAAAAATGTGATTTACATCGTTTCTTTCTTTCTTTTCTTCCGCAGCTCGACCTCAGACGCTGAAATGGGCTATTATTCGTACTCAAGCGACACTGTCCCGCTAGAAGGTGAATTGATGCTTGCATTAGCTATCTGCTAAATCTTAACTACATTGCCTTGTCATTTCCTTTGCTTATCTATTTTATTTTATTTTATTTTATGACAAAGTACTTTGATTCTGCCTCGTGTAGGAAAAGTGCTATATAAATAAAGTTGCCTTGCCTTGAACGTAACCCCTTCACATCGAGCTTTACACTTTCCTCGTCCCCTCCCAGACGGCGACCCCGACCACGGCTTCGCCGACCACGGCTGCGGCGGCGGCCTCCTGGACGCCGACCACGGCTGCGGCGGCGGCAGCGGCGGCGAGGACCTGGGCTCCGTCTCGGACGGCGCGTGGCGGAGCCGCTACCTCATGGACCACGACCCGCTGAACCAGCTGCTGGTGTGCATGGTGTGCGGCGACCTGCTCTACTCCCACAGCCTGGAGGGCGTCCGGGCCCACATCGAGGAGGCCCACCCGGACACCCTGAACCTGGAGCCGCCCGAGTGCCGCCGCATCCTGGACGCCTGGGACGAGCAGGTGTCCCAGCGGGAGCGCTTCTTCACCAGCCAGCTGCAGCAGCACGGAGCCACTCTGGCAGGTAAAAGGACGAGGGGTTTAACAGGGTGACCCCCCCCCCCCATCACTGAGGAAAGGTCTCGGTGTGTAGGGGGCGGTTAAGAAGGGGAGACCGGTGTGTGTGTTTTGAAATGGAGAGAAAACGACCAGCTTTTACAGTTGTGCTTTTAGATCCCATTTCTGTGTTTTCATTCTGTTTGGGTGTGTTCAATAAATTAGGATTAGTGTGAAGGAAAGCTTATTTGAGTACGTCTCAGGCTGAAAATTAACTGATGTTGTGGACGCTGGGATGCAAAGAATGGGAACAGGAGAATAGGAGATCAAATTCATAATTGATCAAAATATTTTGACTTCGGTGTGACTGAAAGAGATTTTGAGACATCTTACCTCTTGAACGATATATATCATTGTATGAGTCGGGAATTGCACGTTGTATTTCCTCTGCAATCTACAAACCTAGTTCACTGCATATTTCTTTTCCAGAAGCGAACGGGAGCTAAATTGGAAAAACCTCAAAGGGACAAGAAACAAAAGATTACACCCCAGAGATGACCATCATGTTCCCTGTCATCTACCGTTCTTCTTTTCTGTGATTGCGATGGCTTTTTGTTGATCACTCATCTCAGTCATCTTCAACCGGCCAATCTCCCAATCCATCGTCCCCTCACTCACAAACGAGACCCAGAGATACTTGAACTCCTTCACTTGGGGTAAGGACTCATTCCCCCCCCCCCCCCTTTGTTCATGGGCTACTTTTAATTGAATGCTGTACAGGGAACACGCCTACAAGTTTGTTTATATTTTACCTAATTTCTAACAGAAACACAGAGCACAAGTCTTAACAAGGTTTTTTGTAATATTGTAATTATTTGGAAAGAGTTGACAAATTGCAGACTGTTTACTATGTTATTACTGCACAAATAAACGGTTTGCATTCACACTTGATACAGTATGTATACTCTTAACTAAATTATGCATGTCATTTTCTAGCTGCTTAATGCATTAGTGACCTTACACCACTGATTGCCAGCTTTTTTTTAAAATTTGTACCCAACCTTCTTAGACAGGTGTAGATCTAGTTAGAACATCAACTCCACTTCACCATGCGAAAAAAACATGAAACAATACTTTTTTTTTTGTTACAATCAAGTTATATGTAAGTAATATGCCAAATCGTTTACTTGTACAAATTGGGTTTCTTACAATCCACCTTTCAATGGAAATGTAACCTTGTTTATTTATTGCAAGCTTCGTCATACAGCTTGTTTAGTTATTATTGGTATGCCTAGCTAGTTTTGTGTTGATTCTCATCTGTGGATACTCCACTTTTTCTTGCATGTGCTGTAAGTGGATGCACAGCGGGTTCAAAATGGGCGCTGCGATGCGTTTACATGTTGACCAATTCATTGGCTCTCTAATGTTGTATGTTCCATTGAGCACATAGTCTTTAACTCGTCATTTTATATTTGAATAAAACCAGAGGAAAAAAAACCTGCACGACAAGTTTGGTATCGGTAACAAATCAAGCCATTTGAGAATGTAATTTTGAAGCTAACTCGTATGTTGTTTAAAAAAAGGAATGCTTTTTTTTCTGGACAAATAAATATTTTATACCTTTGGGTTGGTTGTTCCTGTGATTGAATCTCACCCTCCCACTCAACAATTAAATTACTCTGTTCAGATCTGGACGAGTAATTACATTTTGCACTGGATCAGAAAAATTGCTGTAACAGTATTAGCCTAAAGACACCGTACAAGCATTTCAACATGCTCATCTGCTGTTGAGGAATAAAACACAGCCCACCACTCACAGCACTACTGAATCATTTATGAAGACCAAAGAACAGAAACCCAGTCATGTGGGAAATTCTTTATTTCACTATTCATTGCTTGAACGCCATTCATTGCTTGAGATAAGTGGCTACAAATGGACCTTCTCTGTACTCTCTCTAATCCAAGCTAACCGTTGCTCTTTAGCGACATTTCCAACACAAACGCAGCCACACATCTTTCTCACACAGAGACACACACACACACACACAGACAGACAGACACACAGACACACACACACACAGAGAGACAGACACACAGAGACACACACACACACACACAGAGAGAGAGACAGACACACAGACACAGAGAGACAGACACACACAGAGAGAGACAGACACACACACACACACACACACACACACACAGAGACAGACACACGCACGATGAAGGCGCTGTTCACTGCTTCACTCCCCGGCTGTGCTGGGGCTCCTCCTCAAGCGTAACGTCCACTTCCTGTCGGGCCGGCCCGGCTCCCCCCTCGTCCCCGGGGACCCAGGGCTCGGTCTCCGGGGGGGGGTGTGGCCGGTGGCTCTCGCCCGCCGGGCTCTGGAGCTCGCGGGGGCCTGCGTCCAGGCGGAACAGCGTGGGGACCCGGCCCAGAACGGCGTTGGCCTCCTGGAGGCCTGAGATCCACTGGTTGAGGGTGGCCTGGTCCCCCTGGCCCGTCATGCACATGGCGAACACCGGGCCCTCGTCCACTGGAGGGAGGGAGGGAGGGAGGGAGGGGGGAGGGAAGGAAGGAAGGAACGGGGTCTTTGGTTTTTGTTGCATTGAAAACGATGCATGTCGAGATAGGGGGTGGGTCTAGGGCTGAACGATTTTAAGAAAAAATTGAAATTGCGATTTTTCTGGTAGAGATTGCGGTTTCGATTTCAACCACGATTTATTTTCTTTAAATCAAGTTTCAGTATAAATTAATATAACCAATGAATTCCATTAAGGTAATGCAATAATGAAATTGCTGGCAACAGATTTCAAATGCAAGACTGTTTATTCAAGTACCTAAAAAACAACAACCAAAAAAGTCAAATAAAAAGGGAGCCCTCTTTCTTAAGTAAACTTGCTTCAATGGCTCATCAGCATCAAAATAATTGCACTTTTGTAAAAAAAAAAAAAAAAAAAAAAAAAAAAAATTATATATAAAAAAAAAAAAAAAAAACCGCAGCTTTGACGATCCCAAAATCGTAATGCTTAAGATCGCGATTTTCGGTCGAAAACGATAGATCGTTCAGCCCTAGGTGGGTCTACATTGAATGTGCACGTGCTATAAACACACTGCCGGCACGTAGCTCAGGAGGTCGAGCGGGTCGGCTGGTAGCCGCAAGGCTGCTAGTTCGATCCCCGGCTGGAGGTGTTTCCTGACGAGCTGTCAGCCGGCGGTGTGGATGTATGAATGTATGAATGAATGGGTGAATCTTAGGCGATATTGTAAAGGCCTCTGGTTACCAAAAAGCTCTACACAAAAGTACAGTCCATTTACCATAAAGTACAATATGCACACATTTGTGTCAGACCTTTGGGTAACACAATACATTAGTGTTCTTGTTGCAATGCCTTTCTACATGTAATGCAATACAATACTGTAATGTAGTACAGAATGTAATTGCTCTTTCAGATCGGGCCAGTATGTAATGTGTAACCTGCCCTTAACCTCCTAACCACACTGTGTAGTGTGGCATGTTAACTACATGTTGTAACAGTGCTGGCACTGTAACAGGATACTGTATCAAAACATTGTTTAGAAAGCACTATGACATGCGATATCTACTGTAATGCATGATCAGGCAAAACAACCTTGTATTTCTGATTCCTATTGCTATTCATTCTAGTCTGTCCAGTTGTTATTTTCAAACCAGGTTGTGCAGTACTACAACTTGAGCATCTTTTACTTGCTTTGAAAGATGGTCTTCTTATGTAAATCTGGTAGCTTTTAATTAAACTGTGTATACATAGGTGCACTTATCCATTTGTGTTTGTCGTACAATTAAAATGTTTTATATTTGGTTATCAGGTCTTACAGTCCTCCACGTCAAAGTCGTCTCCCAGGTCGCCCATGTCCCGCTCCAGCTCCAGGCTGAGCTGTAGAGGGTAGTAGAGAGACCGCTCTGGGTCGTAGGGCTCCTCCACCTGGTGGACACATGCGGTACCGCAGGCAGAACACGGAGACGGAGCAGACATTAAGGCATTACATTTCATTACACTGAGTCCTTAGGGACAAACGTTGATCCAAAGCGACTTATATGTGAGGCCGAGAAGAATCAAAGTCTAGAATCATAATTGGAGTATAAAAAGTCAATAAAAAAAGATTCACGGAACAACGCTAACCCAATCATAAGCCTACTTTGGACAGTACACATCGTTATATACACTACAGGCAACTATGATATGATAATACATGTGTGACACAATCTTTGTTAGACTTTTCCTGGTATTGCCTGCAGCGTTATAGTAAAGTATAGTCAAATAATAATAATGATGGAAACTATGAATGTATCTCAGTGAGTGACGGCCGGTCGGGTGGGGTCACCTTCTCCCCGGGGGGCAACGGGTCGGCCCTGAGGACGTAGTAGTGCACGCAGACGTTCCTGAGCCACAGTGGGAAGGGCCCCTCCACAAACACCGGCCGGCTGGGGTCGTGCTTGGCCAGCAGCTCCACCTGGTCCGGGCTCTGGGTACCTGCGACCACACAGCGCGACGGTAGCGCTCGGGTTAAATGGGTACAGAGAAGTCCCAGGCGGTCACGCTGTGTCTTGGTTCTGGGAAATAGTCGAGTGAATAATTCACTCCTACCCCGAACATGACCTCATTGTAAGGTCCTAAAGTTAGGAAAGTTACACAACACCCAAGTTGTAATCACACTGGTTACAATTACAATTAGGGCATTGAGCAGACGCTTTTATCCAAAGCGACTTACATCGGTTGGTATACACATTGACGCACCGACGGCAGAGTCAAACATGCAAGGCGACAGCCAGCTCATCAGGAGGAATTAGGGTTAAGTGTCTTGCTCAGGGACACATCAACACTAGGAGGAGCTGGGGATCGAACTAGCAACCTTTCGGTTACAAGACAACTGCTCTGACTCCTGAGCTAAGCCTGGTTGGGTGTAGGACGTTATGTGGCACATTACCGATTTCTTAGGGAGCACAAAAACAATAAAACAATGTCCATTCTTACCCACTATATGCGGCAATGTGATCTCTTCTCCGGTCTCTGTGATATCTGTGTAGGGCATCTGGGAGAGGAGAAACACATTAAAAAGTTACTAATTTCTTCTTCTTCGGCCCAAATGAATCGCTGTATAACTTGCCATACATTTTATTACCAGGTATTTCTTACAACAATTTCAAAATCAAATTACCCAAATCCCATCACATCAAGGTACAACCAACTTTGTTTAAACATCAACATCAAATAATAATACGTTAATCACGTTAACAAACGCTTGTAAAAGGCTCATAATCAAACTTCCTTGATATGGTTTACACATGAACCTTATAAACAACGCAAAGCCTGTTGGTTTTCGGTCTACGATTCACTTACACTTATAAAATAAAAGTATTTTTAAAATAAGTATTTAAAAAATACCCCCCCCCCCCCGTAGACCTGGCCCTACCTGGTACACGGTGACCTTGGCGTCCAGGTCGTTGGCGATACGCGTCAGCCCCAGGCGGGCCAGGTCCACGGGGTCGCTGGGCAGCAGGCGGGGCACCGGGAAGGGGTTGACGTGCTTGAACCGGGGGAACCAGTACATCAGCCGCTGGTACTTCCTCATGGGGTGGCTCTTCTCCCCGAAGATCTGCACCAGCAGCACCTTGGTGTCCACGTTGGGCATGATGCCTAATGGGGGGGGGGGGGGGGGGGGGGGGGGGGGGGGGGGGGGCATAATGTCGTTTTTGCTGTCTCGGCTCCATCACAGAACATACACACCATATACATCCAGACATTATATATTTAGTTATTATTACGGTTGTCACTATGCTATTCTGGCGGATAGACATAAACAATGACTGTCTTGTTAGCAGACATCATTTCCACATTGCCAACATCCTTTTATAAACTTGTGTGTGTGCATGTGTGTGTGTGTGTGTTTGTGCGCCTGTGCACGATTGCGCGAGTGCGTGTCAACACACACACACACACACACACACACACACACACACACACACACACACACACACACACACACACACACACACACACACACACACACACACACACACACACACACACACACACACACACACACACACACACACCGTGGTTCTCCATCTGCTCCAGCAGCTGCACAGCGCACTCCTGCTGCCGCGGGTAGTGGTTGAACATGCGCTGGATGAAGTTCCTGGGGACGAACACCTCCTTGGGGAAGACGTCCAGGAGCCGGTTGTAGACCGCCAGGTCCCGCTCCACGCCGAACTCCACCATCTTCTGCAGGGCGGCGTAGATGAACTCCACGTGGCCGCGGCGCCGCCGGTCCCTCTTGGTGAACGCCTCGATGGCCTTGTCGAAGGCGGCCTTGGTTTTGGCATTGCGAGCGACGCGCTCGAACAGCTCGTCTCGAGACAGCAACGACTTGTCTATCTCTTTTTCTTTCTCCTTCAGGTCAGAAGACGGGGGGGAGCTCTTTGCCCACGCAGAGCTGCCATGGAAATGCCTTGAAGCCTGTAGTAACATTTCATTTGTCAGTAAATTAAAGAACTGGTCGGTAATTATGGCTCTTAGAATGCCAAGTTGTGTCAATAGATTTGTATACTGAATGATATTAACGAGTTCAAGAAAGAAAACATGTCTCACTTGACTTTCAAAATACTGCCTACTTGACTATTAAGAAAAATAACGTTTTATCTTTCCCAGCCCCGAAACACAATCCAGGAGAATCATCTCATATAGAGCTGCACTATGAGCTGTATTTACATTCCGTTTCTGCCAGTAAGCTTACCTCGCCATGAGAGTTGAAAGCGACGAGGGGCTTGGTCAACACTGGGGCTGTGGTCGACTGAAGAAGGTAAGCATACCGGTTGGCCGGCCTTGCTGAGGGTACCACTGACCCCAGACCTTGGAGCCTCAGAAGGCAGCGGGCGCACTTCATGGTAGACCCATTAGAACATGACCTTCAGGAGAATACGTTTAGATAAGCAGGATGATGACAACATGAAACGAAGGTGTTGGTTCAATTGCAATACTGAATTTAGGCCTTGGCTAATGGTTTACTTTGCCGCTACTGTTAAAAATATGCTTAGCAAAAACTCAGCACACACTCACGCTACTAACATCCATATTATGGTAACTGTCAAGACAGTAAGATCAGTAATACGCATGTAACATCAAGTATCCTTTTCAAATGTATATGACAGCACTTGAATACGTCCCATGGAAAAATCTGCCTTTTATTTGAATGATCAGAGGAAAGACTACGTACAGTTGTCGAGAAAATATGTTTCAAGTAGTCTCCTTCAGAGCAACCCGGCTTACGGGCATCTCCATGTTGAAAACACAGTGGTCGTAATGAGCGTTACCTCGATCAGTGTCCGCTGAACACCTTCCACAACACTTTGGTTCCACCTCGGTTATAGCAACATGCGTAGGCGCACTACCAAACGTGGCCACGTGGTGGCAGGATATCCCCGCGAAACTAAAATCAATCTCGGCTAAACCTTTTTCTTTTTTGCGTACAGTGATACAATTTCATAGGGGGGGGGCTGTTACCAGTAGTGAAAAAGTTGGAGAACATGTTTCAAAACACACGTTTTGTACAGCAGAATCGTTTAAACAGAGGAAGACTAAGAAGCAGGAGATGAGAGCCACTCAACGTGCCTGGATAATGAGGATTTATTGACAGCATAGCTTTAGCTCCGTGTCAAAGTGATCTTCCGGATTAACGTCCGGACGTGTGGAGCGCGTTTTGGAGAGCTCTTCCCTGACCGCGTCTCTCACACTGCCATGCGTGCTGGTCCTCTGTGCTGCTCGGCTCAAAAGCACCTCGGCAGGAGGGTGGGGGTCCATGAAGTGTTACCTCTGACCAGCAGCTTTCAGCATGGAAGATACACCCCCGACCCAAGTCTGACTTCTAGAGGTTTTTAGTGTTTAAAGCTCGGAATATGGATAGCTCCACGAACAGCCTGGGTGAGTTATACCACCACAGCATCATGTGTTACACTGACATGTGTGTTTGAGTTGACTGGGTGTATGATGTGCGGTTGTAATTACGACGTTGTTATTAGGCTTACAAGCCTCAAGTTTCCAAAGTCGGGAAAGGGTGTGACATAATTCCGTTTTACAGACTGTTGTCGGAAAAGTGAAAATAACAGCTAGTATTCAGGTATACTTTTTGACACGAATCCAATCATGTAAACAGGAACATTGTGGATTCATCGATTGAAGGTAAAGGGGGTTTGGCAGCCAATCTCTGTTTGATAATAACTATGCATATGAAACAACCATTCAGATTTAATTGCAAACTATTCTTAAAAATGCTGATTTGATTGGGAAACAATAATACTTTTGCGTATACCATAGCTAGTGTAACTACTGGGCCATCTTGGCCGATTAGCTGTGGATTGCCACAAATCATCTCTGATTCAAAAGGTTCAGTGAAGGTTCAATGAAAATGTGGGAAACCACCTGCCCTTCCCGAATATTAAAGCTATCCTATCCAACGATACCCATAGCGAGTCAATGTGGCAAGTTGGCAGCCAAGCTGCCCAGCCAGCCTGCATGGTGAGTTTACAAGCCCAGGGTAACAGTAAACATCCTATTATAGGCGCCTGGCAGCATCCTGTCGTTAAAACAGAATAATAATCGTGTAACCGTCTTGCTGAAGTACAGAAAGCCATCAGCAGTGCAGAGTGCATCAGTCTATTTATTGTTACAATTGTGCAACTATTCATATCGTCATTTATAGACACACATTTTTGAGTTTATCACATCATATCTCACTTTGTGGTGCATATCTTATTATTTATCGTGAATGACCTCCCGCTTTAAGTGCTGTGATGTCAGTCAGACGCACAAGTCAAACTGCCATTGACAACACGATAAACAGGAACAACCAATTAAGGCCTGTCCAGTTACCCATATTTCTTAATGGCTGCACTGTTCTGCAATTTGAATATGTCAGCATATTTCCTGTATTTCCTTTGTCCTTACTCATGGTTGCCCCTATATAAATCAGCTTTCACCGCTCAAACGTGCATTTAATGGCTAGAATTGATAAGCCATATCAGCTGTCAATCCTTATCTGGGCTCATGTGGTTCATTAATCATAACTTAAAACTTGAAGCACTCCCTTCCACTTGGACGAGTTTCACTTCCTACTTTCTATACTTAGTCAATCATCTTCAACTCTGTGGTTACCTTCACAACACAGTTGGCAGCATATACGTATATCGTTCCTATTCTCTTTATAGTATCCTTAAATACTTGATATTGTGTTACACTTGACACAAGATAATTTGTTACACTGATATTGTGTTACACTGACACATGTCAGTGTAACAATGGCCAAAACAGCAAGCAAAAATATCAGTTTTTTAACATCCAGATGAGTAGTTGCATACATAATATTATGTCCATTTTCCAAAGTACCTTATAAAAGGACCGTGTGAATCCTGAATCATATAAAATATCACATGAAGAAAGATGAAACGGCCCTACCAAAGAACATGTCATGCGTAGCTCGTAAATTTAGTCTACCGTTTGACGAGCAAGTGCAGTCTTGCACCATACGTCACCGACAAAAGACCTCATGGCATTACGTTTGCCCCCGTGCAAACAAAGGTGGCGCTTTACATGCGTTTATCTTTATGAGTCACGCATGAACGCAGCCTTCAAAACACACCGCAAAGAGGGTATATTGCCCCTCATCTACCCCTGAAGTGCAAAATAAAAATCGTATCAAAGGAGGATCTCCTCCGACCACAGGTTTGCATAACGCGTGTGAGGGAGTTATTATGAAATCGGGTGTCCAGTTTCATAGTGTTTCCTGTGACACCTCCGTTTGGAGCTTGTTCTCACCTACTTCCTCAAACACTTGGCCCCTACCTCCTCCAAACAGAGGCTAAAGGGGGGCAGGCGGGGGCGCCCCACTGGTGCACTACTGTTTGGCAGCAGGGCGTGTGTGTCGGGGCTACAGAAAGGGGGCGGAGAGTGGCGTGCAACTGGCAGCCACCGGCGGCGTGCCCATCCAGAGCTGGTGATTGGACGATGTCCTGGTTTACAGCCAAGCTCCTACGTTTACACTCTTACATTTTAACGACTTGGGCGTAATTCGGTGTGTCAGGGAAAACCATTAAAAACTAAAACAAGATTGTTCTCGGTTGTGCTACTCGTGCCTCATTATCACAGTTGCAAAAAAACATCTCCAGAGACGCAGAAAGTGATCAAAACGACGGCTCCAGCGTTTCCCTCTCCGGCTCTCAGCACCACCATTAATAAAAACAGGTTTGTTTTGATCAGTTTCCCAGATGCGACGTGTCTCAGCGGTGAGTTTGTGAGCGCAGCGTGGTCTCCCGCCTCCTCCGCCGCCGCCAGTCCACCCACAGGTGTTCTGCTTTCGTTTGTCTTGTCCCTTCAGGGGGGGGGGGGGGGGGGGGGGGGGGGGGGGGGGGGGGGGGGGGGGGGGGGGGGGGGAGGCGTTGTTTGTTCTGTCGGCGGTGGGTGGTGGTGTGCGTGCCAGGCGGTGCAGTAAAGAGGCAGGGAGTGGAGCGGAGTGGAGTTTGGAGTGGGGATCATGTGATGGAGGCTGGTGGGAGAGGGAGCGAGAGAGGGGGTGGATCGTGGCACGCGGGGGCCCGCCGATGCCGAGATCTGCATGTGTAGGCCATCTGTCAGCGCGAGCGTGAGAGAGAGAGAGAGAGAGAGAGAGAGAGAGAGAGAGAGAGAGAGAGAGAGAGAGAGAGAGAGAGAGAGAGAGAGGGAGGGAGGGAGGGAGGGAGGGAGGGGGAGGGGGGAGAGAGAGAGAGAGAGAGAGAGAGAGAGAGAGAGAGGGAGAAGTTGCCGTTGCACGAACGAATATCAAGTAATCACAGGAATTTTGGTCTTCGAAACCACCGGCCTGATGATTTAGCACAGGGAAAGAGAAGAAAAAAAAGATCCAAGCCTAATGATCTATAAAGCGTTCAAAACATTGGTTGATTTACGAGCAGATCTAAAAGGATCATTTATCCTTCTCATGCGTTGGTTTGAAACGCTCTCCTCAGTCCGTAGCGGCAGAAGCGATGCCAATGCGGCCATGGGACTCCACTCAACAAAGAAGTCGGTCTTAGATCATGCGACGGCTGTGCAAGTATCAAGCTGGCAGCCCAACAACCTGGATTGACTCCCAAGACTCAATCCTCATCCTCCTCCTCCTCCTCCTCCTCCTCCTCCTCCTCCTCCTTCTTCTCTCTCTCTTCAAGGATCACTTGTGGTTTTTCCCGCTTTTTTCTGACATCCACAAGGCCTCATCAAGGCTCCATGCCTGCATTACAGGGGATGTGCCAGTGAAAACATGGCGTGCAATGTATTCTATAAATGTAGTCATGTGTATGCTGCTTCGAGGAGAAACTCAGGCCACACACAAGTGTTCGGAGTGAAGCATCTGGGGATTTAGGTGACGCTGATTCAACCACTTACTGTCAGTCCCGTCCTTCATCGCTAGCACCGTAATGAGAAGGAATGTTGATGTCTTTTTTTGGTTCCTGGATTTGAGCGTGGGAGCATAGAGAGAGAGTACAGAGAGAGAGAGAGAGAGAGAGAGAGAGAGAGAGAGAGAGAGAGAGAGAGAGAGAGAGAGAGAGAGAGAGAGAAAGAGTACAGAGAGAGAAAGAGAGAGAAAGAGAGAAAGAGAGAGAGAGAAGAGAGAGAGAGAGAGAGAGAGAGAGAGAGAGAGAGAGAGAGAGAGAGAGAGAGAGAGAGAGAGAGAGAGAGAGAGAGTACAGAAAGAGAAAGAGAGAGAGAGAGAGAGAGAGAGAGAGAGAGGTGTGGGAAGAGAAAGTGTGGGAGGGAAGCAGAGAGAGAGAGACAGAATAAGAGGGGAGAGAGATTTCCAGTTGCATCTCCTGACCTACACACATGCTACTCCCAGGCAAGAACGCCTGCCAAACTGGCTCCGTATCCTCACAGCGCCTTTTGTGTTGCAACCCCAGAAACAAAAAGAGGGAGCCAACGGGTAGAAGCGGGGGAGAGAGCGGCTGCGCTGTCCTCATGTTACTGGTGTAACCTGTACTGGACGGGAAGGCCTGCCATCCGTCTCCATGTGTGGGTGCATGTGCCACTATGGGCAGACTTGGAACTTGGTCTAAAGTCCCTGAGTTTCGGAGCACTTCAAGGCCACAAGGGTCGGAGCTTAGGGCCGCTGGTCATTAAGGCCGGCTGGGCTTAGTGTGATTTTGGGCACGGGATGATAGTGGGTTTCTTAAATCATGCGGGTACAACAGACTAATACAGGGTCATTGTTATGCTTATGGTAGGGACAGCAGCGTGAATACAGGGGTTAGCTGGACTGCACATGGCATGAGACGCCCCCCCCTCCCACCCCTGTCACAACCCTTCCCATCCATCGCACTCGTTCTACGCTCTCCGTAGGTCACAACGCAGCTGTTTTGTGTTCGTATACGTCAGCAGTCCACAGCCCCGAGTCGTATGCAGCGGAACGTTGGTTCAGTGCATCCCGGGTGGTTTCTGTCCACCTAAGGCTTCAGAGGGACAGGTGTTCATGGTAACATAAGGCCCAATGAATCAACCCACCAGTTCATATAGTCACCGCATCCGCCAACACGTCGGTGTTGTTTAAGCTCTCCTGGAACGTTGCCCTGTTGTTAACGGCAATCGCAATTCACTAGAACTCGTCTCGTTCACGCATCAGAGACCAACAATGTGACCTTCACAACTGACTGTGCTAAAACAACGCATTATTATATTACAGTGAGTCAAGCAGCACGATGCGTGTCGCAGCACAATTAGGAAGCATCCATTGTAGACGGCGCTTGAATTGGGCTCATCTGCCCTCCTGGTGTCAAAGGTCAGCCCTCCCCACTGTGTGACATCCTTACAGTGTGTACAGCGACCATTCAAACGGTGTCATTTGTTCCCATTTACTCGAAAGGATAAATATGCGGAACAATCAATTTGGCGGGGATTACAAATCCTTTAAAAAAAAAAAATGAAAAGAGGAAGAGGGTAAGTTCCTGAGGAAGAAGGATCTCAGATGGTTTGAGGAATAACAATGTGTTCATCCATCAGGGTGTCACATCTCCACCACCATGTGTGTCTGTCCCCCGGCAGGGACCCAGGGTTTATTTATTTAAGAAGGGGAGCGCTTCTTTGATGCCCCGTGCTGATGGATGGAGGTTTCCTTTTCCCCACACACACACACACACACACACACACACACACACACACACACACACACACACACACACACGTGCGCACACACGCACGCACTCACGCACGCACACACACACACACACACACACACACACACACACACACACACACACACACACACACACACACACACACACACACACACACAGACACACTGATACACACACACCCACACCCACACACACACCCACCCACACACACCCACACACACACACACACACAACAGGAGAGCGTGAGAGACAGACAGACAGACTGACAGACAGACTGTAATACAAGCAGTCAGCAGGACGGAGCCTTAGGCCCAATCCCATTTCTACCCCTTACCCCTTCCCCTTACCCCTTCAAAACAAGGGGGAGGGCTAAGGGGTAAGGGGTAGACATGGGACTGGGCCTTGAGCATGTGTTTCTCCTTGCCTCTGCAGGCCCTCTCCCTGGAGGCCCCGGCGCTAGCCGTGCAAATAAAAAGGAGAGGAATGTCTCTAATTGCTAATCATCAGGATGTTTCTGCTGCAGAGGCTTCACTGGGTCCGTGGTCCAAGAGCGGAACCGGTTTACCGCCTAATCTCTGTCTTATGCTTCCACCCAGTGAAGGAATAAGACAGCCAAGGGCCTAATCCTCTCCTCAAATATCAGTCGCTTCAGGTAGATTTGAATGAAACGGAGGTTTGGATCTGAATGATGATTTTATACACACATATACAAATATGTGTTTGGATAAGGGCTTCTATTTGAAGTTTTGTTCGATCTCGTTTTCCCAAAACATCCTAAAACCAGTGTGTGTGCATATGTACATGTGCGTGCGTGCGTGCGTGCGTGCGTGCGTGCGTGCGTGCGTTCGTGCGTGTGTGTGTTTGTGTGAGATTATAATTTCATTTTCCCATCCAGTTGCTCTGCATCTGCTCATAGCCTCCAGATACATGGGAGGGGGCGGGACCATCTCGCAGCAACTATTTTTTTCTTCTTTCAACTTCCTGTTTGGTCTGGCAGCAGCATTTCGTTTGCAGAGATAGTCTAACCGTTTCATCGGTATGTCCAACATTATCTCACTTCCCTCGTATCACAGAGCACTTCCTTTCGTGCTGCAGTGACTGACTGTTGATAATCGTTTATATGAATATAACCACTACCTAACTCAAACTAACTCAAATATTGCAGAACAAAGTGAGAATATCCTGTGTCGAGAGGACAGCTGTGCCGTTTTAAAACATTGTAGATTATGCATGTCACTGAGCTAGAAATGACTCATACTGTATGATCTTTAAGTATCTCTTGCAGTTCTTTTGCAGTGTTTATCAGCTGGCCAGAGGCAGTGGTGTTCCTCTGAGCGTGAATCAGATGCAAGATTAACTATTTTCTGAGAAGCGAAGTTAAAGAAATGCCAGGCGTGTGGGCAGCAGACTTACTCCTTCCCTTTCATCTTCTTCTAATCCAACCATCACGTCTTTTTATCGACCGTTTCTCGCAGTCAGTGCGTGACGCACGGCGCCTCTCTTCAACTACATTAACACTTAGGAACATTCAGCAGACGCTTTTACCCAAAGCGACTTACAATACATCGATATGTCGGTACAGTAAGGATGTTCATAGAACCAGGGGCCAAGCACTAACTTATTGCTAGGTTAACCAATTCCTGGTATACAACAGAGATAGCTAGGACAAGATCTTCACTTCACTCCCGTGTTTTAGCTGAAGGCCCGCCGTTACCTCGCCCCGCCTTAATTGGCGTGTGATTCTCCCGCTCCCTTTCCCAGGCCGGTGTCAAACTCTTATAGTCGTAGCGTCTGCTCTATTTCTGAGTAACATGAGTCATAAGTAGTGTCAAGTGTTTGTCTCCTTCCAGCTTCCCAGGATTATCTGATCCCGGGGGCGGGAGCCCGCCGGGAGGCCTGGGATTAGGTTTTAGAGAATCAAACAATCTTTTTGACCGATCAGTATTACGACAATATATATTATTTGCCCAGTAGAGGAAGTATTTGAGGAATGATGGTTGGAATTGTGGACGGAGTGACCAACAGGGTCAAAGAAGGGTAGAACCAGGCCCTGTTCAGTTCAACTCTGGGAGAATGGGTTTTAGAACTGGGTCACTTTACTATAATACAACCTGAGCATTACTGAAAGCCCCTTTGTATTAATATATAGTTATAATGACAGTATATTCGGTATTAAGTATGTTATATTATAGTGTTAGGGTTATTGTATAGATAATAGTATATATTTAGAGCATCAACCGTATCATATGTTATCGTGGTTATCATTATGCTAATGCTAATAGTATTCTGACCACTGAAAACGACCATGTGTAATAAAAATCCAAATAAAAAAATCCAACTACTTAAACTTAATTCCAACTCGAGTCGCCAAACCGTGTTGGCTTCCGGACAAGGACAAACCCCTTGGGCGAGCGGAGCCCGCACTGTTAAAGGCAATGGGAGCAACAGCAATGGGAACCGCTGCTGTGTAATTACCTCAGTTTGCGGCTCCGGCTCCCGTTATTGCTTCACTAGCATGTAGCTGAGGAGCTATAAAGGGCCCAGTGGAGGACAGGGGACTGGTTTATGAATAAGTAGCTCCGCCTACTTCGTTCTACACTTGTACACTTTAATGCCTTAAAGGTATCCTGGGTGTACGCATGCTGCCTTGCATGCAATTTCATTTCGCGCTGCTAGGCAGCCTGGATTCCATGGATCCCATGGATCTGAATTTCGCCTGAGATCGGGAACCATCAATCACAGAACGGGGAGGGACGGCAAGACGATGACGATGTCTATGTGACACACCCTTCGTCTTCTTCCTCATCGAATTTTTGTCGCTCTACATACGTCATCGGGTATAATTGATCAATTGGCTATGAGCTACGTACAGACTCATATGATAGACTTTCATAGCGCCCAATAAACGGCTTCGGGCAATCGTAAACCACACCTCAAATATGAGAAAATGAATGAAAGTTAAAGGGGACATATTATGAAAACAACTCTTTCCTGGGATTTGTTTTCGGTCTCTGGTGCTCCAACACACATACAAACTTTGAAAAAAGTCTACATGATTTTTTGAGTGACATTTCTGAAAGTACCCCGCCTACAGTTACCAAACGAGCAAGTCAGTTTCCACGCCCCATCCTAGGTAGGAAGGGGGCACACTTGAATATTACCTCACACTTCCCCGGCCCCCTCCAATCAGAGCATAGCTACGATTTTGTGGACCAGCGGACGAGCAGCTCCGGCGGGGGGGGGGGGGGGTGGTCACCCCGGCAGCTCAGCTCCGGGAGTACAATCCCTTTCTCCGACGAAGCTGCCGGACTGCCGCCGAAGCTTTGGCAGCATTCTGTGACAGGGTTCAATCTGGACTTCAGAGAGGCCAGGCCAAAGTTCCGTTCCCCCAATTCTCCTCAACCATGGCCGAGATATCCCCCACTACGAGTCTGAACTTGTTGTGGAAGTACCAGAGATGTCAGACGCAGTCTTTATGTTTCATAATATCATCCGAGGCGCACATAGCTTTTGGCCGTGATATTAGATATAATATTATATAACTACCTATATATTATATAATATTACTATTATTATTATATTATATTCCATTTATATAGATATAGAGCTCAAGCAAAGCTATTTCCAAAAAACAGCTGCAAAAACATATTTTGTGGAACTCAAATACTATGTTTACTTGTTGGGAAAACACCATAATATGTCTCCTTTAATGCGTACATATCCCAATTAAATGTTAAAGCATGGGCGTGTGGGTAGGCTACCAAACAACTTTACTTAACTCTTGACTTTGAAGAGTGGGGTGAAAGAAGACTTAAGTGAGTCTCAAGCTTGAGAATGTTCTCTTGCTTGTGAGCCTTGTTGTTCCGCTCAGATGGATTCGCTCCAGCAACACCAGCATGAGAATGAATTCTGCTTTTCCATCCTCGAAACTCACATGCTCAGACACAAACACCACACACTTATAAACACTCTCAGGTCCGATCACTGCACCATCACACACATACACAAAAGTCTTGGGTTTTAGCCCTCTGCAGGCATGCACGCACACACATGCACACACACGCACGCACAAACACACACACACACACACACACACACACGCACGCACGCACGCACGCACGCACGCACGCACGCACGCACGCACGCACAAACACACACACACACACACACACACACACACACACACACACACACACACACACACACACACACACACACACACACACACACACACACACACACACACACACACTCATACACAAACCCATGCCAGCTCTGAGCTAACCATCTTCCATTCTCTAACGGTCAACAAATAAATGCATGCAAACCATCACAGGTCAAAGGTCAGGATGCAGTTCTGGAGATGGCCGTGGGTGGCTGTAGGTGTTTTCAAGAAACTTTTTCTTTATTTGTTTTTTTGGAAATACAAATATGAGGGACATATAGCTTTCAGTCCTTAACAATAGCAGGAATCCAATTTGACAAACATTACAATAATCCAAACAGACTAATAAACCAACAGACTAACAAAACGCAAAAAAAACAACAGAAACAAATTGCGTCTCTTCACCGACCTTGTGCGTCGTTGTGCGTCCCCACAGACGACGTGTCCCCGGACGGCGGCGGCGGCGAGGGCGTGCATCGGACCTCCTTGATGGAGGTGCGTCTGCAGGCTCAGGAGGACGACATCGTGCTGCTCAAGGCCTCGCTGGCCGACGCCCTCCGCAAGCTGCGGCTCCACGACCAGCTCATCGCCCTGCTCAAGGAGCACGTGGTGGCAGCAGGTGGGTCCCGTCACACTAGGGCTGCTCCATTATGGGAAAAATCATTATCAGCATTATTTTGGTCAATATTGAAATCCCGATTATTTTTGAGTTCGAAAACATGATGTGTTTATTCAGCATGTCTCTCCCCAAAAAACACTTTGCAACTGAGAACTTAAAAAAAAATATATTAAAACTTGATTACATTAGCTTTGTGATCGTTTGACGCTAAGATCGAAATCGCGATCAAAATTCGATTAATCGCCCAGCCCTACGTCACGTTCCCCTTCCCTTTGTTCATCTGAGGACGTCCGCTAACTGTAGAATCAACAACAGTGTCCGGCTCGATAGCTTCAGTGTAACTGCTTCCTGGTCGATGTGCTCCATGATATTTTTGAGCCGCTGTTTGCTGTTTAGTTTGTGTTGCATGGTTGTTCCTCACGGTTTCGAATCACTTGGTTTTGGTTGAGGACGAAATAATGGCGTTCCAACGTAGACCTCGAAAAAACAAAGCCAAATAAGGGAAATACAACCCAAAAACCTGCAATGGTTGTTATTAGATTAGATAAGATAACACTTCATTAATCCACCAGAGGAGAAATTCTTGTGTTACATTATACTGTAGTAGCAGTGAAGGGTGATACAAGAATAATACAAGATATAATGCAATGCAATACAATAAAATACAAAGTATTGCCAAAGGGATCCCTAGAATACCTCAACCCCTACCCGCTCGTGAATGACATGGATCATCGCTCCCCATGAACCACGCTGGACCAAAGCATCCGTTCCATGACCAGACTTCATAAATAGCTATTTATTGTGCTAACAATTACAATTAGGGCATTTAGCAGACGCTTTTATCTAATGCGTCTTACATCAGTTAATACACACATTGACAGACTGACGGCATAGTCCACCATGCAAGGCGACAGCCAGCTCGTCTGGAGCAGTTAGGGTTGAGTGTCTTGCTCAGGGACACATCAACACTCGGGGCTCGAACTAGCAACCTTCCAGTCACAAGGCAACTGCTCTACCTCCTGAGCTAAGCCTGCTGTGTTCTTTTGCTTCCAGTGATCCCGGAGGCCTCGTTCGCCGCCAACCACCCGCCGGGCCCCCCGGGGCCCTCGTACCCCGTCAGGAGCCGGCGCTCGGCCAGCGTCACCGCCGACACCCTGCGCTACGCCGCCTGCAGGTGAGCCGCCCACACAGCCGCGCCCTGGGACCCCGGGGGGCCGGTGGTGACCCCACCTCACTGTCAGGTCCCGGGATGGAGAAGGAGGCGCCCTCCTGCTGGGTTCGGGGGTATTAGTGTTTGTAGTATTTGAAGCTTGAAGCCATTGTTGGACGTTCTTTTGGAAATAGTAAAAACGGACACCTTGTTGTTGTTGGGTTCACGTGCACGCTACTCGGACTACTTCAGTCCTTGCGTACTCCTCGGCGTACTACTTTACAAAAAGACGCATTATAAATAAGGCACAATGTATTTATAGTGAGTTCCTGTATGATGTGTGTGATTATACCTGCTGTGTATTTATACAATTTGGATTTATTTTGTGTGACACAAATTGGCGCTCCCTAGCGATCTGACCGCCAGCCAAGTTTCAAACAGTGTGGGCGTCCACGGCAACGGGAACGGCCACGTCGGGGCCCCGGTGTCCCGGGAGCCCGGGGAGCCCTGGACCCTGGCCGCCCTGCTGGACAAGTCCACCCAGACAGAGCCCGCCGCCGCCGCCGCGTGGGGGCCCCCCGGGGCCCTCCCGCCCCTCTGCAGGGCCGTCCAGAGCCTGCAGCTGGAGGAGGCTCTGTTCCTCCCCTCTTCGGCCGCGCCCCCCCGGGGCCCCCAGGGGGAGGGCCCCCGGGGGAAGCTCCACCGCAACCCGGGTCTGGAGGAGGAGGACGAGGAGCTGGGGGGGGCCGGGGAGGAGCCGGAGGAGGAGGAGGAGGGGGAGGAGGAGGAAGAGGAGGAGGAAGGAGGAGGAGGAGGAGGAGCAGCGCGGGGGGGCAAGGAGGAGCCGGTGCGTCCGGCGGCCGTGGTGCGCAGGCTGCTCCGGAAGGAGGACGCCCACGACACCAGCAGCAGCTCCACCGAGGAGCCCGGCCCGGCCCCCCCGGCCGCGGCCCTCGCCCGGCCCGACCCGGGCCCCGGTCAGACCCGTGGGGCCCGGCCCAACACCCCCAACCTGCTGGGGGAGAAGAAACCTCTGTGTGTGACCGCCCCTCCTCCGTCTCCTCTCCCATCTTACACTCTTTCTCTCCCCCCCCCCCCCCCCCCGCCCACACTACTCCGCCCCGCCTCCGATCGTCGACTGCATGGCTTAACAAAATCAACACAACAACGCAACCAATCGACCGCTAATCCCACGAAATCAGAGCCTGCTTGTGTAACTGCAGAACCCCCGGGTGTCGAGACAAAGCCTGCCGCGCTGCCCTTGAGCAATAGCGCCCCCTGAGGTGGCCAGCGGTAGCCGCGCCTCTCGCATTACAGCGAGAGACGACCACAGTGTTTGAACACAGGGCCGGCTGTCTAGCACGGCCTGTTAAACAGTAATAACAAGCTCATAGTGTCGTGTTGAGTGACTGGGACAAGATCAGCACACACACACACACACACACTCGCACGCACACACACAAACACACACACAATAACTCACACACACACACACACTGTGTCTCACATGCACACACACGTACAGTGTCACATACACGCAGACACACACACAAAAACACACATTCAGACACACACACATACACACACATGCACAAACACACGCACAATTGCTGCCTAGTGGAAAGTATGATGCAAGGGCATTTCAGCATCGTAATGTTCACGTGCACAATAGGAACACATCCTTGGACAACATCTGCTGAGCAGTGTGTGTGTGTGTGTATTTTTGTGTGTGTGTGTGTGTGTGTGTGGGTACGTTTGTTTTGTTTGTGTGTGTATGTGCCACTGGTATGTATGCGTGTGGGCTGGACGGCATTCAAGAGTTAAAAATCTGTTTTTAAATTCCGAAAAGTGCTTGATGTGTCTCAGCAGCCCATGTCTGAGTGGGTATCCATCAAAACAAGTCCCACAGAAGCCCTCTTTGTGACCACTGGACGGTAGCCATCCGATGAGAATGTGGCCTTGTAAGCCTGCACAATGTAGCCTGTGCAGTGCATATTTGGGGCAAGAGCGGCATGGTTTTCAGATGAGGGGTTATGCAGTGACACAAGCCCTGGCATTTGGGTTGATTCCTTCCTACAGTGGAGATGTTTTTTCTTTTTTTTTTTTAATACTTAAACCTCGAAACCGCACTAACAAGTTAATCTGCCCTCGGCCATTTCCTCC
>NC_079428.1:5918865-5923865 GCF_026213295.1 Gadus chalcogrammus | reverse complement strand
TCCTCCACTTCCTGTGAACCCAACGATTTGGAGAAGAAATCCCCACCAGGGATGCCAAACAGGAAATCAAGCAATGTTTTACAGCTCGGACGATGACATGCATTTATTAGTTTTATTTGGTTAACCGTTCCCTCTCTCCTTCTCTCCCTCTCTCCCTCTCCCCCTCTCTCTCCCTCCCCTTCTCTCTCTCTCCTTCTCTCTCTCTCCTTCTCTCTCTCTCCTTCTCTCTCTCCTTTCCCTCTCTTCCTCTCCTGTCTCTACACCTTCCCTTGCTCCCTCTCTCTCTCTCTCTCTCTCTCTCTCTCTCTCCCTCTCTTTTTCTCTCTCTCTCTCTCTCTCTCTCTCTCTCTCTCTCTCCTCTCTCTCTCTCTCTCTCTCTCTCTCTCTCTCTCTCTCTCTCTCTCTCTCTCTCTCTCTCTCTCTCTCTCTCTCTCTCTCTCTCTCCTCTCCCTCTCTCCTTCTTCCTTTCTCCTCTCTCACACACACACAGCGAATTCCGGGTCGCGGAGAGGAACGTACAGCCAAGGTGAGCCAACCAACGTGTTTGAGACCTGCACATATATGCTTTGCACTGGCCTGTGCCAGGGAACTGACAGGGAGACAATAGACGGGACTCCGGCGTCTGCACGATTTCTGGTGAACCGGGTTAAGTCTCTGTCTACCAGAAGGGCCCAAGAGTCCCTAGTGTATTTTCTTTCAGGCAGTACTTCCTGATAACAAATAGATGAGCGTTTCACCAGAACCGGTTCATGCTCATCCCAAACAGCCTGCTGCCCCTGCCGTCCCTTCATATAAGGGTTTACAACGCGCCCTATCCCCACCTTCTGTGTTCACAGAACAGTCCACCAAGATGTTCATCCGGGGACGCCCCATCACCATGTACATCCCCTCCAACATACTGAACTACGAGGACCTGAAGATGGAGCTGCCCTCCGCCAAGCTGGAGCTGGACTGGGTGTATCCTGAACGGGTCTTGGCCCACGTCTAGTCTGTAGAAGGGGGGCCTGCGGTATTGTGTTATGTGTTGTGTCCTCAAGTATGCTATTGGGTTTCTGTCCCGAGGAATTGCATTGTGGTATTTTGTGAGCTCCTGTCAATCTAGAAGCTTAGGGGGAATGCTGCCAAGTGAGAGAACATTGTTTTCCTTTTATTTAATACCTCCAATGGGTGACGGGGGCACGGGGGGACGGGTAGGATAGGCTAGTGGTTCATATGTCTGATGTGCAGCAGAAAGGTTTTGGGTTTAATTCCCTGTTTGCCTGAAGGCATCCTTTTACCAAGAGCTCCCCCCAACCTCTCAGCCACTCCTTAATGATCTATGTATCTAAACAGTAAGAAAATGGCTGTAAGTTGCTTTGGCGTAATCCCTAAACGGGGCTACAACTAAAGATCTGTTTGCTTTTGGCCGATGAGACGGAAACAGCAGACAGCAGAAACCTTAACTCGCACGCGGCTAACAGCTATGGCTACCGGGGTCGGGATTGCCGTGCCAACCTGTACTTCCTGCCGACGGGCGAGGCGGTGTACTTCAACGCCTGCGTGGTGGTGCTGTACCACATCAACAACCGCACACAGCGGCACTACCGCAAGCACACTGACTGCGTCCGCTGGTCAGTGGGCTCGGGAGACCATCAGAACAATCACAGATGATTGTTTAATTGGTTTATTTCAGGGACATTGCACGTAATCAACAGTCAAGCTGTAAGGGAGCCAGAGTTAGCCTCTGGGTTATCTGTTGTCCCCTGCCAGATATTCAAAAGGCAACCTCAAATTACAGAATTAAAATGCATGTATAAACAAAGGTTAAAAAACAACATAGGTGACTCAGACGATACAGTTGCACATAGTTAGAACGAATTGACAGACAATGGCAGACACACAACAAAATAAGCAGCCAATAAAACACAGCGTACATAAAACATTAAAGGAAAGCGCACAAAAAGGTATATTAGAACAGGATAAAAACACCTATAATAGAGCAGGGGTTCCCAGGTGTAAACTCTAAGACACCCAGTGTTGGTTTTCTGTGATGTTTTAAACCTCTATGTTCATTTCGACCGTCTCCTGCAGTCTGACACTCCATCCCGATAACGTGCGCGTGGCGTCCGGCCAGACGTCCGGCGTGGATAAGGACGGAAAGGTGACTCCACTGTTCACAAACGACCCAGATTATCATTTACTGCGATACTTTCTGACATATATAGTCACACTTTAATATCTGGTCTAATATTTGTGATGTGTGTGCGTTTGTTTTTGCGTGTGTACACCTGTCTGTGGGTTTGTTCCTGTGTGTTTGTGCGTGCATGTGCGTGTTTCGGCTTTTGTGTGTGTCATCTGCGATTGTCTACGTGTTTGTGTGTGCATGCGCGTGTTCCTGTTTTGTGTTTGTTTCATGCATGTCTGTTGTGCCTGTTTGGGTCTGTGTGCCTGTGTGCATGTGTGTTTGTGTGCGTTTGTGCGGGGGGGGTCCGTGTGCGCATCTGTGTGTCTGTGTGCCCGTGTGCATGTGTGTGTCAGCCACTCCAGCCGTGTGTCCACATCTGGGACTCTAACACGCTGGTCACCCTGCAGCTGATCGGCCTGGGAACCTTCGAGAGGGGGGTGGGCTCGGTGGCCTTCTCCATCGCTGTGAGTACAGCCGGACCCCCGCGCACAATCATAACCCTCACTGTGGAGTATTAGCATTATTAGCATTTTATTATCTATTTTTAATAGATGTATATATTTGTATTATTATACTTAACTTATATATGTCCACATTTGTAATGTTTTATAGACAAAGATCGTGCTTATTCTGTGTTCACAGTGTTTCTGTGGACACCTATTGTCACTGTGGGAGTTATTATTATGGTTCATATGATTATTATTCATGCGTATGGTAATCCCAGGACGCCGGGGCCGTCCTCTGCGTGATCGACGACTCCAACGAGCACATGATGTCCCTGTGGGACTCCACCAAGGGGACCAAGCATGCCGAGGTCAAGGTACGTCCCCACAGCCGGACAGGACAAGATCACCGTTCTAGAGGACGCCTTTCCTCCTGCATTGTCTTCTGCTTTATTTTACTCTTTGCTGGATTATCAAACCGATTTTTGTCTCTAGTTCACTGAAAATGCACTCAGAACGAAATCTACGAAATGACTCTTAAAACATAAATATTATTTAAAATAATAAAATATTCAATAAATGAGAAAGTGAAAGTGGTAAATATAAAAAGAGAATGATCCATCTTTTTTTCCTTGGGGAAAATCTAGGAACTTTGACTCAATTATTTTTGACAATTTTTGTCGGGGGCGCAAAGGCTTAAGAAAGCGAACAAAAAGTCAACTTCCATTTCACGGTGGCTTTACCACAGTGGTATTTAACACTCAGCACCCCAGCCAGAGACGTCCCCATGACGGCATTAAGAGTCCTCTCAGGGCTGCTCCCAGCCTCGGCTTCTGGAGCAGCTGCAGCACCCCCAGAGCCCAACAGACTGTCCTACTGTCTCCACCCTCGGCCACGTCAGCCATTTGCATTGAGTAACGGATCTGTACCTCAACGCCCGCAACCGACCGATGGCCAGGCTGGCTAGCAGGCTAACCATTAGCAACTAGTGTAGCACCGCCACCACTGTACATTCATGTTGAGTTGTCTTTAAGCTTTCATTTAGACGTCGGAACATCCCGTATAAACAATTTCGGTTTGGTTGCCATGGTGCAATTTCTTTGCTGGCAGATTTTGACCGTGTGTGTTTGTGTGTGTGTGTTGTGTTGGTTTGTACACTTGACTGTGTCAATGTGTGTTTTCCTGCTTTTGCTCGTGAGTTTAGGTAAATATGCTTATGCCGTGGGTGTGCTGAATGCATAATGTATGCATTTCCTTTCTTTGCTCTACATACGTTGTTTCTCCTGTAAGCTTCTTTGCTCACTGTTAAGATGGCTCGAGGGACAGTTCCATTATGGTGGTTCGGCCGGGGGCAGGGGGGTGTCCTACTCTCCCCCCCCCCCGCTATACAAACATATGATTTGATCCAACAGCAGCAACATAATTATTCAACCCCTCCCTTTCACCATAGCAATGGAACGGTCCATATTCCACACTATGGTGCGGACATGAATGAGACTTTTGTACCCAAAACGCCGCTTGAAAGGCCTTCTGCTTTTCCACTGGTGTTCTGTCTGGCTGTGGCAGTCCCCGCTAAATTATTAGCATTTTACAGGCTCTTCCAATTATAGGATCTTTGGCTATTTTAGATTTTTAATAAAGTTAGACTGCAGCCACAGATACAGTTGTGGCTTTGAAAGTATGGGGGCATGGGTACATAACTTTCTAAATTCAGTATTTATCCGTATGTGTTTGTGTTTGTCTGTGTGTGTGTGTGTGTGTGTGTGTGTGTGTGTGTGTGTGTGTGTGTGTGTGTGTGTGTGTGTGTGTGTGTGTGTGTGTGTGTGTGTGTGTGTGTGTGTGTGTCTGGGTGTGTGTGTGCGTGCCTGTGTATCCTCCAGAGCACCAATGAGGCTGTGTTCGCCGTGGAATTCAACCCGGTCGACGGCAGCAACATCATCACCTGCGGAAAGTCCCACGTGTACTTCTGGACCCTGAGTGGCGGGCAGCTCACCAAGAAGCAAGGCATCTTTGGAGTACGACATTTAAAACGTTTTCAAACATTTTCCGCCCTCCATGCGTTAATACCTGCAAAAGTTACTCCACATGAAAGGGCAAAAATACATTGGACCAATAGTTTTAATATAACAAATACATACACTACTGAAAAATCTCCAAAAGACTCAAATCAACACAAAACGTCATATTTAAAAAATGAATGCTCTCCGATGTGATATATTAATTGAGGTATAGTGAGTGATGAAGTACTGGTCCTACCCATTCAGGGGTTAACCCATAGCCCAGCAGGATATATTTACTGAGGTCACCCGTGTGCACCGCTCAACATGGACTTCCCGGAGATTTAGGAAACCTTTTACACTCAGGAAACCATCACCTGGAAAACAGCTTACTGT
>NC_079428.1:5766365-5913865 GCF_026213295.1 Gadus chalcogrammus | reverse complement strand
TGGCCGTGGCCGACGACTTCTGCAAGGTCCACCTCTTCCAGTACCCCTGTCCAAAGCCTAAGGTCAGACTCTCATCACAACTCCATGGTGGATACTGCAGTGATACTCGGTGATATGGTTGTACCTCATGATGTCCAAGAGGGGCTGTAATATGTAACCGATCGTTAGAACAATCAGAAGCGTTCGATCTCTTGATGAAATGTTTACACGTTGTTTTACAGAGTATCAAAATCCTAGACCTTACTTCATTTCATCATATAACATCAATATTCCATACATATAAATCAAAGGTCTCTATTTTTGTGATCGTGGACAAGTCCTGGACTCATAAAACTCACATCCGGTTTAAGATCACAGGGATTTCAAAGCTGAATTCGAGTCACGTGTCCATCATTAAACAGACACACATCAAAGTCAGATCAACTCAGATTCGACTTTATATTCATGGTGCAGAGTACAGGGACAATGAAATGTATTTGGAGGTATAAAAACAAGTGCAAAAGAGCAACTCAAGCACAGTTTGAATATGAATTGTGATATCAAAGTGTGTGTGTGTGTGTGAGTGCGTTGGGGACGTGCCTGCACGCTCTCCATTGTGTCGTGTATAAATAAACGACCTAAATGCCAGCGCTCTTCTTCTGTTTATTTATTGATCGTTGTGTTTTCGTTCCTCCAGGCCCCGAGCCTGATGTACGACGGCCACGGGAGTCACGTGACCAACGTGTGCTTCACGCACAGCGACGACCACCTGCTCTCCATGGGGGGCAAGGACACCTGCATCCTCCAGTGGAAGGTGATCGGATGTGGGGGAGGGGGAGGAGGAGGAGGAGGAGGAGGGGGAGCCGGCAGCCGCGAGAGACTGGCCTCCACCAGCTCCCCAGAACCGACCACTAGCTGAAGGGAAGGGAATCCCTTCGGCCATGGACTGCTTAGAGCAGCCTTGTTTCACGGGCCTCGTTTTGGTGGACTCTCCTGAGGTCATAAATGCTTCGGCCACCAGAGGGCGACGTAGGTCTTGCCTCGGTCTTTTTTCTTCATCGCTGACGTCCCCAACGAAAACGATCAAACGCTCAGAAGAGACAAAGCATTGCCACATTGGAACATTTCATTGGGAATGTTGCCAATAAGAAAAGCATAATCACGCCATACTCTATCGATTCCCAACATCTTACTGTGCTTGTGGGGTTGGACATTTAATAACTGGACACCATGGCATCACAATAGGAATGTGCACAATCTACTCATGCTCCCCCAATAGCCCAGGCCACACTTGGCAACCATCTTATGTCGTTTTAAATTAAAGTCCATAAAGATGTGGAACAGAAAAACTGTTTACCAGGGCTGCCAGTGATATTCTATTACGTATAACAATGCAGATGTTGTACTTCAATATATAATGAGACATGGCTATGCTATTACTGTTGCTGGCCTACATTGAGATGCCGATTAGATCATTGTATGCGGTATTTACGGTATTACAACTGTCATACAATGTTATCTTTACAGTAAACTCCTGACCACCTACAGCCACTAAATATAAATTTAGTATTGAGTGTGTTTTTTTTAGAATGGATTTCCTGAAACAGATGACGTTCTTAATGTTTACTGTGTGAGTGAGTGATTGTGTGTGTGTGTGTGTGTGTGTGTGTGCATGCATGCGCATGTGAACATAGAGAGAACCAGAATGCAAAATAGAACGGTTTGCGGAAGGAGAAGTTAGATGTTCCACTTAACCGTGCCTATCGTGTAGTGCGTCATCGTTTTTTTTCTGTCTAATAGATTGAGAACATTACTTGAGGGTTGACCGAAGTAAAGCTGTACAGTAGAAGATCCAATACGTTGCGTTATGCAACATGTTTTACATGCCAAAGAAGAAGGAAAGGGCTGAAAAGGAGGGATAGAGAAATACTGAGATGAGAAATAAACTGTAATGGATGTAAAGAATTCCAGTGAAGCATATTGTGTATAATCATGTTCACACTGCCATATGACTTGTGAAGACCGCTTCCATTACAAATACCATCAAATAACATTCCATTGTGTGTTTTTGTTTCTATTTGCACGCTTTTTCTGTTTACTAGGAACCAGCAATCAAAAAATAGTGATGGCATATTTGGATCTTAAATGTGGGTACCTCTGAATTCATTATTATATAACAATAACGGCTTATTGTTTGTGTGTCTATTACTGTGATGCAAATATGTAAGTTGAATATGGGATATCAATACATTTAATGATTACATTTCTGTATTTCTTTCATTAAAAGACGATGGAGACTTCGTTTACTTGTGTTTGAATTATTTGCTCATTTTGAGTAGACTTTGTGCTGCATTGGGGGCCATACGCCGCTAGAGGGCAGCTCTAGTTCAAGTTTCATCCGGTTCGAGGGGTTATCGTTGATGCGAAGCATAATCCGAAACCAGTATATCCTCTGCCTCACACTCACGCTTATGAAAGCAGAGTAAGTGCAAAAATGCCAATACGGTAGTCATTACTATAAACTAACCAGCGCGTTATGACGTTTTGCTCGACACACAAACGCGCAAAGTCTACAATTATGTTTACATGCGCGTCCGTGTGTCGGCAACGTCCCCTCTGCGTCGCGCTGCTTTTTGAATCGTACATTCTGTTATTTCAGCAACAACGTCGGCCCATACATATTTAAAGAATCATTCCCATTCATACCACTGCCCGAGTTCTTCCTCAAAAACACAAGCATTATAAATCCACATTGTGCATATTCGCGCCGCCGTCTTCCTCGTTCATCGTCGCCGCGTGCACGTCATCCAGTCAACTATTTAAACTTCGAACATACGCGCGCGCGTGCGTGTGCGTCGAATATTATTTTATTTTTACTGTATGTATTATTTTGGCGCGTGTCGGAGATTGCCGATTCTATATTCCGAAGATGACGTTTACAAGCAAGGCGGGTGGGGGGGAGGGGGGCAGTGTGCGAGCGTACGCGAGTGTGTGAACTGAGCGGAGGTGAAGAAGAGGAGGATGAAGCTGGGAGCGGAGGATGGGAGGAAGAGTGGAGTAAGAGACAGGCTAGCTATCAAGGGCTGTGTGTGCATGCCTGCAAGTGTGAATGCGTGAGTGGGTGAGGAAGACGAGGGAGAGAGAGGAAGGTCGCCGAAGGACCGAAACAAAGACGCAATTTTGGACCCTGGGAAAGATTGTAACGGAAACTTTAAACTTTTTACCCGCCAGAGCTCGGCTGTTGTGCACGGAGCCGGCTTTGTTTCGCGGCGGGGGTGTCTACAGTAAATGAAGGGATAAAATAGCTCCAGATCGACATTTTTCCACGCAAGTGGGGAAACCCCCGGGACGGCGTTTGATAAGGGTTACTAGAGAATGGCGGCCAACATGTACCGAGTGGGAGGTAAATATTGTTAAAGTTATATTTTAAGGAATCCCCCAAAGTAATTGTTCGTTGAGAAGGGATCGGGCAGAAGGGGGCTAGCGTGCTACTGGGTTAGCTGATTGTGTGTTTAGCTGCTAACGAACGCTAGCTAGTCCCTGTAAAGCTAATGCTGGCCGGTTAGCTTATCTAATGTGGGGCGCTAATTTTTGTAGCTAACGTCAGGCGACCTCGCCATTAGATTTGGTTAGCAATACGTGCTAACTAGCTCACTTTTGTTAGCTTTGGAGCGGACTATTTCGTGTTGGGGACATCTAGTTTGTTGTCTAACGGCGGGTTAAAGTACTGTACAGGTTGTTGGATACTCTGAACTGTTTGTAAGAAGCCCTTCGCCTTTTGGTGGAGTATTGCTGGTCTTGATATAAGTATAGTGGCTTTGAATGTGGAGGCACATATTGGTACATTTCGGGAAAGTACTTTGCAAAGTTATGACTCCTTACTAACGCTCTTGTCGTAAGTTGCCCTGTGCCGGTTATATTTCCTCAAGTCCTCTCATCCATAACTTGTAAAAACCATGCCATGGCTCAACTTTAGAGTCGTCAGATACCACACAAGCAACACAGTTAACCGCCAATATACAAACAACAAAATACGAATGGGAGCTGTGTGCCTTTTCACAAATAAAGGAAAGCTTCTCAAACACGATTTAGATATCAAGAAAAAAATGTATAATATGTAAAATAACTACAATAATATGCATGTGGTAATTAAGTATTTACAATCAACCCAAAAGTAGTCATTACGTGGACGTTCATGTGTTCATCTTATGCCCATTTACTACGTGCACATTTTGCATGGATAGCCCTGTTTTGAATTGTGCCGGGCGCGAATATTTGTTTCGATACGATCAACATTGTATATAGTACTACCTTAATAGAATCCCCATTGGGGTACTTCTTGATGTATTTCTTTAGGAATACACCGCACACTAGGGTGCATACTTGGTATTCTTAACGTCACTTACACTATATAGTAAAGTTATAGGCCGGTGCGGTCATTTCAGCACTTATCATGACACTAATTTCAGCTCCACTTATTTTTTATATTTTTCCATTAAATCGGTGTAAACTGATGCCATATCCCTCATTACAACTCTCACTAGCCATGGCCAAAAGCTGTCGCCCGGTACCTGGGCTCGACTTGGCCTTCCTAGCATGTACTGCCCCACGTCAGCACCCCATAAGCTCTCTGAGTACCACACTCGCGCCACCAAGGCATAATTACAAGCGTGTCTCCAGCACAATTTGCATACTTCCTTGGGGAACGTTGTCACTACAATGTTACAAAGAAGTCATAATATGTTTCTCCTATTGTTTCATTGCTTCTTCTGGAATTGGAAGTGCGTCTTGCTGTAGTGATTTGACCATGAAAGAAATGCCAACCCTATTTTAAATTTTTGCCGTAAGACGTATGTTTACAGATATCTATTCGTTAATCTTGCTCATGCCAATAGGTGTAATACAAATTATATTGCATATTCCAGTGCCTTTTGTAATTGTTTTACACCTAGTATATACTTATACATAAAATGTGTGCAGGTGACACAGTACCTACAACACTGAAGTGATTGACCAACCTGACAAAACTTTAACGCAAGTATTCTGGCTATGATGAAACAAAAACGACCTTAGAAACATAGCCGGAACTGTAGACTTCAAGCAATTGCAGGCTTTTTTTTTTTTTTTTAAAGGTCATGTGTTACTTTCTGTCATCTACTTCCCCATCAGACACTATTGAGTTCTTAGCATGTCCCAAAGTCAATATTGGAGCAGTCTTGCCCTCTGTGTATGTTGTCTGGGGGGAAAAACTCTACTATTCTGTTGTCTGCTAAATATAGCCTGTTTTGAAAACTGGTTAAGTGTGCAATGTAACACAACCATTACAACTCTAGCTAACCAAGTGGTATAGTCAAATAACGATAAAAATATGACCATTTAATTGTTTGAATTGGAATATAAGCTTCGCTATGAAATTGCTGTATACTAACATTTGTCGTAAACCAGAATTATTTCAATGATGCCTACAGATGTGCTTTTGGTCTCGTTACCGAGGGGCCCCTTAATGACATGTATGCAACATGTCTCACTGATCAATAGTCAGGATAAGGGGGATCGATGCAGTGGCTTCCTATTTAAATAACGCCTGAAATATTGGTAAGGATTTACGTGGGAGATTCTTATCTTGCGTTTTGACTAGTGGTAGACCCACAGAAGGATGCTGCATTAAGGAGTGCGATCATTATCTCACCAGAGATTAGTCAAAGGGTTTCCGTGTGTGTGTGTGCTTTCCTACGTATGCATATATCCCTCTTCAGTCACCCTCAAGCACCTAGCACATTGCGCCACTCTCGCCGCGTACGTCCACAGTGAACACTCTTCACTCGATTAGCCCTCTCGCGGGATCCCTTTTTGCAAGATATTTATATTGTACTTGACCCTTATGCGCCCCTTTTCCCCCCTCCCTTAGAAGTAATTGTATACATGATCTTTGGTAAAAACCCTTCAACCTTTACCCTGATGGTATCTGATGGCTTCTGCGGACAAATGTAGTGAATTGTGCGACGGCGTCTCTTCATAGGTTGCGGGCACTATATGATCACCAACAAAGAAGCAGGCTGTCTTTTCTCTCCGGATCATTGATCTATTGGGCTCCCCTATAGCCCTCTGCCTCTCACTGATCCTTCTGGTCTGCAGCGGCTTTCGCCCTGCCCGTGATGCCACTCAATTCTCTTAATTTGTCCCATTGAGCATCCACACCACAAACATGGCTCACCAGACGAAATCGGAAAACAAAAAAGGGCATTGACCGGACGAGTATGGCTTGCCCTGAATGGGATTTTCTTCTTTCATCCCTGACGATATGGACGTATCAATATTTTGTGTCCATATGTTATATAATGGCACAGAAGTGACATGGAGACATGCGAGGAAGTGCTTCTTCTTTTTTCTTTTTTTTTATCCTAATGTGTATGATTATGAGCTCAATTGATATATATCTGAAGAATGCATGCAGCGTGACAGTCCATCCCGTTTAAGACGACATAATATGTCTATCAAGCATGCGCAGCCGTGTGTGGGAACCAGGTCAATGGTTGATTGAGCTGATCCATGATAGGCCCCTCGTACACACTTCTTTTGGGATCAGATCATGACATAAAGGGGTACGGCATTAACAAGTGTCTGGAAGAGAATTGCAGAGAATAGAGCCAGCTGCTGACATTTGTTATAGAGATGTGTCAAATTAGTCTATGGCTCAAGTATAGTCATTTCCCTTTGACACTTGGAACAGACTTATGGGCCCGTTTGTTGAAACAAACGGTACAACTTTAGTCCCTGGCTTTGGGCCTAGTCATCATCACACAGTGGGCTGTGATGGGCCTTCACTCGTGCAGAAATGATTTTGTTCTGATTCTGATAGTGGTGAAAATAAGACCTCACCTATGCTTTATCACCTAACTTCACCAGTATTGTGCATTACAAGGAGCAGACTATTATTTTTCGATTTTCCATATGACTCTTGTTGCACTGGTGATGGCTCACTCTTGGCTTGTGGCTTATGCAGGACCTTTAATGTGACCTGAATTGTGGTTATCGTCATTTTAACCTGTCCCCATTGTCCGTTAAGTGCTCCCAATGGGAGTGTAGACATCTTCCTCTTGTTCAATCGAGGGTCTGATTCACATCCTGGAGGTTACTCTTTTCTACCATAGTACCACCTTTCTATAATTTCCCTCCCTTCTGTCAAGTATTTTTTTCAGCAGGCTACCTGCTGATGCGTACTGTGGCCTGTATGCGGCCTGTAATCTCTTGACAAAATGACAAAAAGGCTGCTCCTCTGTTCAGCGTTTATGATTTATGATGATTAGGATTTTGTGTACTTATCCCGCCCTCTCTCTTTCAGATTACGTGTACTTCGAGAATTCGTCCAGCAACCCCTACCTGATTCGCAGAATAGAAGAGCTCAACAAGGTCAGTTTTTTTTTTTTGTTCTGGGGTCGGGTACTTGTTGTCTAAATATTTATTCAGTGTCAATTGAATTGTGAAGCATTCAATCTGTTGTGAATCGCTGTGCGCCACCTAAAAGAACACATTTCACATTTTTGTCACAGGGTTAAATTCCTCTGAAGATCTGTTTTTAAAACGTTCCGCATGGAAACCAAAAGCACCACAATTACAGATCAACAAATGCTGCTTTGCCGCACCACTGCAAAAGTCTCCCATATACTTCTCAAAAAATAAATAAAACATGCGCTCCACCAGTGTCAAGGTCACTCGTCATTTGCATCGAGAGTGTGGGTGGTAAACGTCGTATTTAGCTCCAAGACATTCTACACGAGGCCACTCTGTCTGAAACGCACAGCGACTCTGCTCTCCCAAAGCGTGCTCCTTATCGAGCATGTCTCTATACCCCCCCCAAAGAGCCCCCTTTTACTCGGCCGCCAGTCTGAGCTGCAATCCTACCGCCACGACCAGCGAGCCCACGGTTGGCCAGGCGTGGCAGGTGAGACGCGGCGGCGACGGCAGTAGGTACAAGACGCTGGTACGGGGAGCTCCTTATATAACTCGGCAGTAACGCTGGTGCGTGACACAAGCCGGCCGCCCCAGTCAGTGGGATTAAGCTTGGTTTATGTAACACTTAGATTGAAGGGGGGCTGTGGTGAGGACTTCATCTTCCCAAGTACTGATGGATGCTCAGCACGCTGAATGCGTGATGTAATAGAGTGAACAGCAGGGACACAACGTCAACCAAACAGAAAAACGCATCTATTCCGATACTAATGAGGCCCTGGCCAACGCAATCGATTTTTTTAGTAGAAAGAATTTGAGTTGTTGGTTTGTTGGCCTTTAAAATCTTTAAGGCCCAAAGCACACAAATGGTGAGTTTTGCTTCACATTTGCAGCGTGACCATAACAATTTATTTAATTCCGTTTTTAACATTGTAACAACGTTGTAAACCCTGTGTCACTGTGCCTGTATATATGAATGTATTGAGGTTTATGTATATATTATGGCCGTAAATAATGTATGTGTTCTAGTTTGATTACACAGCTCATTATTTAAGTATTCATGTGCTGCGAATGCACTATGAAATAATTGGGCCAGATCTGCCAATATGCTTAAGAACGGACGGTTTTGTGAATGTAATTTTATACATGACGTCATTTTTACATCGACTTTTCTTACAGCATTATAAATAAAGTACAATAATCTTCTCACGAAAATATTGTCTGTATGCTGTATGAACCTGCGGTAATACGATTCAACAGGATCATGAAATTAACTGCTGGAAAACTGCTGCAGAGCTGTGAGACAACAGACCATGTGATGCCTTTTAACCAATCACAGTGGATAAGCCACACATTTAAGGCCTGCCTACTGGCTTGGTGACGATCAATACTTTGCAGACCACCATAGCATATAAATATATAAACCAAACAAATTAATTAAATTAATGAATTAATTCAACTGAATAAATCTAAAAAAAAAACATATTTTGAAAATGTCTAAGTGTGCTAGAACCAAATGCTGACCACAATACGTCTTTCTCTACCTCCTCAGACGGCCAATGGAAACGTGGAGGCCAAGGTGGTGTGTCTCTTCAGGCGGAGAGACATCTCGGGGAACCTCAACACACTGGCCGACAGCAACGCAAGTGAGTAGCGCTTGCCTCACTCCTTCATTGAATTCGTTATCTCTCTTTGATTCTTATCTGAGTTTGAAGGGGACCAACCATGTTGCTGAGATTTGCATTTATTACATTTTATGGTCTTAAAAAGCAACCGGCAAACCTGAAATGACAACAGAAAAGCCTGCCTTTGTAGCGCTCCGCAGCCAGCCTTGAGGCCGGTACTCTGGTCCATTTCAGGGTCCCAAATCTTCATTTAACCGAAGCTAGAGTAGAGGCGCCGGCCACGGTGTGAGCTAAACTCTCTGGGCAACACACAGCTTGCGTAGACAAACTGTATCCTGCATGTGAAGGACAGTGCGTATCACTCGGGGACACAGCACTTGAAGATAAACAGGATTTTCTAGTGACATGTGCAAACTTGAATAACGATTTTTTAAATTATTCATTCATACCTTATTTGACCAGTGGTGCCAAAAGGATTGATCATCGTTTGGTTCCCATACCTAATATGCAAGTTTGACCCTGTAAGATTTTGAGCAAAAGTTTGCAGAGTTGTGTTAAGGTTACGATGGTACAGTGTGGATTCATAAAGAGGTCCAGGCCAAGTCTTTCAAAAGGCCGTGGCAAACTGGTTTTCAGCCGTTGTAAACAATGGCCTTTACAACACTTCTTGTTTACCCTTCCTCACAACTAGGGCTGGCCTGTAACTATATTGTTTAAAAATGTGGATATATTGTTAAGTTTTCCGAACAAATATATATTATTATTTTCATAAAACCAAATGCCTGCCTTACAAACCGATATTCGAAGTTCGGGGCCCAGTGCTAGCCTCGACCATGAGAATGGTTTGACCCATCCTCCCCTCTGCTACTGTTAGGTATCAAACTATAGCATAACAAACAGGTTTCTCAAACCTCAGTCAGAGGTCCGGGCCCTGGCCGTCCAACACAAGAACCTCATGGGGGAGACGTGACTCCGGCCATGATGCATGGAGAAGGCACACATCTCGGACTGCTCTCATAATGCAAATCGACACTGGGAATAGCTGTCAACTTATAGCAGAGTACCATGTCCTGGTAATACTGACTAATTTGTAATAATAGTAATACAATGGCCACTGGGAATAAATCATGGCAAGCGTTTTCATACTGCTGCCAGAGCGAGGTAGAGCTCATTGTAGCACAGGGATATGATGTAGTTCACAGCTTAGCAAATCTAACTGAAGCAGACCCATATGAGACACAGACTTGCAGACATCCTCCTGGACAGGCTTGAAGAGGAACTTTCTTGCTCCGTTATTATTAATTTAGGAGGGTATTGCTTCATACACAAAAACTGAGGTCTGAGACTCGGTTTCAGTTAAAATAAAGTTGAATTTACGCTCCATTCGTCAGACTCTGAACGAGGCCGTTCCCAGTGTTTCAAACCACAAGTTTCTTTTGTGCTGTATCTAGAAGTACTCTTTTATTAGAAAATAGTGAGACGTTTCCACGTTAAAGCTTTTGCTGCTACAAGCACTTGTTCAGGGAAGGCTATTGTTGGCTATATTTTGACCGTATTTAAAGCGTTATGGCTAAGGAGATGTACTGAGAATATATGTAGATCGGCATTCAATAGGCTCTATAATGTTGGCTCAATTAGTTTATATGAGATGCAGGGGGAATAATTGGCCGCATCTCATAATGAATTGTACACATTGATCCGCTGTATAAATCTGCAAACGAGTAAACAACAAGGATTACGCCGTTGTGGCCAAAAGATGGAGACGGGAACGAGCAGAAGAACCGTGTGCCTGCCACACGCGACTGCGAAATAAAACGGTTGCATCCAATAAGATGTCTTTCTGTGCATAGGCCCTAATCTATTAGGCCAATACTGCTAAGCCGCATAGTGGCCGCTAATGGCCCCGACCACCGTTAGGCCTGATCGGATTCCCTCATCCGCTTCTCCGCCACCGCCGACGCTAACAGCCCCCCCACCCCCACCCCCTTCCTCACCCCCCTCCCTTCCTCACCCCTCCTCTTCCTCCCCTGCTGCTGCAACGCTCCAGACAAAGACACACGCTCAGTGACACACACACACACACACACACACACACACCCAACACCTCAAAATGGATGCGTTAATACCGCCTTCAGCGTTGCAGCTTCTTTGTACATCGAGGCCCCAACCTCTTCGCCGTACTATCGACAGGGTTTTCCTCGTGCACCAACGTAAACGCGACCATGTTTTGGCCGGTGTCTCACACATGCACACACATCCACATGCGCACACACGCTTTTTGCATGCAAACATTTATGCAAATGTGCAGTTGATGAAATTGTCAAGTTATTTTTGGGGGTCCTTTTTTATCTACTTTGCCATTCAAAGTCACGTTTGAATGAGGCTATGGGGGGGAACATGTAAAATACTCTGCACCAGGAAGGCATCCTTGTTATCACCTGGTTTCCCTAAGCCCTCTGGATGCATCGGGTTATTTCTGAGGATACATTGAGCTCAGTGTTGCACCATTTTAATGTCTGATGAAAGGACACCTGGGGAGCTTGAATTTAATCTCTGGCTGAGAGTATTTCCCAGCCCAGCACACGCCTCGCCCGCTACTGCTCTCTGCATTTGGGGCCTCCTTACAGACACATCTGTGGTTTGTAGGCACAGCAGGGACCCCCACGAGTGGAGGGCTACCGGGATGCTCTGTAGACCGACCCACTGCTGATTTCACACCAACGGACCGCTGTGAAGCGGTGTGTTTCGTCACCACTTCTGCACCGTGTATGACTGGACATTTTCGGTGCTTTGCTCCCGCACTCTCTTGCTCCTGCCATTCAGCATCTAAAGCCGGGGCTCCTTAGTCTCTCTGCCCTCCCTCGCTACATTGCTCTCTCTCCCTCCCGTCCCCTCCCTCTCTCTCTCTCTCTCTCCCGTCCCCTCTCTCTCTCTCTCCCGTCCCCTCTCTCGTCGTCATCAGTCCGTGTCCTGTGGTTGCTCGTCCTCTTCCAAGCGCCCGATGGCCCATAGGTCAAGGTCGTCCTCTCTAACTCTCTATCTGTCTCTGTCTCTCTCCGTCTCTTGCTGAACCTTCAGACTGTCTGTCTCTCTCGGTGTCTCTGTCTCTCTCGGTCTCTTGCTCCACCCTCAGACTGTCTCTCTGTCTCTGTCTCTCTCGGTCTCTTGCTCCACCCTCAGACTGTCTTTCTATGTCTCTCTCGGTCTCTTGCTCCACCCTCAGACTGTCTCTCTGTCTCTCTTGGTCTCTTGCTCCACCCTCAGACTGTCTGTCTCTCTCTGTGTCTCTGTCTCTCTCGGTCTCTTGCTCCACCCTCAGACTGTCTGTCTCTCTCTCTCGGTCTCTTGCTCCACCCTCAGACTGTGTCTCTCTGTGTCTCTCTCTCTCTCTGTCTCTTGCTCCACCCTCAGCCTGTCTGTCTCTCTCTCTCGGTCTCTTGCTCCACCCTCAGACTGTCTGTCTCTCTCTCTCTGTCTCTTGCTCCACCCTCAGACTGTGTCTCTCTCTGTGTCTCTCTCTCTCTCTGTCTCTTGCTCCACCCTCAGCCTGTCTGTCTCTCTCTCTCGGTCTCTTGCTCCACCCTCAGACTGTCTGTCTCTCTCTCTCTGTCTCTTGCTCCACCCTCAGACTGTCTGTCTCTCTCTCTCTCGGTCTCTTGCTCCGCCCTCAGACTGTGGTACGGTTGTTTTTCTAACCAAAGGTTTCCCTGATGCCACAGGGCCTTGGAACAACAGAGGTTAACTCTAACTTGCATCTTTGTCAGGGGGAAGAAAGTGTCTGTGTTTCGGGGATTGGTTTGGGGTCTGTGTGTGTAGGGGGTGGTTGCGTTGGGGGGAGGGGGGGGGCTGGGTGGTGGGTGCATGTATGCATGTATTTGTGTTGGACTGAACGTAGGAGGCTAGGAGAGAGCGAGAATGCCTGCCTGATATGTTTGCCTTAACTGACTTCCCCCCCCCCTCCTCCATGTGCATGTGTGTGTGTCCTTTGTGTGTGCTTTCTTTTTAATGTGAACGCTACGTAGGAGTGTGGGTGTGTGCGTGGCTCTTTTTAATGTGTGTGTGCGTGTGTGTGAGTGAGTGAACGAAGAGGGTAGTAGATACATGATTGGGGGATGGGCGCCTCAGGTTTGGTATACAGGGTTTCCTACTTTGTCTGGCAGGGACTCGCCGGACAAGGGGAGGGAGGGGTGAGGGGGGGAGGGAGGGAGAGGGGTGGCAGGAGGGGTTAACAGAAAGGGGTGTGGCCTAAGGTCCCGGCCTTCTCTTTTGGTGACAGGGTTTCCTGTGGCTGAGTGCAGGGGCGGAGTCCACGCAGATGGAGCGAGATAGTTCCCCTCCCACCACACGCGCACACACCCCACCTCACGCGCACCCCCCCCAACCCCCCACCCCCCACCCGCTTGTAAATTACTCACTTGCCTCAAATTAGGAATGCGCAATCTAGTGGCTGAACGCACACACAGCCAGATTAATTTGCAGTGGCTTTTTTAATCTCCAGCTATGTACTCCTTCATGCCTGGGAATGCCTTCCGTTCTGTGGTTTACGAGAGCAACAATGATAAACCCACCGGCTCCACTTAATCCACTCAGAGGACGACGATCATAGTACTCGGTGGTCCTCCGGAAAAAATATCATTCGCTAGTCATTTCAAGGCTGTGATTTGAAGTTTGTGTGAATTTATTTTATGCAAAAAAAAATATATATAATAAAAAAAAAAAAATATGTTTGGATTTCTCACTGATATCATTACCACAGGCTCCGGTGTTTCAATCCCGATGAGCTCATGTTGATATTAAACTTGATTCCACGCAGTTTGATCTATAGCTCCCCGATCCACCAAATGGATCTGAAACGTGCGTCTGCAGGGATAATCCCCTTTGTCTCCAAATGGCTCCCCAGCCTTCTCCTCATGGCGGCCTGTTGTTGTCTTTCAGGAGACTTTGAGGAGGAGTCCAAACAGCCCTCCGTCTCGGAACAACAGAAGCACCAGCTCAAGCACAGGGAACTCTTCCTCTCCCGACAGTTTGAATCCCTGCCTGCCACCCACATACGGTAAACCAACCTTTACGACTAACACATTTTAGTCGAGGCTTGATGCATTGCCACCAAAATGTCAAGTCATCCTATGTACATTTTCTATGCATTATATTTAAATATATATACATTTATTTATTATTTTCTCTTATGGGCATGTTAGTGAGTGCCAGTAAGAGTCTACTCAACCTGGGAAATGTCCTGTCTCTTTCAGGGGCAAATGTAACGTCACCCTCCTGAATGAAACAGACGTCCTGGCCGGCTACCTGGAGAAAGAGGTGGGTCTGCCGACCGGGGGGGGGGGGGGGGGCAGTGGGGCGAGGGGACAAACCCGCTTTGCCGCATTCCTGCTGTTTTGTTTACATCTCAGGATTATTTTAGTGTTATTGATAGACGAATATAAAGATGTATGTAAATTCAGAATATTTGTGTTCAATGCGTTCTTTTACTCATCTATTTTTCTATTTGTATGACGATGTTTCTAGTGAAGCACTTTGAGTCTGCCTTCTGTATGAAATCTTCTATATAAATAATGTTGTCTTGCCTTATTTTCTTGTGGCAACGTTTCTTCCATTCGTTACAGCCTAGTAAAATCAAGTGTCTCCACTCTTAACTGTGCCATTCCCCCCCCCCACAGGACTGTTTCTTCTACTCCTTGGTGTTCGACCCGGTCCAGAAGACCCTCCTCGCGGACCAGGGGGAGATCCGGGTGGGCTCCAAGTTCCAGGCCGAGATCCCCGACAAGCTAGCAGAAAGTAAGCCCCGCCCCCTAGCAACAGACGCCCACCTCACAGTCACGCTCGGCTCGCACAAGCAAACGCGTCCATAAAAGATGCAATTATATCGTTAGCATTAATTAAAAAAATGTTCAAAGGTTGCATCACTACATATTTGAAGGCAGTACCATACAACGGTATTCTTATTTCATTTTAGAGATTTCTCCATAAATTCAGAAAATAAGATAGACCCCACAGATTCTCTGTGGACTCTGTGCTGCCCCCTACAGGCAAGGGGGAGTGGCAAATAATAGAAACAGATCAACAGCTGAGAAACTATTCATACAAAACCCACGGAAGGAGCCGTTGACTCAGTGCACCATAACCCCTAGTCCCGTGGTGGCGCCGTGTGTGGATCACGATCAGAGCTGTGTGTTTTCCCTCCGCAATCCGCCGGCCTCAGTCCCATCTGGTCCGGCAACCCTTTGAGACCACGGATACTGAGTCACCAGCACCACGGTCGCATGTTGTTGATGTTGGTGGCTCTGTGCCCTGCCCTTCCCTCTCTCCCCCCCCCTCATCGCCACGTTCTTCATCGTTGACGTTCGTCAAGCGGGTGTCAAACAGCCTGGAACCCGGGTCTCTGATCGGGGCTGTGCCTTAATGGTACGAGCTCTACCGGGTGTTTGATACTCTTCAGAGTATTTCACATCACTCTGTCCTTTCTTAGAGTGCATCACTCCCCCGAGCCTCACCCAGTACCTGTATAGTTCTGTTCCGTGATGCGTCACACTAACGCCTCCCCCTCCCCCCCCCCCCCACACACAGTTGAACTGGACACTCGTATCCAGGACAAGCTCGAGACCAAGGTGTGGGACCCGGACAACCAGCTGAAGGACCCCCAGATCGACCAGTTCCTGGTGGTGGCGAGGTGAGCCATCTGTCGCCCCCCCCCCCCCCCCCCCCCCCCCCCTGCTTTCACATGGCGGCCCTCGCGCCGTGGGTTGTCATGGTGACCGGCGCCTCCGTGACGGGGCGGGCCTGGGTTGTGTTTTATGGGGCCAGGACGTGGGGTTGTTACGCACGTATTTTTATTCCGGGGTAAACGGGTGTTTAATGGTCACTTTCACTTCAAGTCGTTTGAAGTGTAAGATTCATCCTGGCTAGGGAGTGGGGTTTGGATGCCACAAGTCTCACTTTGGAGGGAGTCCACGTCACGTTGGCAGCGATTCAGCACTCTGTTGGCAGCACCGGAGCAAGCTCTCCCTCTTGTGGCCCTTTGAGGGAACATCACCGCAACGCTTAATAAAACGATATTCATAATATTATAATGTCAAACCGTTTTACCCGTTACATATTTTTTTTTAGCATTTGCATTACATTTAGTATTTTAAGGATTGCATGGCTGAGTGTACGGAGATGTGGTGATGCTAATCGTGTGTGTGTGCGTGTGTTGCAGAGCCGTGGGGACGTTTGCGCGCGCCCTGGACTGCAGCAGCTCCATCCGCCAGCCCAGCCTCCATATGAGCGCTGCCGCAGCCTCCAGAGACATCACCTTGGTGAGTAGAACAACTGACCCTCCCCCCCCCCCTGACCTTCACAGGCGGCGGCACAGCGGGGGGCGAGGGGGTCACCGCAAACAAGGGACACAGGCAGCGCTCGACTTAAAGGTCCCATATCATGCCACCAGTTGTGAGTGTGTTTAGCCGTTACAAGCAGTTTTGAAAATCGGACTCTTCTGACATCACAAGTGGGCGGGTCCACCTAGATCTGTGCTGGATAGATCAGTCTACCAGCCCACCCAGTGGACTGTAGCAAACGTTGCTCATCTATCCGTCACACATCTAGGTGGACACGCCCACCTTTGATGTCAGAAGAGGCAGGTTTTCAAAACTGCTTGTAATGGCTAATCACACTCACACCTGGTGGTATAACATGGGACCTTTAACAAAATACCATGACCTGTGAAATCAAAATGGGACCCATGGGTTTTATTCGACTGCTTTCATCGCCCTGAATAAGGTTGCTTAATCAGTCGCTGTACTTTAAAATTACATTTTTGTTTCATAGAAAGTTGCCAAATAATGATACTTGAATGTGCCGCAATGGCTGTTTTTTTTTTTTTTTTTAACAAAACCAGCCCATTAACGTCACCAGAAACCCGCCTGCAGCCCAAGCCAAACACGAACCAGGACACCCCGGCTCCAGACCTCTAACCCAACTCTGTCCGGTTCCCCCCGCAGTTCCACGCCATGGACACGCTGCAGAAGAACGAGTACGACCTGGCCAGGTCCATGTCCACCCTGGTGCCCCAGGGGGGGCCCGTGCTCTGCCGGGACGAGATGGAGGAGTGGAGTGCCTCGGAGGCCATGCTGTTCGAGGAGGCGCTGGAGAAGTACGGCAAGGACTTCAACGACATCCGCCAGGACTTTGTGAGTCCCGCCTCTCCCAGCCGTGTGTGTGTGTGTGTGTGTGTGTGTGTGTGTGTGTGTGTGTGTGTTCGATGGAAATAAACCTTATTCTTCTCTCAGCTGTGTAGTGATTGCAGCCTCGCAGTGTATTCTTTGGTTCTTGTGTAGAGCGTCAATAACGTCACTATTTTTGGACATAATCTCACTGGTCGTTATAAATCAAAGGATCTCTGCTTTAGGACACATTGCTTTCCACCTGTGTGGAGCGTAGTCCTTCATCCCAGTGGTTAAAACGGGACGTTGGTATGTTTTGCCTTGCAGCTGCCCTGGAAGTCTCTGGCCAGCGTGGTCCAGTTCTACTACATGTGGAAGACCACCGACCGCTACATCCAACAGGTGAGGCCCCGCACTCGTTAAGAGCGCGCTTTGGATAATCGAACACGATGATTAAACACTGAGCTTACCGTGATCCTCCTCTCCTCCCCCAGAAACGGCTCAAGGCAGCGGAGGCAGACAGCAAGTTAAAGCAGGTGTACATCCCCACCTAGTGAGTACGCACCTGAACTGCAGCTGATGAAAGTACACACACACACACACACACACACACACACACACACACACACACACACACACACACACACACACACACACACACACACACACACACACACACACACACACACACACACACACACACACACACACACACACACACACACACACACACACACACACACACACACACAGGACAGTGGACCGCACCACCTCTGGCGTACGCGGGGCCTGTAGCGTTCCCAGGATTAGCTCTGGCTAGGCTGCAACAATCGTGACCACATCAAGGGGACATGGTCATGTGGTTGGACTTTTCGGACGCGTCTGATCGAATGAAACCCATCCTTTGTGTCTTCCAGCACGAAACCAAACCCCAACCAGATCATGGCCCCTGGTAGCAAGCCCGGCATGAACGGAGCTCCAGCCGGCTTCCAGAAAGGCCTGAGCTGCGAGAGCTGCCACAGTAAGTGTTCCTCAGCGAGAGCTGTCATTGGATGGGCGTTGGTGAACCCGTGCTAAAGCTGACGCTAACCAAATATGTGATGCTGTCTACAAAACAAGAAAATTGGATGACAATGATTATTCTCCTCTGGATGCATGAAATGTAGAATATAAAATGTAATCAAGCCAAGTTAAGAAAAAGTCTGCCCTGAAAAGCTTCAGATTTCTGATACCTGTAAAAATACTGCTACAGCTTTAAAAATGAAAATCAAAACAGTTTATGGGAGTGGTGACAATTTTGCCATGTTTTTTAAAATGTTTAACACTTTAAGATTTCTGTGGTTAAATATTTGAATGTTGTACGAAGAATACCACCAACGGTTGAGTCACGTTCTCTCCCTCTCTGTGCCCCCCCCCCAGCGGCCCAGTCCCCTCAGTGGTACGCCTGGGGACCCCCCAACATGCAGTGCAGGCTGTGCGCCTCCTGCTGGATCTACTGGAAGAAATACGGAGGCCTGAAGACCCCCACACAGCTAGAGGGCGCCGCTAGAGCTGGCTCTGTACGTTTGGCTCCGCCCCATTCACCCGTTCATTCATTGAGTATCCCCCCCTAAGGGAGGTGGCAGTGGGGTGGTACTGCACTTGAAGTCCAATACAACCTGCTTATTTTACATGAGCTATGTGGTTAGGGGGGTTTTGTTTTTTTATGATGTTGGGATCGTTTAGGGAGCTGGGATTTGTTGGAATATCTCCTCAGGGAGTAATATATTATAATATTGTACTACTCAATCTTATAATTTCTTTAATGAATATTGAGATCACCTTTCTCCTCCCGTGCGCCCTCCTCCCTCCCTCCCTCCTTCCCTCCCGGCGTTGTGTCGTGTGCTGCAGGAGTCGGGAGGCCCGCGCGGTCACATGACTCGCCAGGAGGCCCAGGGCCTGTCGCCGTTCACGCGCAACGAGGGGCGCGCCAAGCTGCTGGCCAAGAACCGCCAGACCTTCATCCTGCAGACCACCAAGCTGACGCGCATAGCCCGCCGGGTCTGCATGGACATCCTGCAGCCGCGAAGGGCTGCCCGCCGCCCCTACGCCTCCATCAACGCCAACGCCGTCAAGGCCGAGTGTAAGGGGGGGGGGGGGGGGGGAGTGTGGGTCTGGGGGAGGTTGGCTCTGGGGGAGTGTGAGGGTCTGGGTGTTTGTGTGTGTGTCTGGACAAACAAAGTGCACTTGACTCCTAAAGCTTGAACATTGCCGACATGGGAATCTGACCATGTGTTCTTGCATCCCGTCCTCCAGGTATAATCCGGCTGCCTAAAGCCACCAAGAACCCCCAGAAGAACAGGGTGATCCCCCGGCAGTCACTGGCCACCATAGTGAAGGATCTAGGTGAGCCTGGATGCTCCGTCTCCATTCGCCCAGGTTTGAGACGTCGTGCTCTGGTCCTAAAGCAAGTCCTCTCCCTCTCCGCAGCCATCACGGCCCCCCTGAAGCTGAAGGCCCCCCGCGGCCTCCCGCCGCCCATCAACCGCAACCAGACCAGCCAGCCCCGTGGGGGCCCCGGCCTGCTGGGCAAGAGGCCCTTCGACAACGTCAGTATCTCGCAGATAACGGCACGACACCTTTCCCCTTCCTCTCTGCTCGCCACGCGCACCACGACATCGCGACCGCTCTTGTATTGTGTTGTAGAGCGATATAACCTTTTGGGTCGTTTTTTTACTCGTATTTTAATAACAGGGTATCTCTTTTCTTAATTGTACTGCGGTACTGCACTCCAGAGAGCGGTACTGCTCGGTACTGCTCTCCAGAGAGCGGTACTGCTCGGTACTGCTCTCCAGAGAGCGGTACCGCAGTACCCATCTGGGATTAAGCAAGCCCCGTCTCATCGTTGAATCAGTCTCCATTGAACTAGACGATGGTTAGCGCAGTAACGGCGGTGGATGTTCCCCAGGCCGGCCCGGGTTCTGAGTGGGGTGTTCTGCGCTGTGTTCTCCAGCAGGCCGGAGGTGGTGGCGCCGGCGGCGGCGGCGGCGGTGGCGGCGTGCCGTTCCCCACCAACGGGAGGCCCTTCACGTCTGGCCTGAGGACCACCTCCCAGTCGGTCATCAAGCGGCAGAAGGTGAACCAGGGCGACGCGCCCAACCCCGTGGTGTTCGTGGCCACCAAGGACACCAGGTGAGCGCCCTCCGCCTCGCCTCCGTCTATACACAAACAGAGAGCACCTTTTTAAAATGGCGTCGGCGGGATCCGATGCGACCGAGTCGTCAGTGCACACAACCCCACGCCGTTAGTGTCTGACCTTATTGTGCTAATCGCCATTAAGTGTGGGCGGAGCCGGTCAACGCCGTTCAACACGCATGCAAAGCACCGCGCTGGAAGGAACAGCGTCTAACGCCTTCATTCCCTGTCCAGGGCCCTGAGGAAACACCTGACCCAGTCGGAGATGCGGCGGGCAGCCCGGAAGCCCCACCTGCCGGTCCGCATCAAGCTGCCCCCCCCTCCGCCGCCGCCCCGCGCCCCGCCCATGCCCCTCCTCCCCTCCAGCACCAGCGAGCCCATCATCCTGGAGGACTGAGGCGCTGGGCGTTGCCCAGGAGCCAAGAAGGATTTCCCACCGGGATTGGGATTGGGGAGGGGTGGGTGGGTGGGGTGGGGGGGGAAGGGGTGGGTCTTAACACTCGGGCGAATCACGTACAGGGCAGCGCCGCTCGCATCGTACCAGTAGTGGTCCGATTCTTTCTCTCTCTTTTGCTCCAATTTTTTTTTTGTCTCTTCTTTGATCGTCAAATGCTTCCCAGAGAGCGCACACACACACACACACACATACATCCACACACTCACGCATACTGACATACTCGCACACACGCTACTTCGGAGACTGTACGTTTTATTCGTACCAAACAAAATGGTAAACACGCGTGTAGAAAATCTGTGGCCAACATGTCCTACCACCACTCTTTGGGTCGAACAGTTTCCTCTCTCACGTCAGTCTCTTTTTTTTTAAAGGATATTTTTAAATGTGTAATTTAAAATCAAGATGCGCCTCATCCTGGAACTGCGGTGATCAAGCACACGTTATTTTCCCCCGCCCCCCCTGCCCCCCCCGTCCCCTCCCCAGGTCTATCTCTGTAAATACTAGCGACACTTCGCAGGCTGACACCTTTTTGGGGGCGTGACGCCTGGATGAAGGATACGAGGGGAGGGGGGGGGGGGGGGGGGGAGAACTCGAAGCATGTTTCTCCACAAAGCAACCGGGTTTTATTTTTTTTATTTGTAAAACTGGATTTCCACCTCTCCCCCGCTGACACGGAAAACGGAGGAAAAATTCTGAAGGGTTTTGCCAAGTCTGAAGCAGGCACGCGCACACACGCGTGTGTGTGTGGGGGGGGGGGGGGTGTTGCCGCGTGCGATCGCTCCCCGATGGTGTGTCTTTGTCTTGGATTTTAATGGCCTGCCTGTGCCTGGCCCCGCCCCACCGAACTCCAGATCCCGGCCCACACCACGTGTCTGGCGTCATGCCTGATAAGGAACAGCAGGAGCTGGGACAGATCAAGATGGGACTGATCAAGAACGCCATGCTTGCATGTAAAGACCCCCCCCTCCCCCGAGTGTGGAGTGGGCCACCACAGACATTCAACATCCCTCAACAACAACAACCACCCCCTGTTGGTGTCCCTGTGATGTCGGTCGTGCTCTTGTTTGCTTGTTTGTCAACTTGTTGTTGCAATCCAGCAAAATTTCTGTCTATGTCCCACTCGATTGTTAGATTTGCCACGCTTTTTTTCTCTTTTTTTTTGTTTTCTACAGCCGTTTTTAAACCCTTTTAGGTCACATTTGTGGGCTTACGTCAGAGATGGTTTGAAGGGGTTTTTGTTCCTTGGCACCGATGGTGTAAAATGACGTACTAATCACATGATGCAGTAGAACATTTGAATGGGTGAGACAGACGAGAGGAACGGAGAGGTGAGCATTATTATGGCTATGTGACTGATATTTAAAATGAACGTTTGGCTTTTCGGGTTTGTTTTGTGTGGATGATGTCCGCCCAGAGTCTAAATTGTGTTCTTAAAGAAAAAGAAAAAAAAAAAGTTGTAAACCTCACTTCAAAGGCGACCCCCTGTTGGTTCTCCTGTCGATGTCCAGCTCTATGGTGACTTCCATCCATACACACAAAAAGTTGACTTTACAGTCTTGTGCTAAACTACAGCATCATGTTACTGATTTTTTTTTTTTTTTTTTAGAAGGATATGATAATAAAGCAGCAATATATAAGATTAGGTTCACAAGTCATGCTTTTAAACTGTGAGTATGGTGATGTGAAAGGTACAACTCGGTGTGAGTTGATTTGGCCGTTTTTTTGTACCCCTCCCCTCCTCCCCTTTCTCTTAAGTTAAGGGGGTGAGTACATGGAAGTGTTAATTGGATAATTATAATTCCTGTGTAGTTCTAAAACTGTGAATTATCACAGCAGGAAAAGGGCTACATGATGGATTTATAAGCAAGTTTGGTCCCAATGTGGGCTTTTCTAATGTTTCTTAAGAAAATACATTAGTAAATTCGTTGCAAATATTAATCCGAAAGAAGACATAATGGAAATTCCAGTGTTTTTTTTATTTTAAATATAAATTCTAAAGTGATTCCTGCTCCATTAATTATTATGGAGGGGTCCTGAAATGATGTATATGTGAAACAAGCTTCTCATTCATAGGGTGGGTTTGGAATGGGGTTGGGGCGTGATTTGATCCATGGACAGAATTCAAAGGGAGAGGGGGTAGAATTTTCTAAGATGGCGAGAGAAACATGCTACAATTGAAAAATATTTCTTAAGTGTTTTTTATTCCGATGTCTGTATCCCTTAATGTATCTTGATAAGAAAAGAAATAAAGTTTTTTTTTTCTTCGTGGTCGCACATATGTACTTCATCAGTTATTTATTCATCAGTCCGATTAACTCAACGTTGGTTCTGTATTCTATGTTCATTTGTTTTGTCAACACCCAATAAGACTAAATTTCACTTTTATCACAAGCTCAAGTAATTATACAGTTCCTATTCAGATCACTTTGGCCCGATGATTGATAGACAGCTGTTAATTAGAGAGTTGTTAAAACGTCTTTTCAACCGAGGTGTGAATTAACACTGGTGTAACAGTGTTGACCAATGAGCGTCAGTCTCAGGATTGTTTATTGGGCATTTGATCCTTTGGCCTGTGGCCCTGTAATCATCCGGGCCTAATTTGATAAGGGCGCTGCATTCTATCAACGATTGTGTGCGAATTCCAAGGAGTGGCGTCGTCCGTGCGTTGACGTGATTGGTTGATTGAACTGTCCCTGTGACGTGGTACGCAGGCACAGCTGATTCCTAATTTCAAAGCACGCGGGAGGGAGTCTTGGCTCAAGATAATAGACGACCAAGGGGTCAGTAGTTTGTGTGCAACTTCATAGCAAGACGTAGGATTGTGAGGCTCGTGCCACTGTGATTCACTAGTTTCTTTAACAGAAATTCCTACCTTCCTTTTGTTTTTCTTAATTTATTGTAAAGGCTTTGTTTGGACTAACATCCCACTACACGTCGACTTTGTGAGCTAGTATTTCTTCTGGACTTGTTGCAACTATGTTTGAGGTGAGTGTCCTTGCCTTTGTTGCCTACGCATTATTTATTACACGGTATTTAATTTCTATTTTGCATGCAACTATTTAATGTGGCTGTTCTAAATTGGTCAGACTGTAAACGACGGAATCCCACTCATTGCACCCGTCCTGCTCTAGTCAAACATTTCTTAAGTTTTGCTGTCATCTTGAATACTCTGCGCTTTTGCAGAGCCCAGTGTCAAAGCTTAATGCATATAGGAGTTCAACTCCAGTGTTTTCATATATATAGACCCCTCTCTATGTGCTTTCAATAACGCACTAACAAACTAAAGTGCTTCTCATATGTAATCTGGTTGCCTTTTTAAAAGTTTATTTTCTAAAATGTTTGCACTTCTCCAACAGACGAGCAGCGATGACCTCTTCCTGCCCCCCTACCACGAAGAGATGGTGGACAACCTGCTCTCCAACGAATCCTCCGACGACTGCGGCTCCTCCCTGGCCGATGCCCTGCTCCCGCTGGTTGAGTCCTCGGCCTCCCCCCTCACCCCCTGGCTCTGCTCCACCCGCTACAAGACCGAGCTGTGCACCAGCTACGCCGCCTCGGGCCTCTGCAATTACGCCGAACGCTGCCAGTTCGCGCACGGCCTCCAAGAGCTCCACGTGCCCTATCGTCACCCCAAGTACAAGACCGAGCTGTGCCGTAGCTTCCACACCACGGGCTACTGCTACTACGGAACCCGCTGCCTTTTCGTCCATGGGGCCACCGAGCAGCGGCCCGCCTGCCGTCCCCGCCGCAAGAACGTCCCCTGTCGCACCTTCCGCTCCTACGGCGTGTGTCCCTTCGGCACCCGCTGCAACTTCCTGCACGTCGACGAACTAGGAGATGGTGTTGATGGTGTAGCGGAGGAGTCGCCTGTCAGTTGCGGGCGCGGCAGCAGCTGCGGTAGTAGCGTCAGTGGGATCGAGGAGAAAAGTCCCGCCGATTTCCTCACACCTACCTTCCAGGCGCAAACCAAGGAGTGGAAGCCGCGCGGTGCGCTCTGCCGCACCTTCAGCTCGTTCGGCTTCTGCCTGTACGGCACGCGCTGCCGCTTCCAGCACGGCCTCCCCAGCAAGCTCAAGGGCTCTGACTCCACCCTGAGCCCCGCGGGCTTCCAGGCCGCCATCGGCAGTCGGGCCTTTTCCCAGAGCTACACAGACATGCTGCTGTCCCCCTTCTCCCCCTTCTCCTCATCCCCGGCCTCCTCCAACTCGTCCCCGCCGCCCTCCTCAACATGCACCCCCTCAGTGACCACCCCGCCGGTCGAGACCGCGGCCCACAACGCCTTCACCTTCTCCAGCCAGCACCTCAACGAGCTGCTGCTGCCGCTGGCCCTCCACCTTCAGCAGCTGGAGAGCAGCCAGGCCCTGGCCACCAGCGCGCAGAAGATCTGGGACAACAGAGCACTTTGAAGTCCCCTGGCGTGTGGGACAACGCTGCCATCGGAGCCTCCTAGCTGTGGAGGAACTAGTTTGATTATATGAGTGTTTTTAAAATGTTATGCTTTAGAGACTTGTCGTAATTTAAATTTTTATTGGGTGGGTATTTAAACTGGACGGTGTTTTTGACGGGCACATGGCGCCCCGTTCGTGCGTTTGACTGCGGGATAGTTGGTCCTTAAAATCGAGGAGAATGGTAAATAATCGGATGGCTACAAATATTTGTATGGGTGAAGTTGCTGCAGCCTATTTTTGGATGCACTGAGCCTTGTAATTAACTTTTTAATTGTTGTACATACTTATAATTATGGTCGGGTTAGTTTAATATCTGACTCGATATCATTAATAAACAGAAGTTTTAATCCAATGGTTTGGTTTTAATCCTCGTACATCTTCAATCTTGTATTTTAGGAAGGAGTACCATTTGCAATTATAGATAAACACTTAATTGCTTTGCAAATTAAAAAATCCTTGCATACCAAAACAATTCCAACATGTAGCTTTATGGATACTAATGGTAAAAGTAAACCAAAGGCTGCTCGAGCATCCACGGGTAGAACTTTAGCTCCGCCCCCAAGTCTACTGATACGGGGAAACGCGGTATTTGCTCTTAACTTTCAATGGAATAAAAACATTGGTATTGCATTATAATAAATATAGGTGGGGTTAATCAGTTTTAATTTTCCAATATTCAAATAGTATTTTGTATATTCCATTCTTCAGCGCATAACTACTTCCGGGCCGTTCGTAGGGTCAAGTCTGCGACAGTTCCTTCCCCCACCGCACGTCAACAATGGATGAGGGCAACATAGTGAACCAGAACCCAAGTTTGCAACAACGGGAACAAGAAATGTAATGTGTTCGATCACTACGAAGGGACTAAACATCCAAGTGCTAAAAATGTATTGCAGTTTCTCCAGTGACGGTACACCTTGGGCATTTGTACAGCCTTCACAGGCTTGGATCCGAGTGTTTGGATTTTGTGCTCAATGTATTCATGCCTTTTTCCATACCTTAATGCAAACCGCTATACCTAGTCTTGTGTAAACACTTTACTGCTATTCTCTGAACTGTGGGTCTGCAGTCCAGAGCGCGCCGTGTCTGATTTCACTAGATAAGGCGCACGGAAACATCTCTAGTTGATTCGTTAATTCTCTCGAAAAGCATCGACCGGTAAAGTGTCCGTTAGCATGGCGGACAGGGAGGAACGCCGTTTCGCGGAGGTGCCTCGGGAGTCCGTCAAACTCGTGGCCGAGAGTGCTGGCGTGGAGCTCAGCGACGATGTGGCAGCCCTTCTGGCGGAGGATGTGTGCTACCGACTCAGGGAAGCGACCCAGGTGAGAAAGGCTCGATGGACCATCTGCACTATCTGTCCTGTTTCTACGTGTACGTGTAGAAGTGACACCTTTTCCTTTATATTTCATCAATTCAGAGTAGCTCTCAATTCATGAGACACGCCAAGAGGAGAAAGCTGACGGTCGAGGACTTCAACAGAGCCCTGCGGTGGAGCAATGTGGAGGTAAAGGTTCACCGTAGTAGGGGGATGCTTTTAAGATCCAGCATGTTTAGCATCAGTCAGCCTATTGCTCTATCAAAGGAACTAACTATTGAGGTTATTACTTTAAATCGTTCACTGCAGGGTGTTTGATGCCACAAATCCAAATCTTTGCATGTGGACAATAGGCGTTGGAGTATAATTGTAGTTGGTCATGCTATTCCTTGGTCGTGTTTGTGTCACCAGGCCATCTGTGGCTATGGCGCCCAGGACGTCTTGCCCTTCCGTTCGATCAAGGAAGGGGAGCTGTTCTTCGTTGAGGACCGGGACATTAACCTGGTAGAGTTGGCTCTAGCCACCAACATCCCCAAAGGCTGTGCCGAGACGATGGTCCGAGGTAAGACCCAGTGGGAACCGCTCCAGTCTTCTTAACGCTGTCGATCTGCTGTCAGTGGCTTATCTTGGTTTCTCTCCCCGATAGTAAATGTTTCCTACCTGGATGGTAAAGGCAACCTGGAGCCTCAAGGAACAGGTAATACACCAGATCACGACACAGGTTAAAGGTGCTGTAGGTAAGATGGTAGTGCTATACTTTGAGTGTAATTTGTAAAAAAGGGCATAGCCATCGTCCACTATCGGCGAGTCAAATCTTCCGGATTTTTTGTAAAACTCCAGGCCCCCCAATCCGTCGTGCAGACATTTCAGACGTTTCTTCTGAGTCCGTCATCGCACTCAGCCTTACCGCCTGTTTAGGTTCCCTGAGCCACATTAATCTCCACCCCCTGAACGACATCACTAGCAGCCAAACCATCAGACTTATCATAATGCACTTTTACGTCACATTTCTTGATGCAATGACATTTTCTTAATTGATCTCTTCCCCGATTGGTTCAGGGAATCAAACTCGCCTGTCAATCAAAGATGCGCAATTGCAACCCTTCTCAGAGAAACAGGAGGGAGGGGGGGTGCAGAGAGGCATTGGACGTTTATTTGGTCTGTTTAGTTTCCAGATGTTGCTAGTTTCTGCTCTCTCATCACAGCCGTTGAATCTGGCCCTCAACAGCTTTAACACGTCATTTGGTTCAATTGAAGACCCGTCCAAATGTTTTTAAATATATCATGAATGAATCCACGTGTTCCTCTGTTCATCACCACAGTTCCCAGCGCTGTGCAGACCCTCTCTGAAGACCTTCTGAAATACTACCAGCAGATCACACGCGCCATCCTGGGAGAGGACCCCCACCTCATGAAGGTACAGCTTTGATCCCCCCCCCCCCATAAAAAATGGTGGAAAGACTGCACCCACCTCCGTTGTCTGCCATTATTGTATTTAGAAAATGTGGAAAAATACTAATGGCAAAACAGTGTTCTGCATAAAAGAATCACAAACAAACATGATGATACTGTGGGTGGCATTAGCTCATGAATGGCTATTAGACTAAATGTAGGAATTATACAAAGGAAAAAAAGGTACACAAGGGACTTAATAATATCCAGTTCATATTTGATCATGTAAAACAGAAGCAACAATGTGAAACCCAAACGGTTGGATCGCAGCAAATTTCAGACCAAAACCCAGTGTTTGCGTTAACATTAAAGCCATTGGGGTCTTATGGTGCCCTTACATGCTGTTTGTGGGGATGCTGTGACATGCAGTCATGGGATGACCCAGCCTCAACTGGAATCCCTGAAGCAGAGCCCCCACCTCACTAGAACCGATCTGATGGCACATCCTGGCTGTGCACGTGCACGTCAGCACCGTGCACACGCACGACAGCACCGTGCACACGCATGTCGGCAACGTGCACATGCACATTGTCACCGTGCCATCAGCATCGGCACTGTTTATTGTTTGAGTGAGTGCCTGTACTGTAATATACGCCTAATATATAACACATGGGTAATCCTCTGAATGTTAATCTGTTTCAGGTGGCTTTGCTTGACCTCCAGTCCAACTCCAAGATGGCGGCCTTGCTGCCGTATTTTGTTTACGTCATCAGCGGGGTTTGTTTTCAGTCTTTGAATTATTTACTTCACCGGTTCACATACATACAAATAAAGTGCACATGAGCTCAGGCTATACGTATGGCCACTATGTTTCGCTGTGAAAATAGCTTTCTGGCAACAATTAATCAGCAGGAAGAAGTGGTAACAATTTTGAAACAAGTAAATAAGTATTCATCCCGCAATTCTATGATTATAGAAATAATGTTCTAATTATCATCCCAACAATCTATATTTATTGTAGAATCAATTAACATTGATTCGATTCATGAAGATAACATGAATTATATCAAGAATATTTATACTGATAACATGATAATCTACAGTAGCGGCTCCCTAACCTTTGACCCCCCCCCCCCCCCCCCCCCCCCCCCCTTGCAGGTGAAGTCGGTGAGCCACGACCTGGAGCAGCTCAACCGGCTGCTGCACATGGTGAAGAGCCTCATCCAGAACCCCTACCTCTACCTGGGCTCCTACGTGCGCAGCCTGGTGTCCAGCGTCATGTACTGCATCCTGGAGCCGCTGGCCGCCTCCATCAACCCCCTCAACGACCACTGGACCCTCCGCGACTACGCAGCCCTGCTGCTCAGCCACATCTTCTGGTGAGGCCCCGCCCCCAACCCGCGGTGCGTTCAGGTGCACCTCGGAAAGTCGCGTTTTCGTCTCATGTGTGTGGTTGGTAGTGCGTCGCTAGTGGATGGTGCTTTGTTCTTGGAGGATTTCAGGAAAAATGTGAGGGGAATGTTTTGAGAAAGCATTTCTTCTGCGTAAAGTTGTGTATAACTCTGAGGATTTTTTTGGTTGACAGGTGCAAATCTTTCCCGATCTACTTATATCCTCCAGTATGACGAATACTAATAACCTAAAGGCAACCCTTTGTACAGTTTGGCCTTTTATGGACTAGATAATCAAGAGGGACAGGGAAGGGAGGGTGGGGAGGGAAATTGAATCTAAATCTCTTTTTTAAAGCATGCAGAGGTGGAACTTGGTTAATTATCTCCGTTCATTTGAACCGGTCAGGTCCCATGGAGACCTGGTGAGCGGGCTGTACCACCAGATCCTGCTGTCCCTCCAGAAGGTCCTGTCGGACCCGGTCCGCCCCCTGTGCTCTCACTACGGGGCGGTGGTGGGGCTCCACGCCCTGGGCTGGAAGGTACCGTCTAACCCTTATTCCTCCATTTCATTGTCTTTATGATCCGTTCCATTTTTTCCCGATCCTTCAATTAATTGATTAAGACTTAAGTTTTAATACGATTTTAACATTCTCTGCAAACATTTAATTTTAACTCCTCTCATAATATTCACACTACTTTAAAATGTAACCAGTGTATTCTTCTTGTTTTATATCTTTTTTATGACGTTTTAAGTTTTAATCGTGTTGAATTTCAAATACACGCAAATGGGATGTTCCATTTGCACCTTTGGACCACTAGAGGGCAGACCAACGTCTACTGCGACTGTCTACAACTCCTCTAATATTTACACTCCATACACATATTAAACCTCTAACAGTGGAGATCAACTTGGTGATTATGGACGGCTCATAAAAAGTATTATCCCATTTGCTTCGATATTTAATAAGATGGCTAACTTGGAAACGCTCCATATACACATACAGTGTAGCCCCTGTAACCATGGGAACCATTATAAAAAACCTGCCAGAGATTCCATAGGGCGGAGGGGTCTTGAAGTTTGTCCCCAGTGTATTCTGCTTGGCAGTAGATGATGCACACACACAATTAGGAACACTGCTCTGTTCTCGCATACTAAACATACATAAATTATAAATGGACTCCTACTAGTGCTACTAATGCTATTGCACATTACCTTACGGTACATCACTGACGTTTTTACAATAAGTGCATTCAACCAGGAAGCAACAAACCAGAAATTCCCAGAATCACGCGAGAACATAAAATAAACCGAATTAGCAAAACCACTTAAAGTGCTACATTATAAACACAACAGAGCCACTGTATTATTTTATTTTCCACAGCCAACATTCAACCTCGAATGATGAATTATTCAGCGCTAGGCAGAAGACCTATAGGGTCTAATCTAGTCTGTATGGATTCCCTCGGGGAGCTCGGTCCGCCATTTTGGATCCGGGTGGAGCCAACATGGGGGATGGTGGCTGATCGGTCGCTGTGTGTGTGTGTGTGTGTGTGTGTGTGTGTGTGTGTGTGTGTGTGTGTGTGTGTGTGTGTCCCCAGGCGGTGGAGAGGGTGCTGTACCCCCACCTGCCGGCCTACTGGGCCAACCTGCAGGCGGTGCTGGACGACTACTCTGTGTCCAACGCCCAGGTGAAGGCGGACGGACACAAGGTCTACGGAGCCATCCTCGTAAGTACCACAAGCACGGAAAATAACATCCGACGATGACGAATGGGTGGAAGGCAGCAGCGTAATGGTTGATACTGTTTTGGGGGTACTTTGCTAATAAAGGCTAGGCAAGGCAACTTTATTTATGCAGCACTTTACACACGAGGCAGACTCAAAGGGCTTCACATTGAAACACAGTCATAAAATAAAATAATAAAGTAAAAAACAAACAAAGGCAAGTTAAAAAATGCATTGTAGAAATCACACAATAAAATGAAGTAATAAAATACAATACATATGCAAGAGAAAATAAGCCAATATAACGAAAAGTTGGCAAAAATATTTTTTCTGTGGGTAAATATTAGCTGAGTGAGCGTGATTCACCGGGAAGCAAGACGGGCCCTATTTCAAGAAGCTAGATTTCCAGTGTAACCGGATACGTTTGAATTCAGCGGAACCCATGACTTTTGGTTTCATAATCCACCATTAGACTAGTTCGGTTACCATGGCGACTCATGCCGTCAGCCTCACCTGGAAGCAAACCCTGGTTCACGGCGGGTGAGCTCTGAGATAACCCCGCCCACGGCTGCAGTCAGCGGGGACTTCTTGCTATCGGCTCATTGGTTGAGACCATGGCAACAAACAACTTCAAATGATCACATCCAATGCCTCCTTGTTAGTTATTCAGAAGCTCTCAGAAGCTCTTCCTCGTTATTAGTTTGTCTCCTTTATCCCTGGACCTAATGTGTCCTCCTTCTGTCGCTGAGACTCATGAACTGAACTTTAGGAGCCATGTATAAACAACCTTTTGATACGATATCCCAATCATATCCCACGCTGTCCCTCCTGGTCCAAACCCGTCCTGACTGACTGTGTCTCCCCCAGGTGGCGGTGGAGCGGCTCCTCAAGATGAAGGCCCTCTCCCTGTCCCAGCCGGCCGAGGGACCCCGGGGCGCCGGCGCGGGCCGGCAGGACCCGGGCCCCGGGGCCCCGGGCCACCGGGCCAGCTCCCCGGGCCTCACCCCCCCGCCGGAGCCCCTGTCGGAGGCGGCGCTGGGCATCGCCAGCCACCTGCAGGCGGGCGGCGCCGGCTGCCCCTGGGAGGCCTGGAGCCCCGTGCCGCTGCCCGCCATGTACGGCGAGCTCTACTCCTTCTTCGGGGACAGCCTGGCGGTCCGCTTCAGCACGGGGCCCGGCGCCGAGGGCCGCGGGCCGGGCGGCGGCGGCGGCGGTGGCGGCCGCGGGCCGGGGGGCGTCTCCCCGCCCCGCGCCCTGCCCCAGCTGGGCATGGCGGCCAAGGACCCCCCCCCCGGCCCCGCCCACCCGGACACGGCCCGCAAGATGCCCCAGCTCACGGCCAACCTGAGCCTCAGCCCGCGGCGCGACGGGAGCCCCCGCGGCGGCGGGGCCGCCGAGCCCGCCCCCCCCAGCCTGGCGGCCACGGGCCTCAGCAGGTAGGCACGGCCGCGGTACCCTGCTTCTGATTGGTCCCTCCCAGACAGCGAGCGTCTGGGGCGATGGTTAACTTCGCCCCAGCGTGGGACTATTGGTTAACTTGTGCAAATACTAAGGGCGTATATTGCAAGTTATCTTAGATAGATTGGTATTGTCAAGACCTCCGCCATTTTGGGAGCATAGGAGTATTTCAATGTTATTATTTAGGTGGTCATTATTTTTTTATGTATTGTTGTGACATTATTGTGTTTTTAATTTAACTGCCGAACAGTTGTCATGCGTGTTGTGGCAAAACAAAACATCCCATGATGCATTGTGATGTAGAAACCCTTTGCAGTGTGGTCCTAAAGCGTAGGGTCTCATTGTGTAATGTAATACCAAACCAGGAAGTCTCCAGTCCCTTTAAAGGGCGTCTCCCCTCGGCCCTCGGCCTCTGACGCCGCGTGCGTAACGTCGGAACAGCCCGCGACCGGCTCGGTCATCAAACATAACATAGACTTACTTTTGGTAGAAGGTATTTAATGTAGCAACGTCGCCCAGTTCTGTCCTCATAGCTGACCTCTGTCCTCAGGCCGCTGGCCCGCTCTTCCTCCTCCTCGGCCCAGCGCTCCCGGGCCTCCTCGTCGCGGCCCGGCCAGCGCGCGGCGGGCCCGTCCCGCGACGTCTTCCCCAAGGCCCGCTTCACCGCCCCGCCGGCCGGGGGCGGCGCGCCCACCTTCGCCTTCCTCATCGGCGGGCGCCAGATGGGCCGCCGCTGCCAGGGGAGACGGCCGTTCCTCACGGCATTCGCGCCGGCTGCCCCGGCGCCGCCCTCCCTGACCGCCTCCGTCCCCGCCTCCTCCTCCTCCTCCGCTCTCGCCGCCGCCGCTGCCGCCGCCACCACGGCCGTAGCTCCGCCCCCGGCGCCACCGCTCCCTTCCCTGCCGCCGCGAACCTACGCCCACAAGCTGCCCGTCATCGGCAGGGTGAGCAAGCCGGTGCGGCGCTGGGCCTGCTCCCACTACTCCCTCCACCTGCCCCTCTGAGCCTGCAGGGGGCGCTGTGTACATAGCTCTCAGTTTGATAGAATAATAAAAAAAAAAAACATGGAATACCTGGTGGGTAGCTTCTCCTTGATTCGTATGAGTTGGGGCGCATTTTGGGGGGTTTGATATGCAGAGTAGATAAAGAAAAGCGACAAAGAGTCGTCTACCTTAGATTTATTCTTCACCGTTCCGCAACAGAAATTGCTCCGTAATGGTCCCCTTATTAGTCAATTCCCGAAACAGTCACTGGGTGTCGCCATTAGACAATATGCTCTGACGCCAAATGTCAGGTTTTTTAACAAGAGGTCAAAAGGTTTATTTCGCCTGTTTTATTTGGCTTACCGTCAGATTCGACGTCCTTTTTTTTAATCTGTGGAACTAAAAATGTCTTCCTTTTTTAAATAATCGTAACCATTTTTTTTAATGTGACAGCAACAAAGCCTTATCACAGTCGGTCTACAAAGATATGCAGCCACCCTCTTGCTACGGCTCCATGTCTGACGACGCCTTCTGTTGTCACAAGGAGTTAAGTTATCGCGGTGGAGCAGCAGGGAAGGCTTCCAAATATAGGCCCATAACCAGGCTCTGAAATGAACACCTGCCCAGCGCAGCTCAATGGTCGCAGCAGATAAACTAGATTTGAACATGGGTTACAGCAGGGGTCAGCAACCATTTCAAAATGCAGTGTCAGTTTGACATTTTCACGTTATTGAGTGTGCCTTAAGCAACAATATATAAAAAATGAAGCTGAATTATGACACAGCGACCAAAAACATTTCCAGAAGTCCTGGAATTGTATTATTTCCATGTAGTCCACAATCATCATTTTAAATGTTTTTTTGGTTGTTATATTTGCAACATGGGCTTACAAATTATAATAACATATGTCCCAATCTTAAAGCACCATTTTCAGAAACTCATTCAAAAACATATTTGCACTGTGAGAAATGTAAAAAACGAGAATATATGAGAATGTTGAAACCATCCACATCAATATCTTTAAGACATGTACAGCTATTCAAAACCATGTGAAGGCGATGCATACAGCAACAACAGCATTTGCAACGATATTTTAAATATTTTCTTTTCTATTACTCACAATATAGGTTTAAAAACTATTAATTGATCCATTCCCATTTCAGAACACTGCTTTCTGTAATTCATTGTAACATATTTGCACTGGGAGGAATCAATGGAAGTGTGCCAATGATTATGCTGCCCCTTGCCAGTGGTGGCACGCGTGCCTAGGGTTGCCGACCCCTAGGTTACAGTAACTAAATAACCCATTACCCTTATGAGATTTTAACTTGACATTTCTTGAGACATATGGTACCACAATGTGAGGTTGTTACAGGAAGGTACTTTACCCTCATTTGACCTGATCAAGCTGGACAAAAATAATTAAATCAAACTATTTAATGAATAAGACATGAAATGAAAGAAGGCTGATCACATCGTCAATCTATCTGTAGGCTTTTGCATATGAACATACCGAATCGCAAACCAAAATAGTATTTTGGACATTTTCCATATAGCATAGGGTGATGCAACACTCCCAAACATCTTCATTTACTCAACTGACATTTGTTTTGATTTGAGAGCTATGCGGTCAGCGTTGGAAAGCAGAATGGTATTTCCTTCGGAGATCTTCTGTTCCGCCCATTATGTAGGGCAGGGATTTGATAGCACACGCTTTTATCCAGACTGGAAGGGTGGAGGAAATCAGGGATGAGACGCTATGAGTCTGGGCCCAGTCACGCCTTAATCTCTCGCTCACACACACACGCACACGCACGCGCGCACGCGCGCACACAACCAGGTCATCTGTCTTATCTGGTTTCTACCTGAGGGTATTTGTCGAAGTGTGTGCTTTAAGGAGCGGTTTGCTCTCACCTGTAACTGAATACAGCTACTCAGCTTGTGAAACGGTATGTTCATAGACATAGATCGATAATGTGTTTCTATTGGTGGGGGTGGGCGGGAACAAATTGTAAATTGAATTAGGAAAGCTAAAGCCGCATAGCTTATATTACATTAGGAATTCATTTCTTTGGTTTAATTTCTATTGAACATTGAAATGACAATAAATAACGAAGGCAATCCCCTGAAACATGAGTAACCAAACACCTGAGTCATTGCACGGTTCACCACCATTGACACCATGCCCTTTAGGAGCGACTGTTATTACGCGCATGTACCCAGACGCGCGCACACACTGACTCGCACTCTCACACACATGCACGCAGAATAAGGACTTGGATTGTTGGGTCACGTGATTCACCAATCAGCGGACATCCGAAGGCACAAAGCGTCCGTTGTATCGTAGCGTCGTGGGGCAGCGGGTTCTGACGACTCATAACATCATCTGCGGTGTGGTTCCTTGTCACCGTTTACTTGACAACGGTGCAGTTAACAACTGTTAATAGGGGCAGGCTGCGGGGGTTCGGGGCCGGGGGCTCAACAATGCAATGCGCACTCTTTTTCGTTCTCGTGATTGTGAATCATGCTCTCATACCGGTTGGTTGGTTGGGGGGTGTGGGGGGGGGGATCTGCCCATGTCTTTGGGCGTAATGGAGCGCTGTCCCGAGTGACAGGCGACAGGTGCCTGAGCGGAGCCTGGGCTATATTTACTAAGGTCGAGGGCGACGTTTGGTTGGGGACTCTCCTGTATGTATGTGTGCGTGATGAAAGCAATAGATCACGACTCCCCTCGAAGCGGGTGAATATCAGATTGGCGAAAGGCTCTGGGTGCCCTGAAACTGAGCACGTTTCTTTTTTGTTACAGGGAATAGTGCCAACGACATCTCGTGGCGAAACCTAAAACGTGGTATGGTATCTCTTCACACCCAATATGTTTTCAATCCAATAGGACGCCCTCACGTTCTTTGATGTATGCAAAATGGTTAAATTATGAGCAAACGCACCCGGTACATTTACAAAGGCGACCTCAGTTCTGCTATGAACCTCTCCCGAACGCGTCAAAGAGCTGCTTCCTCTCTCCCACATCCCCTTTCCTACAGGTGGCATTCAAGCACTTACATGCCCTATAGATTATTTATTTTCAACAACAGGATGCACAGCGGGCCGCCGGTGTAGTGTGGCCGTCTAACAGGAAGTACATTAAGCCAGGGGGCCGTACTGTACATCCAACATAAACAAACCCAAAACATGGGTAAGATGTAGTTATTCCCAGCTCGGTGGAACAATGGAGGAGCTATATTAGGTGGATTCTCACACTTTTGTGCTCAGGGTGGGTGGACAGCAGGATTAAAGAGTTTAAAGAGAAGTTGTTCTCTTTATATTTATGGTTATATATATATATATTATATTTTACATTTGAATGAAGCCTATATATGTGTGAGAATATTGCTTAACTTATGACAATGTAGTTCCATATAGGCCTATAGTAGCGCTGTGTTGTTATATATTAATTCCTGTGTAATGATACATGTACCATTAGTGTTATCTCACTCTGACATATTGTGTGCAGTGTCATTTTCTGACTTGTCTCAAAGTCACAAACCATTTCAAAAACTCTTGCTTGTGAGGACAGCAGTTGACCAGTTTTTTCTCGACGTCTCCACCACCGTAAACAGAAATCCAGCTCATATAAGAAGGGTGACTCCCTAGAGGTCTACAAACCCCACCCAAATCCAGCTGCTTCCTTGACTGGAGGGGTGGGGGAAAGGGTGGCGTAACTACACTGATGTCGGTGCTAGTCCACAACGTGGACTGTGCTTGAGGCTAACGGACAAGTCACTCAACAATAGCTTAAGCTACCGACTCTAAAGTGGTTGAGTTGTAACGTCATTATTTCCTTTATTTCCCCCTGTAGGTTAATACACCGCCACAACAGAAGCATTAACCCACAATGGACTCATCGGTCCAGCATTGCGCTCTATGTTTTGATCTGTTGACGGTTGAACACGTTTTCCTACTGGTTTCCATTGAAATCCAGATATCATTGTTTGTTTTTAAGAGTATTTTGCATAGACCTGGGCATGCAACCTTTCCATACCAACAGGTGCGCTCTCTACAGACATTTACAAAGTTCCAGTCAAATGCGATGCATTGCTCGCCCTCATTAGGTAGGCCAACTGTAGCCTGAATATCACATTAAATTAAACAACCCCTGCCCCATTAGTAGTGTTGAAATCTCTGCTTTGCTTGAACACAGACGGGACAGATCTGTGTATCTGTGTTGTGGGTCCTGAAGATAGCTAGATGCTCAGGCCATGACCTCAGTGGTGAGGTATCCTCTTAGCACTGGCAGTATGCATGATGAAAATATTGTCACCCTGCTCTATGCAGACCAACTGGCCCCAGCCAGAACAGCGACGCGCGTTTGTTTTGCTGCTAATCCGTTGCATAGGGGGACATGTGAATACAGCGCAGCACTGTGTGTCTGTATGTGTGTAGGTGTGTGTGCGTTGCTCCACACACACACTCCCGTCGCACAGAAGGGCAGAGCAGTTTCAGTTTTCTCTCTCCACATTGACGAGCCCACAGGGGTTGTCGACGCGCAAGACGTGGATAACTTTTATTCTTTCGTATCTTTCTTTCAACCCCACCGATGTCCGTTCACCCTGCACTTGATCCGAGAGCCCGAGCATGACTTCTGTTTGGAAACGGCTCCAGCGAGTGGGCAAGAAAGCCTCCAAGTTTCAGTACGCGGCGACTTACCAAGAACTACTAGTAGAATGCACGCACAAATGGTAAGACCCTCTCCGTGTTACACACGCTTTTTAGACTCTCTGTAAAGCCGATTGTGTTGTTAAGTTTAGGATCTGTATTTGTCGTGTCACACAATGACATCACTTCAGTTTCTGCGATCGCGATCAGCACTTCTTCAGTGCTGGTGTCCACCCTATGAGGTTTAAACCAGATGCTGTGTGCAGGAAGCGCGTGGGGAACTGTGAAAGTCACGCCCGAGATGCCTTCAAGTGCAGCCGGTCTCAATAGATATCTGTATATAATACTGCTTATCGGGCAAGCACTTCCGCGTCTGTTGAACCATGTTGTATTGCGTGTGCCGTGGTATCTTGGTAGCCCTAATAACGTCTGTAACTTAAGGGGATGTTATTAAGATCGCTGCTACCCTGAGCCTCACAGGTTGAAGGCTGTGAACCATCGGTACCAGTTTCGGTACCTGTGACTTATTGTTAGTATAACGCCATGCACGGCAGGCTAGTCGGTTGTAAGCTCTACTGCGTCATACCATGCGATGAACAATATTCTGTTTCGGCTATTGGGTTATTATGATATAACCTTATTTGGTGTTTTAGTTTCGTTTTTTCTGGGACGTGATCTATCATGTTGCTTGGGGCTGTGGTGCCACCGTTTAAATGCACGTAATGGGCGGATCGAAAATGGTTTTCGTAAAGTAAATATGCTGTAAATGCGATAATATGCCTGATTACGTGTGCAGAATGCACACATTTCAATTTGATCCCCTGATGTAATGCAATGAAGAAGCCGTCTACTCATGTGACGCACTGACTCGTAGTCCTGGGTGCATCCACGAGTGAGTGATAAACACACGCACGCATAGACACATGCACGGCCGCCTGCGCGCGACTACACACGCACACGCACGCACATAAACCCAGACGCGTATAACCAGATGCAGACGCACACAGACGTGTGTGTGTGTGTGTGTGTGTGTGTGTGTGTGTGTGTGTGTGTGTGTGTGTGTGTGTGTGTGTGTGTGTGTGTGTGTGTGTGTGTGTGTGTGTGTGTGTGTGTGTGTGTGTGTGTGTGTGAGAGAGAACGTTAAAGCATGTAGGTAGAGCAAATGTAATGAGGTGTTGCCCTCATTACATCTGCCCTAATGAATGGGTTCGTAAGACACCCTTTAAAGCATTGAACCAACTATCATGAAAACAAAAAATAAGAAAACTTGATTGTCTTCGTGTAATTAAAACATGCCTTAGCATTGTTGAATCAATGAAATTAGTGCTTATTGAAAAACAGAGGCCTCTGTGTCTGAAACCGCTTCTGAGACCTGAGGGAGAAAGTCAAGCTGTTCTGGCTGGCGGATCAGGAGTGTGTTTAGTTGTCACTTGTTGTTGTGTACTGTCTCTCCTCTGCTCTGCACATGGACCCAGCTCCATTAAGCCCGGGCCTTGGCTTGCACCGCCGGCTAACACTTAGTTTACGCTACACACACAGTGTTTATCCCCCCCCCCCCACACACACACACACACACACACACACTCACACACACTCTCTCTCTGTACATACTCTCATTATATACACCAGAAGCAGGTATCGACAGGCTTTGTTTCTCCTTCTTGGTTAGCTTTCATTCCGTTGGGCTGCTCTCATCAAACCAAAGATAGACCTGAGATTATTCTGGACTGGCCAGTTGGGGATTGCAACCGGCCAAGTGATGGTGTATCGTTGGGCCTGTGTCTCACGAGTCCTGTCGACTCGTACATACTTGAATGACCTACGTCTATTCAATACATTTTGCAGTGCGTTGAATCTTTCCTCAACAGTCAGTCAGGATTCGTCCAGATTGCTTAATAAACGATTTCTAGTTTAGCTTCATCGTGTGTGTGTGTGTGTGTGTGTGTATGTGTGTCCCAGGTCTGTACACGTTCAGTGTTTCTGCAGCAACAAGAACACTGCATCACACACACACACACACACACACACACACACACACACACACACACACACACACACACACACACACACACACACACACACACACACACACACACACACACACACACACATACTGAAACACACCTTCACAGCCAGGTGAGGAGGAAGGAAGTGCGTCAGCAGCATTGTGCTTTATTGTCTGTATTCGTGATAAGAGGATGCATCGTTCAACCCAGGCCCTACGATCCCAGCCTCCACGGGCAGCATGGACTCATGCCTATTAGCTAATAAGGTGATGAGTGATGAGCAGCGTGGAGCTGAGGGATTGATCTCCCGTCCACAGCCAATGCCTTTTGGCTGAATCATATCCTTTATGACTTGGTAACATTTAACAGAATGGCAGTAGATTGATCCATCTGGTACTAACTCATATTGAGTTGCAGGCAACAGATTAAATAAAGTCATTCTAACCCATAGCACTGATTGCTGAAGAGTTGCTTCAGAGACTTGGAGGCTGTGGGTCATTGACAGCATAACGATTAGTTAATAACCCATGTGCTCCATTTTAATACTATCAAGATTTACTCAGTGATTTGGCGGACTCTTTTATTCAAAGCCACTTACAGGTTATGGCTGAGAAAGACCAGAGCACATTCCACATTTCTAGCGCCGCATGAAATATTACAATAATAATATAGAGGAGCCTTAGGTATCAGAAATACAAAGTAAATAACATTTCACACATTATTGATATTCACTCTCATGTATCCCAACGAGGTGGCTCCCCATTGGTCGGATGAAGACAGGGGGTGATGTTTCATTCCAAGTGACAACTTTGAGATATGACGTTGTGCGGATGTTTGTGTTTCTCGCTCGGAAGAATGTGCACAATGTGAACCAGCTACATGTTCACACACAGGCCAGGACTCATGAGATTGTTGTGATTGTCAAACTGTGGAGTAAAGCAATAGTGTATCACAAAATAGATTAAAGGAAAGAATTAAACTCACATTTTCTTTGTGAGTGCGATGTGGTTAACGTGTATCCTCAGCCTCGATTCCCCCCCTTTACGCTACTGATTTCTTGAGGTTTTTATCTCTGTATCAGTTTGTTGACCAGATACGGTTCAGCCACACGCCGTCATAAGGTAATCATGTTACCTTGTGGTCGGACTTCCCATTAAGTAAACCTTGACACACTGGGCCACCCGGCACATCTATATATAAATGTGTGTTCATTCACAGAACAGCAGCAAAAACCAGCTCAACCAGGATGTACATTCAAGTAGTGGATGGTAACCTGCGCATTGGGGTCTGGACATTAGCCTCTAACTTACAGCTTGACCTATAAGCAGGGCATTTGCTGAGGCATGGCTGAGCTGCTTGATGCCGACAGAGCCCAATAACTTCGCTCTAACTGTTCCATAATGTGTTGCACAACAGGTGCGGCCCGGCTTGTAAGCTCCTGTTGAGTTCAGTACGAGTCACTTCTATTTCTGGGCCCCCCCCCGTCCCCTCTCCCTTCCCTCCCTTGCTCACTCTCTCTTTCTGTCCTTAATAATGTCCTTCCTCAATCCCCAAAGTTAGCCCTTTGTTAGCCTTAGCCTAGCCTGTCCTGTGTTCTTACTTCTTTCCCTTGTGTATTGACCTAAGACCAGTTACAGTTGCTGCTAACACTTTGTAGGCACCGGCCCAGCCTCTCCTGCTCCCTTCTCTCTCTCTCTCTCTGCCCAGTCTTTTGTGCTGAGCGCAGGCTAAGGGCTAACACTTGGCCTTAGCCTGATCCTAGCCTAGCCTGCTTTTCAAATAAAATGACAATGAAGAAACAGTCTGCTGTATACATGTGTAATAGGCTTTATGACGAGGTGATCACAGAAAATACAATATTAAGTACTTTAGAAGCAGAAAGTAGACCCCTTCGTTGATATAAAAATTCAGAACAAATATTGGCCTTTATTATAATATATATTCTATATTAACGGGAAACCCAACACCATTTGTACCTTTGTTTGATTTCGATGACGCCCTCTCTAGGTTAAACACATGCCATTGTATGCATAGCCTCTGATTGGCTGAGAGGGTTACCCTGTCACCTGCTGATTAGGTGGTGATGAGACACACCTGTGCCGCCTTATCTCTGCTGGTTCACATGGCGTTCAACCAGCAGCGGGACGATCCATTGGCACATTGAGGGCTTGAAAATGCCTCATTCCTATGCGGTTCTCAATGGGCCCCCATGTTACCGCCAGGTATGAGTGTGATGAGCCATGACAAGACGTTTCAAACTGCCCTACCCAGATGTAGTTGAATGTACCAACTTGGAGGCTTGTCTATCTATCAAACATCTAGGGTGGACTCTCCCACATGTGATGTCACAGGGTCGCTGATCACTCTAACACCTGATTGTAAAATAGGGGCCCTTTAATAACTTTTTTATGAATAAAAAAGATGGAATGGGAACATTCACAATCTATTATATGGAGATGAACTAGCCATTGAGAGTTTAACCAAACAAAGATATTTTTTCTGCTTTGTATCATGAGAATGTAATCACAGTTTGACCATTGACAAACTTTACGTTGCATGTTTGGACTATTGCTTTGCAAAAGCCTTAAGAGAAAAGACGTATTCTTCTTCTCCTTGTCCTTTCGGTCGTTCTCCTTGTCATGTTCTTAATCGTACAGTCTGGGTACAGAATAGAAATGAGTTTATGGTTGACCGCAATAACCCCTAAATTAATCTCACAGCCTTGCTCGCCCGGAGACAGCAGCCTCGACCCTCAAGGAAGAAAAGCATCAGAGGCAGAGTCCGCGGTCTGCGTCCCTGTCCCAAATCGTTATAATTCTATTGTCAAAAGGTTAACATAATAATATCCAAGACAACCCAACCACTAACATTTCTACATTTGTTTTTTTTGTTTTTTTGCTTGCTAAAATATTGCAAAAACTTTGCCCTGTTTATATGAGGAGTCCGCCTATAACAGCAGAAGTACTTCTTAGTAAAATGATGACAGGCTATTCTTTGAGGAAGTGGTAGCCAAGGCGGTAACTGAAACTGAATTTTGTTTGCTCACTTCAGATGAATATTCATCTTCATTGTTTCACTTCACTCTCATTATTTCCTCTCTACACTTTCAGGCAGCCCGACAAATTACGAGTGGTGTGGATCCGGAGAAACCGACGCCACAGCACAAAGGTAACGAGTAAAACCTCTGACCTCTAACCTCTGACCTCTCACCTCTGACCGATGCAAACCAAACATACAAATGCAGGCTATCATTTCAGAACCAAGATTTAAAGTTACATTTAGGCTTGTGGATGCAAGTGCGGGAAGATATTTATTGCTTCATTTATTGTCTAAAATTATGAACGTTTGACAAATGTCACAGCTGGACTAAATGACAGAATAATAATAATCCTAATGATACATACATTCATAACTGATACAGAAAATGATGCTTCAAATACAGTATTATTATAAGGGCTGTTCTACAATGATTTCTAACGAATTATTAGACAATGTATGAATCATTATCTGAATTATTCAGTTGTGTGTTTTTCCCGCTTTTATTTTGACACTTGTCCAGCTCCACAGTTGGCACCCTGGGATCCAGAACCCTTACAGGGGCACGGTGGTGTGGCAGGTCCCAGAGAGCGTGGACATCCCTATCACCCTCTTCAAGGTACCGCACTCATATGCAGGCTCCTTTACGTACCCCGCGGCCCGAGCCCTGAGTTGTCTCAAGGTTTCTCCATTTGGTTTGTGGCCCTCAGGATCCCACCGCGGAAGAGTTTGAAGACAAGGACTGGACGGTGATCGTTGAAGATGTGAGTTCACCACACGTCTGCTTGTCGAAAACGTTACGTTCTATTGTGAATCTGTTTGGCAGACCTTTGGCTGTAATTTTTTTCATCAATGTATTGATTAAGAGACTGTGTTTAAGGTGGATGAATCTAATGTATCTGGGTTTAAAAAATAAGAGCATTTGTGACGAATATCATTACGGATTTCATTTTATTTTTTGTTTTCTATTTCTTCCCTGACAAACACATTTTGAATTCCTTAGGAGACAAAGGGCCGTAGAAAGGTTCTGGCATCGGCAGACGTGAACATGAAGAAATACGCGAGCGCAACGCAAGCCAAGTACGACATGGTCCTGAAACTGAAGCCGATGTCGGTGAAGATCGTGGAGGCCACTCTGAAGCTCACCCTGTCTTGTATTTTCCTCAAGGAGGGCAAGGCCACGTAAGTCCACTCTGAATCATCTTGTTGTACACCGAGATAAATTAAATAAAGGAGAGAATAGGCACGTTATAGCACTGGACGAGTGCCATTGACTGGGTTCTCAGACCTGTAGGGAATGGAATCCTCACACCTTTCGTCTTAGACATAAGGGCATGTGATAAAACGGACTTGCATGACCGGTGAGGTGGACAGACAATCAGAGACAGCAGTGCCACAGTGTTCGTCGGATGCATTTCTTTGTGTTTTTCGAGGTGGATCCGAGCGCCTGTTTGACTTGAAGATGATGTTTTACCTCCAGAGATGAAGACATGCAGAGCTTGGCCAGCCTGCTGAGCTTGAAGCAGAGCGACATCGGAAACCTGGACGACTTCAGCGATGAGGAGGCCGGCGACGACCGAAGAGCCACCTTCGGAAGCGGATTGGCTCACCCCGTGACTGGTACATAAAACAGGACACGGTGGTTTTATTAGAGTTGAAAGTAAAAAAAATAAATAAAATGCCAAGGTGAAAAATCACAACAGGACTTCCAATGACGCTACCTTTTAGTTTTTATTGGACACTACTATTCCTGTTTTGTTTATGAGGAGGAAATGAGGCAAACAGGTGCACAGTTGTTTGCATATGGTCTGCACCAGCACAAATTTGGAGACCGTTTCTGATCAGGGAGGCAAATCAGACAATTTCAGGGTTTAAATTTAGACTTAACTGTTGGAAAAGAGCAATTGGCTATTTTGAGTCGTAATGTCCCCAACCAAAATAAAACACACACGCACACGCGGGCACGCACACACACACACACACACACACACACACACACACACACACACACACACACACACACACACACACACACACACACACACACACACACACACACACACACACACACACACACACACACGCGTCCCGCAGCTTCCTTATTTTCTCTTTCATGTTCCCAACGTGCTCTTTCCTGCCTCTGCCCCTCTGCTCTTTTCCCTTCGTCATCGATCCCTTTCTTCCCTTCTTCCTTCTTACCTCACCCCCCTCCCACTTGTCCCACGTGGTCCGGCCCTCAAACCAAGTAGACCCCGACCCCCCCAACAGCCGGATCCGGGACGCAGCCTGGAGACCGGTTCTGGACGCGGGGCCCCCAGGTACCATAGTTGCCCCTGGACTTGGGTCTCCGCGGGGCCCGACCACAACTCCCTCCACGCCATTCCATTCTTCAGCACCTCATTCGTTCATGCACTCATGCATTCATTACGCATGAGTAGACTTCACGGGCACGATGTCGGAGGGATGTTCATTCACGGACTGATCTGGTGTTCTGAATCATCCTAGTCACCAGTGATGGGTATTTCCATTCACACCATGGGGAGCAGCAAGTATTGTTTGAATCTTGCTGTAGCTGGTCCATGGTATCAGATGCTGTTCTAAACGTGCACAATAATACATGAATGACAATCAGAGCTACAATTATAGATATCCCAAGTGACAAAGCAGCTTTTCTTGTAGGGCTACTGTCCTGTTGCTTCTCCTGGTTAAATAAAGGTTTAAATACATCCTAAAAAAGTATATTTGCAACAGCGTCATATAAAGCGGGCCAATCAGGATTTAGTTGTGTTTTGGTTGACGTAAAGTGTTGCATTCCTACCGCAGTCGGAGGGAAGAGTATCTGAGAGCTAATCCTGACCCATTCCATCCCAACACCTCTCCTCTCCTCCCCTTCTTCACCTCCCCTCCTCTGCCTCATCCTGCCTCTCCTGCACCTCTGTGCTCCTCCCTTCACTCTCCCCCCCCCCCCCCCCCCCCCCCCCCCCCCAAGTGGTGGGATGGGGCGGCCCTGCCAACGCCACCTCCACCTTCACCCTCCTCACCCATCCTCATGCCCCGCCCACCGCCGGCTCACAAGCCCACCCCGGGCGCCGCCCCGGAGAGCCCCGCCCCTCGCCCTATGCGTACTCCCTGCCGGCGTTCACCCGCGCCCACCCCCCCGCCCTGCCCAAAATCTTCCAGCCCGGCGCGGCCTCAGGTATTGGCCGGCGAATTCGCATTTGTGTGAAAGTGTCACTTTTAGTCCTTTTTTGGTTTGTCTATTTAAAGGTGCTGTAGGAGAGAGAGAGAGGGAGGGAGGGAGGGAGGGAGGGAGGGAGGGAGGGGGAGAGAGAGAGAGAGAGAGAGAGAGAGAGAGAGAGAGAGTGCGTATTCCCTCTCCACTCACCTCCCTCCTTACGAGGAGAAGTGTCTCATTCACACACCAGTGATTGACAGGCATGACGGATTACCCGAAAGCAATCAGGGTAGAGATGCACTGATTGGTCGGAAATAAACAGGGTGCGGTCTAATATCAATTTCGTCTCATAAAGAGGGAGGCGCGGTCAACGCTAAACTGATAACATCAGAGCGTTTCATTCGCCAACAGATTATGTCCGACAAGGAATTTCTGACTGATGACACTCAAAGCAATTCTAGCTTTTAAGTCATACCTACAGCACCTTTAATCACAAGTCCTTGGCAATTTGTAGGTAACACTGCAACCCCTCTAATACCCCACACACCTCACGCATATGGACATAGTATAATTGTTCATAGACACACATCATGCATGGGTGTGTGGGTCTCATTTGATTTGTTTGGGGTGAGTGGAGTGCTATGTGGGGCAAACACATCAGGCATGTGTGTGAATATGAACCATAGGTTCATAACGGCATGAAATAACTCCTTGCAAGTGGTGGGCCGGTTAGGAGATTACCCCTCTGATTAGGATTTCTAGGAAAACCTAAGGAGTAAGATAGGAATGAATCAGCACGGCCACGTTATGTTGTGTCAGCCTGGGCTAGCAGACTGCAGACTGCCCTGCCCTGCAAAGCGAGGAGTTATGTAACCTGGTGTGTGTGTGTGTGTGTGTGTATCTTTGGTGGGTCAGGGGCACCCCCTGCTTGTTTTGCTCATCACTGCAGCCGCACAGGGAGCAGGGAGGGACGTGTGCCCGCGCATGCAGAACACCAAGGTACCCGCAGAGCTGGCTTAGCGGAAGAGCCGGGAATGAATTCAGCCCTTCACAGATGCATTCACGCCGTCACATATTCACAGACTCATCCGTTTACATTCAATCACTCATTCCTCCGTTCCTTCACACAGTCACGCGTTCACTCACTCCCTCACAGATGAATTTGTTCACTTTCACTCATTCATTCCTCCACTCCTTCCCACAGTCACGCGTTCACTCACTCCTTCGCTCACTCTTTCACACGATCACCCGATCGTGAATCAACTCATGCAGCCGTTCGCCAAACTCGTGCATTGCATTAGTTTTTTGTTTTCCCCCTGAGCTGACGACACGTTGCTACATTCTTTATTTCATCACCTCACTTCCTCAGCAACCAGCTGTTTTTCTATATTATTTTTGTGCGAGAGCGACATTAGGTTGTTTCTGGATTTAATCCGACCTCGTAGACCACGAAGCCTCTCTAGGAGACCCTGGGTCCCCTCGCCCTATCCTTCTCTGAGGCAGCGAGCCCCATGTGGACACACCCCAGCAGTCCAACGCTGGAATGTGTTGTTTGGAATCCGTCCGAGCGCTTCCCCAGGGCCCCTGTCGGCCCTCTGTTGGACTCTTTAGTGCTCGTCCTCTCGCCCTTTTATATTTACAATTAGGGCATCTAGCAGACGCTGTGATCCAAAGCGACTTACAATCACTACATTTGTACTAAGAAAGCCAAACAATATATTGCTGTCGGTACAGTAAGGATGTTCATAGAACCAGGTGCAAAGCGCTAACAATCGCTCGGTCAAACCCATTCCCCGTACACAACAAAGATAGCAAACATAACTAAGTACTATAGGTAAATACGACATACAAGGAGTGTGTACATTAAGGGCCAGGATGTACACGATACAACAAGCAGGCGGGTTGGGGGGGGGGGGGGGGGGGGGGGGGCTGTGCAGAGTCTAGGTGACCTCTGAACTCTAGGTGTGTCATTTGAGGACGCTGGTGAGCGCCTCTGCGACTCTGCGTCAGCCCTACGTCTGTCAGCCATGACGCTCTCCCTCTCCCTCTCCCTCTCCCTCTCCCTCTCTCTCCCTCCCTCTCCCTCTCCCTCTCTCTCCCTCTCCCTCCTCTTCTTCTTCCGTCACATTCTCTCCGTAGTGCCGGGCTCCTCGCTGGCCAGACGGCCGCATAGCCTCCACACCGAGGGCCAGGGCCCCGGGGCCCCGGCCTGCCCCTCCTTTACCCCAGCTACGGGCCCCGTCCCTGGGCCGCTCTCCCCCTCCTCCTCCTCCTCCTCCCTCTCCCCCCCGGTGTCCCCCGTTTACCCCCCCGGTCTGCCTAGCATGCCGCTACAAGGTACTAGCTATGTGTTTAAGACATGGTTTGAGCGTTGGGTTGTGTCTCTCTGGAGCATCACGTGATGATATCGTTCATGTTATTGGTTAAGAAGGATTTCATATCAGCCTGTGACCTTTTATTGGTAATAAAAGGCACCGGTGAATCTAGATAACCTCTACAACACATTTGTAGACAATGTGCTCTTGCAATTGGCAATTGGTGTGACTTATATTACATTCATTAGACTGAACACATTGACTAGTTCTCCGATAATATAATTACCCCACAGCCTGATTACATTATGGATATCTCTGCAACAAACACCTTTGAGATTGCTTTATTTTATTGTTTCATTCTTATGTTGTTTTTCTTTCTTCCCTCCTTCTTTCATTCTTTCTTTTTCTTTCTTCGACTAATTCCTTCTACCTTTCATTCCTTCATTCTTTCATACCTTTCTTCTACTCTTCATTCCTTCATTCTCTCCTCCTTCCTTTCCATTGCTCTCTCTGCCTCCCCCCCTCCCCCCCCTCCCCCCTAGCCCCCCATGGCGTTGCGCCGCGCCCCAGTGCCAAGCGGCCCCTGAGCGTCCCCTCATACTCCGCCGCCCCCCCCTCCTCGGCCCCTGTCATCACGGGGCCCGTGCCCCCTCTCGGCCCCCCTCCCCCCCACCCCAAAGCCCCGGGCCTCACCCCTCTGGCGGGGGCCGGCTCCGCCCTCACCCGGCCCACCAGCCTCCCCTCGGCCCCCGACACAGGTACTGCACGTTAAGCGGTGGGCACACTTCCTCTTCCAAGAAAGTTTTCACAACCTCAGAGATTTCGTAATTGTCGAAATGTCTGCCGATGATGGCCCTGCAGCCTGACGATCAGAAACGGTGTGTGTGATGCATCAAGTATTTTCTGATTTTCCGATCAGCTGGTCTTAACCGAACGTTCGGGGAGCGATCAGAAACCGCATTGAGTCAAAAACGAGTTTTTTCTTGGCAGTATAGGACTTGGACATCGTGATGTCGCCTCACAACGATGCAACGCTTGCATTTCGAAAGTCTAGGAGCATTGCATTGTTATTGATGTTAACAGTGTTTTGATCGTGGTTTAGTAATTGATTGTGAAAGTATTTGTCAATCAGGGGAAGACATTGTTGTGTTTGAAACTACCACAGCGTTTCTCATCCGTGACGTTTGGATTGGCTTAGGTTAGGTTATATTTCTGTTGATTTTGGAATTGTAATGACTACAACCCAATTTCCCATGATGCACTCTGGTGTACAAGCCCTATTCTCTTGAAGTGTGCGGCCCGCTTTAACTGTTCATGCATATGAGACAGCTCCTTCATAATAACAACACAATACCATTCTAATCATAGACCCTCTCTTCTGATCCACATCAGATGTTTTCATTTCGTTTTCCTGTTCACAATCTTATTTCTGATCTGTTGTGTTTGTGTTGGTTCTCCCTCTCCCCTCCCCTCCTCTCCTCTCCTCTCCTCTCCTCTCCCCTCCTCTCCTCTCCCCTCCCCTCCTCTCCTCTCCTCTCCTCTCCCCTCCTCTCCTCTCCTCTCCTCTCCTCTCCTCTCCTCTCCTCTCCTCTCCCCTCCCCTCCTCTCCTCTCCTCTCCTCTCCCCTCCTCTCCTCTCCTCTCCTCTCCTCTCCTCTCCTCTCCCCTCCTCTCCTCTCCTCTCCTCTCCTCTCCTCTCCTCTCCTCTCCTCTCCTCCTGCCCCCCCCCCCCCCTCATTGGGACCCCCAGCCTCATGGCAGACTGAGTGGAGGTCCCCTAAGCCCCAGGCCCACGTGGCTCCAGCCAGCCTCTCCCCCAAGGCTCTCCAACCCGGCCGGCCCAAGAGCAAGAAGGCCCGAGCCAAGGCCGCTAAAGGCTCCCTCCTCAAGCTAGCCTCCCCCCCCGAGACCCCCAGTCCTCCCCCCGGCCCCGCCTCCCCCGGCCAGCTCCCCTCCCCCTCTCCCGCACCCGCCTCCCCCGTCTCCCCCGTCTCCCCCGTCCATCCCGTCTCCCCCCCCGCCCCGACTCCAGAGACCCCCGCCCTGATCGCCGCCCCCGCTCAGCCGGACCTCTCTCCGTCCCGGGACCCCCCGCCGCCCCGCGCCCTCGTGCTCCCCTCCGCCCCCCCCGCCTTGGACCTCGCCCCCGTCTCCCCCTTCTCCCCCGTCTCCCCCGTCTCCCCCGTCTCCCCCGTCTCCCCCGTCTCCTCCTCCTCCGCCTGCTGGTCTCGCCCTGCCCTTGTGATCTCAGCTCCTCCTCCTCCTCCTCCTCCTGCTGCCGTCTCCCAGCCAGGTACAGCTGACGGGCGGGAGGGGACTCGCACACGTCAGCCCCCCCCCCCCCCCCCCCCCCCCTTGCCGCCGCATCCCCCCCCCCCCCCCCCCGGTGAAGGGTACGGCGTACCCGTCCGACCGGTTATTGGAAGCTGTTGAGCGGTTGTGTTTGTTCTGTTAATGCTCTGCATCTGAGCTTACCTGTGTAATATAGAGACAAGGGAGGGAGGGATGGGGGGGGGGGGGAGGGAGAGAGAGAGAGAGAGAGAGGGAGAGAGAGAGAGAGAGAGAGAGAGAGAGAGAGAGAGAGAGAGAGAGAGAGAGAGAGAGAGAGAGAGAGAGATATTTAAGAAGAGAGAGAGAGAGAGAGATTTAAGAAGAGAGAGAGAGAGAGAGATTTAAGAAGAGAGAGAGATTAATACATCCAATCAGATTCAGTGTATTGGGACAGCTTGTTTGTTTCACTCTCTCCGAATGGGTTCATCTCATGTGTGCACACCAGTGGGGACATTGTGTGCTGTGTTCTCCCTGCGTCTGCCGGGAACACTGCTCTTCATAGTTACTGCAGGCACTACATGTTTCAGCAGGTGGATTCCTCTTCCGCGTTTTCCCTTTACTCTGTCACCTGTCTTTTCCCCTTTTCTGTTTGTACTTCCTGCTTGCATTCGACTCTATCCTCATCATGCTCCCTGCTACCTCTGCCCTCCTGGCAGACCTGCTTCCCCCAGACAAGACCCACCCAGGGGGGCCGGGATACGCCCCATCATGGAGGTCCACCGACGATCCCGCAGCAGAGACCCCTGAAACTCTGGCCCCGGGCCCCCAAAGTCAGCCTCCCGCTGCCCAAAACGCCCCCCAGCTTCCTCTTCCAGCACCAGCCTCCCTAGTTTCCCCAAATAACCAGGATCCAGGTACTGAAGAAGACCCAGAGTCCACCTAGTGACCTCCTGGTTAGACAGCGAATGAGTTAAATGAATGAGAGAATCTGGTAACCTACTGGGAAGACATGAGGCGTCGTAGATTAAGACAAGGCTCAACCTGCTGGTTAATTCAGCTAGCATTACCGTTAACTAGTTAGCTTAACAGTCGACTCTCAAAAGGCCATTAAGAGCACTTTAAGAGACATGCACGCTCTCTACGCTGGGTTACCAAGTCATCTCATTTTGGTCTTGTTTTCCTTCCCCTGCCTTATTTTTCAGAATACAAGAGGCAACTATGCACACTGCTGGAAGAGGACAACGGGTCTTCGGTGCCTACAGGTGAGAACCACGATTTTCCTGTTTCGTCGTTGATTCAAAGATTCTTAGGTTTTTATTTGTCACATACTCATTCAGGATATGCAGTGAAATGTGTACGTGACATACTCTGTATTTTCTGTGCTTAAAAAAAGAATACATACAACAGAATAAAAATAGAATATAAAAAAAAGAAAAAGATTTTTAAATACAATGTACCTTTTAACAGAAATTAAGAATATCATAAATAAATGTAAAATAAAAAATGGATAAAGAGGGAGAACATTGCCAGGGTATGCGTATCTTTAGTAAACATACGCTACATTGCTAGCTTCTAATGCCAGGTGGGTGTGTTTGTTACAGGGGTGAACCGTGTCTCCAGCCAGAAGCTGGACCCGTCCAGGAGCCAGGAGAGGAAACGAGGAGCCCCCTTAGGAGTGGAGGCGGTCAGGAGGTCAGCGGGGTAAGTGAACGTACCCAGGCTGAATCGTGGTCCTCGACAGCATTTTGGTTTGGTGCAAGGGCCAGTCGTGCTGGGATTAACCAATTCATCCCCATTGGGTTTATTAACTGGGGGACACTTTAGAATGACATTCAGTCATTTACTGTATAAGCCATTAGTTAGGAAGAAGTAATGTTTAATTCAACATGAATATACACTTGTAGATGATTAAGAAGGACTTAGGCCACCAGCCTATCCAGTGGACTTTACCAACTGGTAGTCTGAACTATCCTTCATACATCTGGGTGGACTTTCCCACTTGTGATGTCACAAAAGATCCGATTTTGACATGTCTGGTAAGGGCTGATCAACATCACAACCAAATAGGGACCCTTTAACCTAGTATTTATAAGTCATCTACAAATGTATATCAATGTTTTGTTCAGGATTATTTCATCATTAACTTTAGGCTTATATATATTACGTTATACATTGTTATAAAGTGTTACCATTAACTGGACTACAGCATGTTTAAACTTAAGCATGTGCAATGTATTGTGTGGGAGATGGGCTGACTTGATGCAACAAAATAAATATTTTTATTCCGTGGAAGGAATGACTTGACGAGTGCATTTTTTTTCAACGTTTTCCTTCTTGCTGTGCCCTTGGCTTATTGTGCTTCCTTTTCGTCTATGCTGTTTATGTGTCATCGTGGCAAAGTCAATTTTCATTTTCAATGAAACCGGAAGATCCATGTGTTAGAAATGTATGAAGAAGAAGAAGTTGTCTTGTGTGCTGTAATTGGTAACTTATGACCCATATCTTGAAATAACATTTGCTCAATAGCATTGTTTTTCTAAGAAAAGGGGGAACGCCTTATTTCCTCAGAAATCTGTCGTCATTGAAATCTGTCGTCATTGAATTATCAGCCACGCTCGGGCATCGTTGCTTTTAGAGGTGCAATCGTTCTGTTGACCTTTGACCTTTGACCTCTGACCCCATCTGTTTGTCCTTCAGACCCGAGAGCTTGCTCTTTCTGCTGCCCTCTAACCCCTGCTCCGCCTCCGGGCTCCAGTATGTTGAGATGCCTAAAGCCGAGCGGGTCCAAACTGAACTGAACCCGGCGACGGAGGCTGGCCTGAAAGCCCAAGAGCCCGGCCCTTTCCTTACCGCTCCGCTCACGCCAGGGCCGGCCGGTCCTGAGCCCTCACCCGTTCCATCGGTCGGGGAGTCCTCAGACAGGAATAAGAGTCACATGACCAAGATGACCATTCAGTTAGGGAGCCTGAATGCCAAATCCAAACCGGTTAAGCCCAAATCGGCCGCCAACACCAAGCCACTTGGCTTACCGGTCCAAACCACGTTGCTGCCGATAGGTCAACCTTTTGAGACCCTCCCAAAGCAGAAGCAAAAGATAGCAGTAGAGCAGACGCCAGATGTTCTTGTGGATCCCATGGGAGATTACACTGTAACTATGGATTTAGGGTAAGTGTAGCATGGCGATAACTCTTCCTGGCGTAGTTTGGAAAGATGATTGATAGTTTGTTTTAGCGTCTAGTACTTGAATTTATATTAACGTAGTTATACATACAAATTAGTCAAGTGTTAGTCGAGTGTTAATTTTTGCCATCGTATTTGACAATTGATAGGGTCATTAAATCGTCTCTCGTCTCTGATGTGCCCTTGTCTCTTTAGAGAGAAGAGAACAGCTGCCTCATTACTGTCTTTCCCAAAAGAGCTCAGCTCTGATTCCACTTCAACAGCAATGAGCAAAACACTAGAAGCAAGTAAATACAATGTGGTGACGGAAACATTGTCAAATGATCCTCAAACACAGTGCCCGGAAATCCCAGGCGCTGCTCAAAAAGGAAAACCGCGAACAAAGAAAAAGAACAAGAACGCAAAAGATATCGCAGCCATGGCTGCCCCAGCCACTCTGAAGAAAGCGTCTGATGTTGGAGCACCGACACACGAAGAAGAAGCTGATGCTCACCTGGCATCCTGCAGCACAAGAATCGTAAACATGCCTGTTCTGACCCAAAAGTATTTTAAAGAGGGAACAGAAAGAATCCATTTGTTTATGGACACAAAGCCACATGATGTCAGGCTAGACGTGCGGGGCAAGCAGGCCAACCCTAATATTGTTTTGGAAAACAAGTGCGGCGATACATTTACTGAAGTAATGCCTTCTGCTCCAAGGGAAGATGCTTCACTAGGGTTCTCGGTGACCTCAAAGCAAAAGCATGACAGAGTGAGAGAGCCCTGTGTTGTAGATCTATTGCCATCATGCCCACAGCGCTCTGTCATTCCTGGGATTTCATCTTTAGAACGGCATCTGGTTGTAGATTGGCCAACAAATGGGATATCACCACTGGAAAAGTTACCCAGCAAGAGAATGGTGTCGTGTGCACATTCAAATTATAAGCATTTACTCTGTGATGATAATATGGTAAGCATGATATCATCCTGTCCCAAATCGCCCGGTATTCCCGGATTTCCAACTGTTCCGAAGCATGAGCCAAATATGGTCAATATCCTTCCCTCATGCCCCAGAGTTACAAGTGTTCCAGGTTTAGCCTCCACTCCGTTGGATTCTTGCTATAAGGAAAGCATCATGGATAGAAGTGTTCTTTGGAGCAAAAAAGTACAGATAAAGGAGCAGTTCACTGTCCACATGTCTAGCAGGCCAGACACATATACAGAGAATTTAAAGGACATGGTACTCATGTTACCAGCCTGTCCCAGGACGGCACTCATCCCCGGGTTTCCCTCCTCACCAAGACAAGAGGCAAGCTTTGCAAAACTTCTGCCCACATGTCCAAAAGTTGCCAGAGCTTTGGGCATGCCCTCTCAAATATGTATCAAAGGTGCAGATAAGTACTGGCATAAGGATACACCCTTGCTTTGGTACGGAACATTTAAGAACAGAGAAGGGCTTTTTTCGCATATTGATCTCAATCATAATGTGGCCAGTGTTCATTCTAAGATGGTTGCCATTCGGCCTTCATGTCCTGTGAAGTCCAGTCTCCCTGGTTTTCCCTTAGCCCCCAAAAGAATAGCACCCAGTATTGTCAGTAATTTTTTTACATGTCCGATGGCAAGCAGGATTGCAGGTGTCAGCACCAGGAAACCACTGAATTCAGACAGCAGTACTACCTGGTTGGTTCTGAAAACCAATGTATTATGCAGGCCGTCGAGCAATGAACGTTGTCATGTTGTGGATGAAATATCCAAAATTAGTACCGATTTTCTTAACAACGAAAATATGTTACCATCTTGTCCAAGCCGAAAAACCATCAATGGTTTCCCCTTTGCCCCTAGGAAGGCACCCAGTATGGTAAACCTTCTGCCTACTTGTCCAAAGGTGGTCAAAGTTTTAGGTTTAGCGTCTATAACGTGTATTAAGAGTGGAGAGAACGTTTGGGACTTTGGTAATTCCTTGTGGCGTAAGCCATTGGCTAAAGAAGGTACACTCATGGGTCGTTGCCAAGAGATTATATGCAGTAATCACAGTACGATGAAAGCCATGGTAGATATGATGCCCTCTTGTCCACAAAAGGCCAGAATACACGGTTTTCCATCCACACCAAGGCAAGAGATCTCTATTGTTAGCATGCGGTCCACTTGCCCCAGAAAGTCAAGGGTCCCTGGTTTTCCTTCTAAAGAACCATATAGCTCATATGGTAAGGATGTGGAAACTTGTAAACAGCTGGTATTAGGGCAGCCCTTAAGGAAATGTGAATTGTTGATCAAAGGTGGCCTCATAAGGCATTTCCATTGCCCTGATAAGGGAAAATGGTGTAGTTCCGTAATTATGTTGCCATCCTGTCCTTCGAAGTCTCTAATATCCGGTGTTCCCTCAGCACCCCGGAAATCGACACATAGTATGCTGAATCTTGTAGATACATGCCCTCGACAGACCCATGTTTGTGGCTTACCATCAGGGAGTTGCAATCATTCTGAAAGCAAAGGCTGGTGTTCTCAAAATAAACAGATAATAAAAAACAGACCAGCACAGAAACGATGCACTGAAATTCTAAGGTGTGATCTAAGAGATGCAAAATCCACGGAAAGTATGGCTGCGACACTGCCTTCTTGTCCTGAGATTACAAGTGTTCCTGGTTTTGCCTCTGTGTGGAGGCAGACATCAGCTCGCAATCTTAATATGCAAAATATGGAACCTACTTGTGCAAAAATGTCTAGAGTTTCTGGAATGCCATCTTTAAACCATAGTATAGCAGCTTATTGGTCCATCGATAAACAGTCACATTTAAGTCCTAAACTGAGATCAGTGCTCCATTTTGAGAAGATGTATTCACTTGATTCTGACATGGTCACAAACATGGTATCTATGTTAGCATCATGCCCAAGAGAGGCTCATTTGCCAGGCTTCCCATCTAACTCAAGCAGTGTTTTAGCAGATTTACCAAGTATGCTACATCTTCAGCACATTTGTCCAAAGCATTCTAGATGTTCCGGAATACCTACCAGATATCCCTCGGATCTAGATGAAGATATTTGGAATGAGGATAAAGGATTGATTTGGGAAAGACCAGCAGGGAACAGAAAAAGTAAGAAAGTAGTCTATGGTGAAAGGATATCTCAGAGTGAAAAATACATGGTTAAAATAATGGTGTCAATGTTACCGCCCTGTGCCAAGACATCTTCTATCCCTGGATTTCCTTCCAAGTTTCCTCAAAGTAAACACACATCTGTGAACAATGAGCCTACTTTTCCAAAGCGCTCAGAGATTCCAGGTCTACCTGCCATAAACCACACAGCTAACCAAGATGACTGGCGAGTACACAGAAATACTATTTGGCAGAAAGGGTTAGGTATGAGTCAGGGACTTCAGCTCAGTTGGACCATGAAGGAGTTGCCATCGAGTGACAGGGAAAGGATGCTACGTATTTTGCCACTATGTGCTCGATGTGCCCTCAGCCCAGGCTTTCCGTCTGCGGAACTATTGTTTGTTGAACGATCCATATCCCCGAACCAAGATGGAGACGAGGTTACTGGGCAGAGGATGAGCGGCGAGGCATCTTTCTGTTCTAAAGGGTCCGTTGTCACTGACCTTACGCCAGCACATTCAGAACATTCAGGAGACAAATACTTGAATGGAACCAAAGAGGACATGTTGCTTCAATCTGACGCAATCCAATATTCATTTAATGAAAAAGAAGTGGAGTTCCAAAGTGGCTCGGCATCTGGTAGTCATAAAATGGAAAAGGGATTTTGGACGCAAAATGAGACTGAAGACGTAGGAACTCGAGTTGAATTGAGTGAGGCAAACAGGTAAAGAAGATCATGCTTTCATGACTGAACCTTTACAGACAATTGTGTGCTTACCCATCAGCGAATTAGTGACTGAACGACCTGTGTTTCAAATTCTATTTCCAGACACTTACACTGCAGAATGTGGCACTCGGCTCCTGATTTGGCCTTAGTCTTGAGTGTGAGAGAGAGGTGGGTGGCAAAGGTTTGATTGCTGGACGGTTTTGTCGTCTCTAACGCCTTTGCATCATTTCATCAACATCTGGCTGACTAATTTGTGGTTTAGGTTACGTTTTCGTTGCTGTTGTTTGTTATTTGTTCTTTCGGGGTTCATTTCTTGAATCATTTCCCCTTTCAAAATTATTTTAAGGGCCACCATATTATTAGATGTGTGTGTGTGTGTGTGTGTGTGTGTGTGTGTGTGTGTGTGTGTGTGTGTGTGTGTGTGTGTGTGTGTGTGTGTGTGTGTGTGTGACTCTCTCTTTCCAGAGAGCAGAGTTCCAAGGAGAGTGCCAAGGGATGTCAGTGTCCAATGACCCTGGGCACTCGGGCCCCCTCAATCCTTACTACGTGCCTGAGAGTGTAGAGAGTGTAGCATTTGACACTGTGTCACTGTGGTCTTGTGGTTTGGTTGGTGTTTATTTGCATGGCATGGAATTGCAACGAATGCTCATGAGATGGATTTACATTTGTTTCATAATGATGCTATTTTATATTTGAATACTAAAGTGTCAAGCCATTTGTGTTGACACAGAATGATGCACAGTTTGGGGTCTTGGTTATGCTATGGATTATTATAGAGATCAATAATAATCTTAATTGTTTACATAATTAATTATTCTGTAAAGAATGAGCGTTTACATACATTTTTTATTCAATATCAAATATCTAGAATCTTCTATTTCTATTCGTATCTATAACAGTAAAGCCTGTTGAAGTGATGATGATTACCATGGGACAATTAAGTGTTTATTCCTTCTGATTAATTAATTACATGCAATGCACGGCACTGCAGTTGTGATTTATTTGGTAACTTTGAAGTCGCACCTGATTATGACTTTGCCCTCTCCATAGAAATCAAAACATGGTTTCACTGCTCCCGTCGTGTCCCCCTGCTGCCGTTGCACTGGGGTTCCCAGCCATCAACATCCACCCCGAAACAGGGCCTACCGACCGGAGCATACTATGGGAGAAGCTCCCCAAGACCGCTGTGCAGCTATATACTGGAGAACACGAAGAGGAGAGCATGGGGATGAGAGATATGGTTAATATGGGGCCTTCATGTCCCATGGCTGCAAAACTCCACGGATTCCCTTCGAAAAGAGCAGAATTGGATGAAGGAAAGACAGAAGGACCAAGCACTCCATATCATTTTGATCAAAACACAGTGGCTGATACTCACGGATTACCTTCACTTGAAAACAAGACAGACAGTGTTACGGTGGCTGAATTAAATGAAGACATGGGTGACATCCAGCAGTCCTGCGACGAAAGGACCGATCCCCCAAATGTTTGCAAGGACATTGTCCTGCAACCTTGCCCTTGTGTAATCAGTGACAGATTGAACATGGTTGATATCTTGCCCACTTTCCCAAATATATCTAGTATACCTGGTTTATCATCCATCTCTCAGTGTGATGATGCCTCGTGGGCTCTTATTCCAGACACACTATTTGAGAAGAAAAATATACATTTAAGCTATGTTCTGACGGACATTTCCCAAGAAGAAAGAGATCAAATGAAAATGATGCATTTGGTACCAACATGCCCGAGGCAATCTAAGATAGCTGGATTTCCGTCAGTACCTAACCCACATTTAACAGTTATTTATAGAGAAGATATGGTTAGCCTGTTACCTTCTTGCCCAAAAGTCTCCTGTATCCAAGGTGTTCCATCATCACAAGAGTCATCGAACAAAACATGGCTAACAGATAGCCCACCTCTCTTCGAAAAACAGAAAGAAACCACTGCAATGGTCATCAAAGATACATTAAACACAGACACAATGAAACCAATGTTAGCTCTGAGTCCAACCTGTCCCAAAGAAGCTTCAATCCCTGGCTTTCCCTCCAAGCCATTAGTGATCCATCATCCACCTAATGTATTCAACCTTTTTCCAGCATGTCCTGTAGTCTCTAATATTACTGGGTTTCCATCAATCCGGACAGCTGAATGCAAAAACTGGCCATCAAATTGTCAGCCGTTGTTTGAGAAGCAATTCAGGGAGACAGCTTTATTTGTACCGCACAAATATGAAATGACGAAAGAACTGACTGGAATGTTGTCCCTTGTACCAAGTTGTCCTAAGGAGTCACACACTCCTGGGTTCCCCTCTGTGCTGCTACCCAAAAAGCTTGACTTTGGAAAGGTGCCAAATATGGTGTGTCTCTCCACTTATTGTCCAAGGGTCTCACAAATACCAGGATTCCTCTCCTCTCAATATACACAATGTCAAGAGTGGGTGATAAGCAACGAGCCATTGTGGAGCAGAACACCCCGGGATAAGGAGCTCTTGTTAACAGACCGCAATGAAAAGGATTGGGACACCTTGAAGGCAATGGTTTTCCTGGTACCTTCCTGTCCAAAGGAGGCACAGAATCCAGGATTTCCATCAGTTCCAAATCCACACATAGATAATTATGGTCTGCATAACATCAACCAGCTCCCGTCATACCCAAATGCTTCCAGTATTCAAGGAATGCCTTCGATTAAGAGGGGGGCCGATGCCACTTGGGTGCAAGAGCCAAGGGAGATATTACTGAAGGGATCAGTGTTGAAGGAGAATGTAATGTTAAATGGATCCCAAGTTAACTCAGAAGACGAGAATAATATGTTGTTTATTGTGCCCTCCTGCCCTGATGCTGCCATTCTGCCTGGGTTCCCATCGATTCCAAATCCCAACATATTACATCATGAGCCGAATATAGTCAATCTCCTCCCACTGTGCCCTCAGTATTCCAATATATGTGGATTCCCATCAGTTGAAGGAGTCATTGGATTAGAATGGGTTGCTGAACCTTGTTCTTTAATAAAGCGACCGCTGAAAATTAAACAGTTTATGATTGTAAAATCTACCATTGGCGCAGGCGAATCAAACAATATGTCGGCCTTGGTTCCCTCTTGCTCAAGAGCACCAATGCTACCAGGGTTCCCGTCAGCCCCTCAGTGCAGTATGTCAAAACTACGACCGGTTTGTCCTAAAGAGTGCATTTTCCCTGGTGGTGCAACGCTTCACGGAACAACAGAACTACAATGGATTTCTGCTGAAGACAAGTCGATCGAGCCAAAGAGTTTGTCAGGCAACCTTCAGAGAGCCAGCATTTTCACAGCAGAAGGTCCCATCAAAGACAGAGAAACTCTGAAAGCAATGCTAGCCCTGGCTCCAATATGTCCTCAGGCGTCAACAATTCCTGGGTTCCCTTCTGCGCCTAGATCCAAGAAGGAGCCCCATGATGGCAGCCTCATGCCTCACTGCCCTAAAGCTTCAGCTATCGCAGGATTCCCATCTGTGACTCCAGTCAAATGCACAGGTTGGTTAATGGACCCCATACTCCTATGGATGAGGTCTGACAGCAAACCATTGGACATGATCATGCCCCCCCCATATAGTTCCAACGTCACATCAAGTATGATGACATTGCTGACATCCTGCCCTAAGGCCACTCGGGTGCCTGGTTTACCATCTGCTCCTGTTGTAAACAGAGCCCCGGACATGGTCAGTTTGTACGCATCCGCACCATGCTGTTCAACAATTCCAGGTTTTCCATCAGCAAGAATGATAACCTCCTCAGCTATTGACAAAAAGGAGGACCGGACACATGACACAAAGACCCTCACCAGGAATCTGCCAAAGAAGAAGATGTCTATTGCTGAGTGGACCGCAGTAGACAAAGGGAATATGAAACATCTGGCATTAATGGCTCCATCGTGTCCATCTGTGGCTCAGACTCCTGGGTTCCCCTCCATTCTGCCCCAGACCCCGACAGAGAGTCAGGCAGTTGTCGGTTCTATACCGATAACCGATGACTCTAAACCACAAGAACCGCAACATGCAGACCCTGGTCAGTCTTCTCCTATAGAAGCAAGCAGCATTGGCTTCACCTCTCCACCTATGAACGTCCCAGCTGTGGAACAGGGAAATGGTGAGATATTTTTAGTGTACGGTATGTAGTGATGTGGAAGATTCAAATCAACGTGTCGTTTCTGAGTCCTCGGCTCCAAAAAGTCCAGGGATTCAAGACTTAATGTTTAATCCTTTATTTGTGGGCTCTCTAAGGTTTCTCCTCTCTCCTTGGTGAGATTGGCACACCAGTTGGACCAGTTGGTCTGTGGACCAACTGGTCCAACTGGTCCACAGACCGACCGGAGGACTAAGACATACACCAAAGTAACTGTTTGATAAACGTACAGTTGGGGTTGGAGACGGGTCAGGCAGAGAGCGGGCTGAGGACATGATGAAGGGAAAAACCATCTCAACTGTTAGGAATTAATTAAGCGGAATGAGAAATGAACGAGGCCAATCCATATTAAAAGTTAGGAATTAGTACTTTCTTCTTCAATATGTTGTGTATTATGATTCACTTTGTGCGGTTCTTTTTGCATCTGAATTGATTGATTTGTTGTTTTGTTGTTTCTTCCGTATTTGATCAGAAGTAAAATCTAAAGAAAGTTCAAAACAAGCCTTTGTGGTCACTGGGTAAGTGGATGAGTCCAGAGCTCTTGCATGGTTTGGTGGAGTGCTCTTGCGTAGTTTGCTGCAATTGTCTTAGTAGATCTGCAGTAGCTAGTCACTTGAATAACTGAACACAGCTCATTTATATAGTATATACTTACTACTGCATTTTTTTTGTTCTGGCAAGAAACTTGCTTAAAACATTGTGTCTGGGTCCTTAGAAACCCGCTAATAAAGAAGCCTAAAGCAGAGGAGGTGGACACTGCCAAGGTGCATTTGGATCCACCGGAACCGGATTTAGTCTTAGGTTGGGAAGTATTGGAAGCAGAAGGCACAGTGACAGCTCAGGAAATTGAGTCATCCTTGTTAGTAAAAGGGAAAGAAAATTCAGGACTAGTCAATACAATTGTGGGGGTTTTCAACAGAGGGTAAGTTAAACCTTGGTTTGAAGCATATATCGTGCATGGTTTAGTGTGTGCATTGAATGACCTTTTAAGAGAGATATAATCAAAATATAAACCGTTTTTGTTCTATTTTTATTATTTTAAAAGTCAACAGTGTAAACACTCTAATACACATTGATTTATTATTGGAGTGGAATGAATGGCCTTGAAGGAGGCAAGAGGAATATATATATATATATGTTTCTATGTAAAATATTGTTTTAGTTTTCGTTAACTTTTGCCCCAGCCATGGCTTTGTCTCTAAAAAAAAGTATCCCTTCCACACAGTTATGAGACCGTAGCGTCCATTTTGGGGCCATCTGGTTCTGGTGCAGCTGAAGCTGTCCGACCAAAGAGTGTCTCGTCCTCACTGGCTCCCGAGTCCAACGATTGGACCATCCCGTTCGGCGGGTTTCCTCCCCTTTCCCCAGACAACATTGCTTTAATAGAGACAGCCAATCACGAGGGCCTGAGTGAAAGTGAAAGTGAAAGCAAACCAGGCATAGAACCCCCGATGAGTGCGGAGCCCTACATGTGGGATCTCGCAGGGGAGGATCGGTCAGCATCGGTGTCCTCAGAGGGCAGCGACGGGTCACCAGAAGTGGTTGGCTCGACCGCCATGAAGAAATGGCCACCATTGACCGAGGCAGATATCGATGAAATATCAAAGGCACAGCTTGAGGGAGCAGAGAAAGAGCAGGTCTCCTTTGATCCATTGGGCAGCAAGGATCGATTGGTCCCAAAGCAGAGGTTGGATCAATCCTTGGTTGAAGGTGGGACTACGTGCCAGGCTGAGATAGGACAAAAAGGGGCTGAAAATGCACTCCTGGAGAAAGGGTGAGTGGCAGGGGGCAAGACCTCTTTTGCTGCACGGCGTGAAAACAGTTGTCAGTGCATTGTGATACTTCTGTCGTAACCAGGCCCGCCGCTCCCTATACGCAGACTACACAGAGTGCGTAGGGCACCTAGGACCTGGGGGGGCACCAAAAATTAAGGTTTGTAAAAAATATATAAATTAGTTATGAAGAGGCCCACCGTAGTTTTTCCTTCATTGTATAACCACAGCATATCTCAATTTCGGCAAATTAGATGTTTTTACCCCCCGCCCCCCGTTTCGGGCACCAAAACGGCCAGCAGCGGCCCTGGTCGTAGCTCTTGCTTGGCCTGCTGTTCTGCTGTCATATATGACTGCTGTTGTTTTCTTGCTATTAACATCGGTTGATCATTTGGAACTGGTTATTTAACCTTATTCCTGATATTTGAAGATATGATTGCTGTCTTGAAAGAAATGGTTGTCTTTGTCTTTGGGCTCACGTATTGATGTGGTGCTTAATTGCATGTGTCAATCTCTGTTTTGATTAGATTTAATATACATGTAAGGCACTGTGGGTACGATTTAAGAGATTTTATTTGTGTTATTTGTTGAAATGTAGGAATAGCAAATCCATCCTTCAGCTTTTAGTGAGTGAAATGCAATGAGAATATCTGTTTTGAGTTTGAGGGAAATACATTTTCCCTCAAACTCAGGGAAACTCTGTTTCACACTCAAACTCTGTTGCAAATAGAACTACTCAAATCGTACCTGCAGCATCTTTTCGGTTGGTTTTTGGTTCTCACAGCTTGTGCTGATCAAGTTTTCCAACTGTGTGTGTGTGTGTGTGTGAGATAATGCAAAATATGATGCTTCTTGCATCTAACGCGATGTTGTCACAAGCAATCAAACCAGAAATCTGAAGCCTGTCCTTCTTTGTCCTTGACCTCTGAAAGGCAAAGCACAGGGGAAGCACCTGCCCCCGCCATGGACTCAACAGCAATAGAGGCTGTGGTTACTAATAACGATGAAGAACATAGCGAGATGACTTCCATTCTAGTTCCACCCCAGTCAAAGGTTCTCCCCCAGCAAGAGGCGCGAGAGAGCAAGCCCGATCCCCTGGTCCCCAAACGCAACGCATTCCACCTTGAAAACGCACTGAACGACGTGGCCGATGTTGACCCTCCGACAGAGATTGTTCCGACACAGCCATCTGCTGAAATAGTCCCTCCCCGCAGAACCAAGAGAAAGACCGGGATACCTTCACCACATGTCCAGAAGAAAGCTGATACACGAGAAACTGAAACTCAAGAATCTACACAGGTGGTTTCCTCACAGCCGACAGAGGTGAGCAGCTGTAGTAGTGGAAGCGCTGGTAGCAGTATCGCTGCAGATGGAGTGGGGTTACCAAAAGACAAACGGGAATCGGTGCAAGTACAAGGAGGTCTTGTCCCTCCACGTCGCCTCAGAAAAAGAGATGAAACTACACCGATCGAAACGCTGCAGAAAATGAAAGATTTTTCCCCGACACTCCCTGAAATCCCACAGAAGCTATCCAGGAAAAAGGGCAAGTTGAGTAAAAATTGTCCTGTTCTGATAACCGAAGTGCAGCCGTCCTTTGATGTCCAAGCTAGATGTGATCCAGTAACATCTGTAACGCCATCTATACCACTGGCCTCTGTGGGAGCCAAAAATGCTTCAAGCAATGCCGAAAGCGATGATGGATCCGGCGAATTAGTTGACATGCTTTATATAAGGGTGCAAGTGACCGAAGAGGATTATCCAACTGATCAGTATGGAGAAACTGATGTTTCTGATAACGTTAAACATCCAGAATGGGTTTCCCCGGAACAGAAACCCCCCAGCCAGTCTTCTCTAAATGGATCAAGCCAGTCTGACCAGCAAGCAGAAAGTGAGTCATCTGCTGATTTTGGTGTCAGGCCGACAGAGTGTCTCTCAATCATCAGAAAGATAGCCCCTCCTAGATCAATAAAGAAGAAAGTGCCTTCGTCCAACTCTATCAGCAAAACAGTCAATGAGGGGGAAAAATGTGACAAGGAGGAAACCCTGAAATCCGAACAAGTGTCTCCCGTCCCTCTAACACCGGAGGCCAACAAGAAGGATACACCAGTGTCCGTCCCTATCCCTATGCCCAGGGCGAAGAAACGTCTCAGCGGATCCTTCCCTGATGCCGCACCCGTCGAGGGAACGTCTCCTGGTTCTTCAGTTCGGCTCAGTAGAAGCTCTTCCAGAGACGACGCGGCCAAGCCCGGCAGGCAGAGAGGACGAAGGTCAGTCACGCCTCTGTGTTTGGGAAGGCTGGAAACGACTCAAATCAAGAAACGGAGCCGTAGCCTTCCTCCCCTTCCGCCTATCGATCATCTGACGGTGCCCACTGTGTGCCCAAGGAGAAGTCGCCTGAAGGCTGAGAGCAAAGATAAACTGGTTGGTGGGGATGACGCCTCTGAGACCAGACCGTCAGGCTTGCCTGTGGCAAAACCCAGGATCAGGAAACGTTTAAGCGGATCCTTCCCGGAAAACTTCACACCAGCAGCGGGTTCGTCGTGTCCCTCTTCGACGGAAAATTCTAACAAAATGGTGGGCGATGAAACGGTGCTGCACGGTGCTGAACAGGCGAGCATCTCCCCTCCGATTCCTATGCCACGTCCCAAAAAACGACTCAGCGCAACTTTTCCAGACAGTACACCTCCTCCGGAATCTGTGCTCTCCACGGACACGGAAAGCTGGGGTATAAAGCCGGAGGTTACATCTTCCCATCACCAGGATGCGACAGAATTCTCACCGTCGTTGGAATCAGGCTCTCGGTCTGAAGGAGGCTTCGTCACAATCCTTGGGTCAGAGTACGCAACTCTGAAATCGGATCAAGAGGCCAACAAGGTACAAGTTTCCTCCGAGGTGGAACTTCCTCAACCGGAATCTGTTGGAAATGCGGTCCTGAGAGCGAATGCTAAGGAGCAGGGCATCGAGGACTGGACTTTTACTGATAAATCTGCGGGGACACAAGATGCTGAAAGCGCTACGGAGGCTGTGGCTGATCAGACTGAAGGTGGAATTGGGTTGGAGGCTGAACCTGAGAAGGGCTTGGCTTCGACTGCCACAGCTCCTGTAGATGACTGGCAGCATTTAGAGAAGATGAACGAAAGTGAGCCGACAGACTTCACCGCGGGTCAGGAGGTGGGAGCTGAAGAGGGGGGCTTTTGCCTTCTGTCAGTAGCTGCCGGTGATGTAGAGGAAGAAGGGTAAGTAGTCTGTTTAAGTGTGGAGGAAGGCGCCAACAAATGTAACCTAAATGTTCGGTCCCCGATTCCGCAATCTTAAGGAAAGTCCTGCACAATTTTGCTTGGAAAAACATTTACTAATGCTTTTTCTTATGTTTGTCTGCCCCTCCCCAGCCGGGGTGTGACGACAGAAACACCCTCAGACCTACCGGTTCCGGTTCCTCGTGGCAAGAAGCGTTTAAGCGGTTCTTACCGGGACAGTGAGCTAAAGACACCCCAGAAAGGATCTGCAGAGGCCCCAGATGCTGAAGTATGTTTTACTATGTTTTAATCGGTCGCTCAAGAATTGTCATTTAATCGACAGGCTTTAGGTTTTCTCCTCTTGCTGAATGTATCAAATATAACTAATGCATCTACATTATGTGTGTGTGTGTGTGTGTGTGTGTGTGTGTGTGTGTGTGTGTGTGTGTGTGTGTGTGTGTGTGTGTGTGTGTGTGTGTGTGTGTGTGTGTGTGTGTGTGTGTGTGTGTGTGTGTGTGTACTTCTAGAGCCTGGTGGCCAGCCCGGATCTTGTGACATCCAGTAAGTCGTTACTACATTGGAGCCAGGAAGTGACAAAAGGCCACAAGGGGGTCAAAATAACAAATTTCAGCACTTCCTGGAGGAATGGTCTGGCCTTCTGCGCCATACTACACCACTACCATCCCGACAAGATGTAAGAAACTCTTCACCTGGAAAACAATGGCGGTATTGAGTGTGTGTTGTGTAACTGTTTTCATGTGATTCTTTCCTTTTCTTTTTTTGACAGCGAATTCGAGATGCTGGACCCGTATGACATCCAGAGTAACAATAAAAAGGTGAATACGTTTCATTCCTTTCTGAAATTTTTCCCAAGACACGGAACACAATTCAACTGGCAACGTCATCCGACACGAATCATTAAAGGTGACACATTATACCACCAGCTGTGGGTGTGATCAGTTGTTTGAAAATCGACCTCTTCTTACATCACAAGTAGGCTTGTCCACGTAGATGTATGACGGATAGATCGGTCTACCAGCCTACCCCTTGTAGTAGACGTTGCTCATCTATCAGCACACATTTAGGTGGACACGCCCACTTGTGATGTCAGAAGAGGCCGGTTTTCAAAAATGGCTCGTCACGGCTAATCACACTCACGCATGGCGCTATAATACGTCACCTTTAAACTAAGGCCCAATCCCATTTCTACCCCTTACCCCTTCAAAACAAGGGGGAGGGGTGAGGGGAAGGGGTATGGGGTAGAAATGGGATCGGGCCTAAGTGTGCCGTGTGTTTGTTTTGATTGCTTCCCCCGTTGACCCTCCTCAGGCTTTCGACGGCTTCGCCGAGTGCGGTATCTCGCGGCTCATGGGGCCCTCAGACATGTTCATGCTGGCCGTGCCCGACCGGCTCATCGTCATGACGTACCTGAACCAGATCCGCACGCACTTCACGGGCCAGGAGCTCAGCGTGCTGCACATCGAGAAGGACGGCGGCGAGTCCAGCTACGGCGTGGCGGCCGACCGCGAGAGCCGGGAGAGTGCCGACCCGCAGGCCGCCGCCCGCTACTACGCCCAGAAGCTCCAGGAGGAGGGCCTCACCCTAGAGACCAACGGCAAGACGTCCACGGCGACGGCGACGACGCCCGACAACGTGGACGGCAGCAAGGCCGGCCGGGAGCTGGTGCCGCCGCCCCGGACCAAGCGAGGGACTAACTTCCTGTCCAAGACGGGGTTCTCGCGCGTGAAAGACGCGGACCTGGTCAAGAAGCGCCGGTCGCTACGGAAGAGCGGCGGTTCGGGGGAGGAGCTGGAGATTCCCGGGGTAGGAAGGACGGACTCGTAGAAGTCAAGCTCACCAGCTTCAGCAAAAGACTCAGGATTCACCTGTTCAGAGTTCACCTAGACACTGCATAGCCAGCCCCTCCTTCTTATTGTATGTTGTACGCCCTGGCACTTAATGTGCACACTTATTGTGTGTCGTTCTTAGTTATAGTACTTAGTTGTGTTGCATCTGATCCTAGCTATCTTTGTTGTATACGGGGCATGGGTTGACCTAGCGATTGTTAGTGCTTGGCCCTTTCTATGAATATCCTTACTGTACCAACAGCGATGTATCGTTTGTTTTCTTCTGACAAATTGTACACATTGTAATGCACTTTGGATAAAAGTGTCTGCCAAATGCCCTGAATGTAAATGTAAAGCTCTTCTTCTGCTCTTCCTGCTGTGGTGGAAACAATGCCTTTTGTCTTTATAGGTGGCAGGAGGGCAGGAGGAGGGGGAAACTGCGCAGAGGAAATTGGAAACGGGTAAATTGTTCTGAAGATGTATTTCTATAATGGACATTTATTAAGCGGTGGTGTGTGTACGACAACCTCATCATTGTTACTGTTATGTGTTTGCCTTATTTGCTGTGTAATCCATGCAAATCATACGTCCTTCACGTCTCTGGCTGTTTCTTGTGTGTGTGTGTGCTGCAGAAGGAAGAGAGGCCGCTGAGGAGGGGAAGGCCGAGGAGAGCCAGGTCAGTGACATCATGTGACATAAGCTCTACACACGGAGGACTGCATGTGAGGGTAGAGTCATGAGGCAAGGGGCAAGATGAAGAGTTCTGCTTTCCGTTTGTAGTTCCCTTAACTGTGCGTTCACAGCAAAAGCTGTAAAGCATTTTGAGCGATAAACGCCCATTCACTTTCTATTAGACATGAGCGTTTCGGCTGTAAATGACCGCACTTCAGAAGCAGGGAGATACCGCACAAGAATCTATTTCTAATTTGTCAGTTTGCCGTGTGTCTGCCTGGCACAAATGCTCCCGTTGAGCGGATCTTTTCCATAATAAACAATACTACACACACACACACACACACACACACACACACACACACACACACACACACACACACACACACACACACACACACACACACACACACACACACACACACACACACACACACGCGATAGTGATCAACTAAGCTATAATCTATCATACAAGCAATTGCTCCATTAATTAGCTATTCAGTGTTTCATGTATTTATGCTTATTATTCTTTTTTAATTATCCAAACGTATGACTATCATGTATTTTGGTGGCTCGGCATCAGCAGCAGCACTTGCCTCAAGTACGAGCGTGCAGGCAAAAAGCGCGGCTCCTTAAAATGGAAAAGCAAAATCGCAAGAGCGATATGAGCTGTAAATATTTGAAACCTTGAAATGACATTGTTTGATTGTTTGAATGTGTGTGTGTGTGTGTGTTCACGATGTGGGCGTGTGTGTCTGTATGTGTTTGTTTGTTTGTTTGTTTGTGTGTTTGAGTGTATTTTCACGACTAACGCGTGCGCGTGTCTGTGTGTGTCTGTCTGTGTGTGGGTGTGTGTGCGCGTGTGTGTGTGTTTGTTTGTGTGTGTGTCCAGGATCCCAGCCAGTATGTGCAGAGTGAGATGGCGGCCCTGGAGTCGGAGCAGAAGCACGTTGACACCAGGGCCGCTGTGGTGGAGCGGGCCCTCAGGGGCCTCATGGAGACAGGTGGGGGGCCCAGGACAGAGGAACACACACACACACACACACACACACACACACACACACACACACACACACACACACACACACACACACACACACACACACGCGCGCAAACACACACGCGTGCAAGTGTTACCAACAATAACAATACTAATAATACTACTTTACACCAATATGTACACAACATGGATGATGCACACCACACTGAGTGTGTGTACAGAGTCACAGCAGCGGACCTACACTGACGAGGCGTATGTCTCCACTCTCTCCCAGGTAGTGACAAGGTGGAGGAGGAGAGGCTGATCCAGGAATGGTTCACGCTGGTCAACAAGAAGAACGCCCTGATCAGACGGCAAGACCACCTGCAGCTTCTGTGAGATCCCGCCCCCCCCCACACACACACACACACACACACACACACACACACACACACACACACACACACACACACACACACACACACACACACATAAGCGCACAAGCATGCAAACAGAGGCACACACACAAGCAGGCATGTGAGCAAACACACATACATGCACACACAAGCCTGCACGGAAACACGTGCACACGCGCACACACACACACACACACACACACACACACACACACACACACACACACCGCACAATAAAAACCACCCAGTTACAAGAGAGCCCACACACAGATACACACACACTCACACACTCGTAAGCAGACACTTCCATAAATCTGCACACAATTACACACACATACAGAGAGACACAAAACCTCATAAACTAAAATGCCTCTTTGACCGACAGTGTGGAAGAGCAGGACTTGGAGCTGAGGTTCGAGCTTTTGAAGAAGGAGCTGACCGACATGATGTCAATCGATGGTATTTTTAATTTTTTGGGGGTTTATTTCAGGGACATTGCGCACTAACAACAGTCAAACTCTAAGTGAGACAGAGTTAGCCTAACTCAGTTAGCTATTTTACATCCGTTGTCCCCGGCTAGATATTCAAAAGGCAACCTAACATTACAGAAATAAAGGTAAGGCTTGAGCAGCATGCCAGATCAATACATGATCAATAGTACCATTTAGTAGCGAGACAACAGACAGACCCAAATTAAATCCTGCAGGAACTATAGAGGCTTAAAGGTCATCGTCAACGTCCATCATTGTTTTTTTCTCCATTGTCCCTTTCCTCGAAAAGACGAATGTACAGATTTGAGTGTAAGGAACAAAACATTTAGTAGGGCTGGCTGGCTAGGCATTTGATATTTTCTTTCACATTACTTATTATTATTGAAATATATACATTATACATAATACACAATATACAGACACAATGCATACCCATTGGCACAACTGTAGTCATTGTAGTCAAAATGAAATAAATTGGAGGGACAAAAACAATGATGCAGAAAAAACATGGTCATAACATCATTTTTCTAAGTTACTTTGTTTTAAGTTAAGGCGAAACAGTAAAGCAGTTTCGCCTTAACTTTAGTTCACACTGGGGGCAGTGGCAGGAAAGTGTGCTTTCTGTTTTAGGTGATTACGCTATCTTCAACTTCCTATGCCGGCTACCTCCCACAAGTGAAAATAGAACAATATGAGTAAATACAAATTATTGTAAGAATGAGGCTGCTACGGTTTTACAGGAGAAATCCGGTATAAAATGGATCTGGGATATGTTTAGTATGGTAAGAAGCTTGAATGTTCGTTTGGGAGCAAAATAGCGCAGATAGACGCATTCTTAAGTTGGCTGTTTTTAGCCAAATCTACCAAAACGCTATAAACTTGGAATGATAAGGGCATGTCTCATGGTAAAAAATTAATTGCTATATTAAACCACTTACCAGGCTAGAAGTAGCCAGACACTTCTTTGGTACTATAATAAGGGTCTTAACATAAAACGAGGCATTGATAACTTTGTAAGTGTACAGATTGTTTATTAAAATGACATTTTATACACACAATACCATCAATGCTAGTTCACCCGTCGACGCCATCTTGTCTTTAAGACTCAATAAGTAGATTGGCGAACACAGAGCTCGCGTGCTGTTAACAGATAAAGGCTGTACACGCCTTGAAACGGCTAAAAACAGCCAATTTAAGAATGCGTCTATGTGCGCTTTTTTGCTCCCAAATGAACATTCATACTCGTTATCATACTAAACATATCCCAGATCCATTTTACACCGGATTTCTCCTTCAGGGTATTGCTAGGAAAGTGCTACTGCTATTGTTAACATTAGCAGGAGAAATTTAAACAAATGACACAAGGGCCAATTGTTTAAATTGGCCCTTGTGTTAAGTCCCCTAAACGCTATCCCGCAGAATCAGCCAAACAAAGTCGTTTGGGCAAATGATATTGCTAAATGATGTGTAGGTGAAGCCAGGAGATAAGATCATACATATAGGTTTGAACCCCAGACCAGTTCAGTCCTTAAAGTAGTCAGGAGTAAGGCGGGACGAAGATGGGATAAGGCAGTTTGGGGGATGGACCAGGGTTGCTAGTTCGATCCCCAGCTCCTCCTAGTGTTGATGTGTCCCTGAGCAAGACACTTAACCCTAATTCCTCCTGATGAGCTGGCTGTCGCCTTGCATGGTTGACTCTACCGTCGGTGTGTCAATGTTTGTATTAACCGTTGTAAGTCACTTTGGATAAAACCGTCCGCTAAATGCCCTAATTGTAATTGGCGGGCAGTGGCGGGGTTGGTTTTCACCTCACTGAACCGCTGTGTACCCTATGCACTCGACCCCCGACCCTCACCCGTTTCTCCTCCCCGTCCGTTCTTCTCCCCAGAGGGGCAGAAGAGCCAGGCCCACAAGCACCGCGAGCAGCTGCTGCTGCAGGAGCTGGTCTCCCTGGTCAACCTCAGGGACCAGCTGGTCCACAACATGGACGAGAAGGAGAGGGGGTAAGGCACTGAAACCTGTTGCTTTCTCCTTTTTTATTTTTTTACCGTGCTTGAAGGTTCAAGGCTGCACACTTCGCCTTGCACACGGCTCAACGTGTCATGTGCCCAGTAGGGCTGCAAATGTTGTATTTCCTTATTTGGTTTATTCATTTATGATAGCATTAGCCTCATAGCATAATTGCCTAAGTCATCTTTTGGCCAAATTGTGATATCTTACCTAACTCTACTCTCTTAACCTAACCTAACTCTACTCTCTTTATGCTGCTGATTCACGGTGCCTCAGTGGCTATATCCTAAGCCAAACATATACTCCAAACTATCTGCCTCATTCATCTATTTGACGTGGATAAATACAAGATGAACCTTAAAATATGACCTAGGCAATTATGCTATGAGGCTAACGATATGTATAATATATCAAGTAAATGCGCTGGGGTGTCGCTCTGTTGCCCAGGATGTATACCAATACCATCAATAAGAAAGATTGATCCACTACAACCAGACAGCTCTCTGTCTGTTTCAACATTCAAAGTTGTAGGTTGGCTTCAACGACTGTTAATTAACGGCTGTGAATACGGCATTCGGAATCAATGTCATTTTTTCGTTGGGGGACTTTTTCTAATGTTCCATCAATCTTTCCAGTGATACTCTCTCTTTCTCTTTCTCTTTCTCTTTCTCTTAAATAATAAACCAAGGTGTCTTTACGTGCCTGGGACATTACGTTCAGTCGTTCGTACTTTATTGAGAGGATGCTTTTGTCCAAAGGGATCAACAGTAACGATGACCATATAACCCCAAAAGGTGCAAGAATCATTTGCATGCATTCAATTAATAAAGTAAGCCAATAAGCCCAAAAGAGAATTCGTATTGGCCACGTTGAACGGATTGGTTTGGTCCGTCTGCGTAGGAAGAGGTGCAGGGTTTCAGCCGTCCTGATGTCAGCGAGGAGCTCGTTGCACCGTGGTGGAGCCAGTAAACAATGTAGATGTGCTCGAGCAGCTGCTGGGGTTCCCAGGGTTTAAGGGCATAGCAGTAGTTAAAAGGTTCTTTTTTTTTTACATGAGCAATCACCGTCATCACGGCTGGGAAGTGGGCTTTTGATTTGTGCAGAAAATAAGTTGCTGCATAACGGGTAAATGTTCTTCTGTACTTCTCTATTCTCAAACACTTACACACCTAGCGTAGCATGCAGTTGCATTTGTAATTGAATAAACTGTACAACTTGTAGCAATTGTTTTTTAATAATTTCTTTAAAAAGCATTTCAACTGCTCCAAATGAATAACCAGTACCCCCCCACCCCCCCACCCCCCCCCCCCCCCAACTGCAGGGCCATGGAGGAGGACGCTCGTCTCGAGCGGGGGCTGGAGCAGAGGAGGAGGAAGTACGCCAAGCAGCAGAAGGAGAAATGTGCGGTGCAGTAAGAGTAGGAGAGGACCCTCTGATCATCACCATGTGACCCGTCGCCTGCCTCACACCTGCCCCACCGGCGGCTCTCGGGACACATGCTCTCTCTCTCTCTCTCTCTCTCTCTTTGTGAACGCATACACATCGGGCGGTCGTTTTGGGCAGCTTCGGTGCGGTCGAGGCCGGTCCACGTACTTTTTAACAAGGCACTGTGAACAGTGGAACATTTTGACCTGCTTTCTTGCAGTTTGCATGTGTGTTACAATAGTTGACTTTTGTTTATCACAGTGTGTGTGTGTGTGTGTGTGTGTGTGTGTGTGTGGGTGTGTGTGTGTGTGTGTGTGTCTTCTTATGCGTGGTTGCGTTTGTTCTGTACTTTATTATATCCCAACATCCCCACAGAGGTCCCACCACTTCACAGCTTCATTATTTACAGATAAATGCTGAGCTGTTTGATATGTTACAGTGCGGGAAAAATGCGGAAAAAACGTTCATCAACGCAACACCGGCTGCACGCACTTTAGTTCGCTGTCTTGTCCATAGGCTTGAGGTGTACCGGCTAGACGCAGGGCAGACAAGCCAAAGGATGACTGTCATTGCATAATGATCAAAGGTCTCCACGGGAGCACGGCCCTCACAGCCTTTGCTTTGGTGATGTCTGTGCAGCCTTCCGTCCCGTTGCCTCCCACCTCACCCACACCGTCTGTCCAAATGTTGCGTTTCAATTGACAATCTAAAAACCACATCTACGCAGATTATGGAATTCATTCAAAAGTATGTTGGATACGTTTAATATTTGAAGCATGGATTGAAAAATGTTACAGATGTTACTCTTCAAAGAAAACAAAATGAATCCCTTTGAATCCTTGTGATTTTTTTACTCAGAAATCACACAAGAACATTTGAAACAACATGAACATTTTAACTAAAGCTAAGCTAACGAAGGGTATGGGCCCACATTATTTGTATTACATGAAAATCACAACCCAGAATTACTGGACATTGCTATGAAAGTTGGTAGTTTCCAGATACCAGATACATTTTTAAGAAACAAAATTTTACTCTATGAATAGGCCCAATTTTGCTGCAAAAGAAAATACAATTATTTTTTTATATTTTAAAGTGTCATGCAGTATATCTCAGTGCTGTTCTGTATTTTTGGGGGTTACATCTGCCAAAATGTAGGTATCACAATTTTGCATTTTGACAAGATTGCTCTAAATGCCCTTCGATGCACAAGAATCAAAAGAAACCTTCTGTTAAACGTTTTCTGTCTGAAAGATGGACGCCGTCAGTGCCCGACTTATTTATTACTGTGTTGGAGTGCGTTGGAATGGGTTTGCAGTTTGTTGACTTTATTTGCTCTTAATGAAGACTTCAACATGTCTGTTTTAATGTTATTTGCACTCAAATAAAAATGTGTGTTTTATGTGCTGTTTAGTCAATAATTTGAATATACTGAGTTGAATTGCATGTTGTGGCAATCCGGCCGTTTCCAATTAAGGAGATGAAGAGCACCTGAGGAACCGGTGGAGAAGCAGCTTAGCCTTAAATAGCCTGCTTCTCCACTCATTCGGGGCTCCCTCAGCCATGTGGCTCGTGCCGGGAGGGAGCCGAGTGAGAGACAGTCGCGGGAGAAGCCGGGAGCGGTAGCCACGCCGACCTCACCGACCCGGAGACCCCTCACCCTTTTTGCCGCAGTGTGGAAGAAACTTGAGTTACTGTATGATTTCCCCTTTCTTTTGTGAGCTGCAGTAATAAAACCGCTGCACCGCAACCGTGCTCGAGCGTTTGTTTCAGGAATCGCAGCCGCCGACTACCACGGTAGCCACAATGTGTATAATAAAATCCTGCTAAAAAAGTATTGTGAATAGGCCTACTTAATACAGTCCTAAAATCCTTATTTTCCTAAACAAAAAAGTACTTTGGAACTGATGTGATGTAAAAATATCAATATTATGGTTGAATTTGTTAGAAGCTAATTGGGAACCTCAAGAAATACACATTTGTAAGAGTTGAGATTGATCATTGCAAATCAAGGAGGAAAAGCACAAATAGACATTTTAGGTATTTTTATTTAGAAAGAAGAAGTGAGAAGTACTGACCGATTGGAGAACTTGATGAGTTTGCAATCGCACTCCTGAGTCAGTCAACAAGCAGATAAATAAATAAAGCAGTACTTTCAATTGAGAACCACGTACAAGATGTCTTGTATTTCTCTCACTTAAAATTCTCCTTTCTTTATTTAAAGGTCTATATGGGGGACGCCTATATCTTAAATATATATATTTTGATTAGCCAATGATTAAAGTCGGCATTGCATATTATTTTATCAAGTTGTAACACTATTGATAGTTGTTGATCAGTGATAGTATCATTTTACAATGGTTTTCCTGGATTCTGCTATATTTTCTTTCTTGGTATGTTCCAGAAAATAAAATGCACTTTGGCATTATTGCTTGAGGTAGGCCTACACTTGTCAGGCTTCACAAAATGGCAGACGAGAACCCAATAGCACAACAAGAGAAATAGTTCAGGTGAAGAAACAGCGTTTATTCCAAGCAGAGGTCAAACCAAGTAGTCAATCCGTGTACCAAACAAATCTAGGAGCAGGCAAAAGGGGAGGTCCAAAGTCCAAACAGGAAGGTCAATCCAGTAGGCAGGTCAATCCAGTATAGCAGGCAAAAAGGAAGGTCCAAAGTCCAAAAAGGCAGGTCGATACACGAGCAGGCAGAATCAGAATCAGAATCAGAATCAGAAGACGCGGGAGAGCTAGGTAACACACTAGACAATCTGGCAAAGTACTGAGGGAAATGGACCGGTAGGCCTACATATACTATATGGGGGTGTGGCAGGCCAGGTGAATGAAAAAAGCAGGTAATGCAGAGCAGAAAGGAGTGGCAGAGTCTGAAATGACAGGAGTTAGTTTGGCAAAACAGGAAACAGACAACTGAAAAACTAAAGCCTTGTTGAAGTTGTGACAACAGTTTTTCATAACAGCACGTGGGCGTGACTTTCAAAGAGGGGGCTATTTCAGTGCGATCAAAGTTACTCATTAGTTAGCTCATTTGTTTCATTGAAACGTAACCTAGAGGTTGTATAATTATTTAAAAGGCTACAGAATATAAAAAACTATAAAGATTAGAATCAGATTGGCTCACGCTAGATCTTGTAAATTTTTAGGCTATTTGGTATCAAATTCAAGCAAACTTAGCCTTTTGAATCCACTTATTTTCTAAGTTGATTTTTCATACCATGGAGCTAATTTGGATGTGGATGTTATTTCTCGGCTGCAGTGCGAATGCGCCCCCGGAGGAAGGTGAGTCTGCGCGTCTCAGTGCGCCTCTCAGGTGCGTCTCCTCATTCAATAATGACCTTTTGTCTTCAGGATTTCCACCCCATCATTTCACGTAACGACCAGGTGTCGTTAACACTGAGGAGGACCTGAATGCACGACCACTGGGAAACAGTGGAAAGGAAAATTCAGCTTCTGGCCTAAGCTCTGCCGTTTGATGCTATGAATTTATATGTTTTTGTTAATGTGCTAATCATCTTCTCTGACCTCATCCCATTACATTGCTTCAAATCGTATATGTCGAATATAAATGTCTTGTTGAAAAAAAAATTGTTTAACATCGACCATAGGGTCCTTGGAGGAGCTCAATGCGCATGAATAACAATGCCTAACACACATATATATATATGCATAACAAAGATTGACATTGATGAAAAAACCCATATTAATTGTACAATATAGTATATCAGTATCAGTCGTTTTCAAAGGTGTCGCTACAACAAGTAACACAATGACTGCTTTCCCTTTTAGTGGAGCTTTTTAATTTGGTCCGGCAAACGCAAAACAAATGGATCGCCGAACCAGCCAATGAAGTGAGTGAATATGTCTTAGTATTCCACACCTATGCCTCGTACGTAGTGTATGCAATTTATCCTGAGCAAAGTGTTGAAATCGACTCATTCATATGGGTATTCCAAGAATATTGCCCTTTATGCCTACACTTGCACATTTGTGTATAATTTCCAAAGTCCCACCGACTTTATTTTAACAACATCTTTAACGTCTATTTAATTTATTTTGTCCACAACAGTGGTCAACACACACGCTGAATTTCAACAGAGACTCTCTCTTCCAAGGCTGCATCACCGCCAACAAGCGCAGGACTCTGCTGAGCCCTTGGATCGAATGCCCCGACCCCCATCAACTGCTATTGGATATCGAATTCGCCCTGCAGGAATCGGCCAATCAGGTGAAGACACTCGACGTTCACCTGTTCCAGAAGAAAACCACCAAGTTCTCCAGCAGATCCCAAGGCGTTCTCTCCCTCACAGCCACCCGTCCCTTCCCTGGAACGGTGCGCGCTATAGAAAGCTTCATCAGCCAGAATCGGAGTCTTAACTTGGGCTCCGTCGCAGCGGGGGGCTTCCACCTTGGCTTCTCCTACTCGGGGCCGTGTGTCTTCATCGTGTCTGTGAGGCTGTACTACCGGGGGTGCCCCGGCTTCGTAGCCGGCCTAGCCAGGTTTGCGGGGGCTGAGGCCGGGTCGGAGGACCCCCAGGAGGGCTCCTGCGTCGACGGGGCGCAGTCGTTGTCCCCCAAGGCGCATTGCCATGAAAATGGCACTTGGGGAGAGGTGACCGGGGAGTGTGTGTGCGTCCCCGGCCACGAGAGAGCGGCCGATACTTGTACAGGTAGGACTATGCATGGGGAAACGATGGCTGGCAATGAGAATGTTTTGCGAAACTATTCAATTAGTTTAAGTAATGCGATCAGTACTTGATGTAAAGCTGTATGTATCTTAAGTTCTTGTTCATCCTTATAACTTTTATATTTTTTTGATATTCATTGCTTGTGATTAAACACTTCTATATTTAGGTCGACCGTAGTGATGATATTGTGAAATTCTCTACTTCATATGTGATGCTTCATTATTGAACAACATGCTTAATAATAACACATTTCTAATAGTCCCTTAATAACACGATCCTTTACTAGAGTAATCACGTTACTAATTCATTCTGTCTACACTTCGTATCAGCTTGCAGGACGGGCCACTACCAACCAGTCAATGAGACCGCAGGATGCAGACCGTGTCCACCCAACAGCGGCACAGAGCAGGAGGGAGCGGTGGAATGTGACTGTCTGGAGGGGTACGACCGCCTGCCCCACGACGCCCTCGAACAGGGCTGCACAAGTACGGAAGACTTTGATCACTGGCTCTTTTCATTTTGCATGTGGAGCCACATAGGAACAGAATGTCATCCAGACAATATGATACCTACTGACATAGTGGAGTTATACATGGATACTTTTTTTTTTTTGAGAAGGACAACAATGACAGTATGACAGACTTTGGATGTTTTCCATTGAAACACAACAACATGTGTTTCATCATGAGGTTGAGTCCGGCTATCATAACATGTTTCTAATCATAATGGGGAGCTTTGGTTTCCCGTTGTGATTTAGGGAGAATATATGATATTGTTATAAAAGGCGATGATGATGACGATGATAGACTGCACGTTATTATTGGCTCTTATTCTTCTGCAGAAGTGTAAGCGACTTACCGGAAGTGCATTTAACAATGAAGACACACACCCAAAATGTGCACAAATCAATTAAAGTGCATAAAACGAAACGGGCAAAGCAACTGCTTTTAAGCGCAACAAACTTGAAACAAGAGATAGAGACGGATAAATAGATAGACTACAATTATTATTTATTTATTTATTAACTAAAACATTTCTTTGACATTATAACTACTATGATTTATTTTTTACGTTGATCATCTCTTTACCCTCTGTAACCTAGAGCCTCCCTCGGCCCCTGTGAATGTGATGTTCCATCGTCACGGTGACGCCCTGGGGAGCGTCCAGTGGGGGCCGCCCCTTAACCTGGGGGGGAGGGGCGCGGCCGAGCTGACGTACAGCGTGGCGTGTTCCCAGAAGGAGCCCGAGGCAGGCGCTCTCGGCTGGGTGCCGTGCGAGAAGGAAGTGCTCTTTTCGCCGGGCTCAGCAGGTCTGAACGGCACGGAAGTCAACGTCACGGGGCTGAGCGGTCTCCATGACTACCTCCTGGCGGTCAGCGCCGCCAACGCGTTGTCCGGGCGGCGGGTGGGGTGGAATGTGTCAGAGGCCAATGTGAATGTGCAAGCCAGTGAGTAAGCCTGGGACTTTTCTTGCTGTAGCTTCTTTCCCTCTTTGAGAATAGACAGCAATCAGGCCTTTTCAATCAAGTACAACCTTGACTTATTATTGCTGCTAACATATAGAGGGGTGTGTTTTGGGCCATTTGAGTTCATATTGTACACATTCTTTGAAGCGTTTTAGACTTTTGAGTATTTGAGGCATGGACCAGGATCAAATATATCACCAATTGTTTCACCTTTCATTTAAAAGGTGTTGATAACCAAGGTTAATCTTATACATTTTGATTGCTTTGCAAATATTGTCCTTTTGAGAATGCACGTGATTCACTCTAAATACATCTGCCCTTTAAAAGGCACTAAGTCGACCTAGGCCTGCATGTTCACACTCTTACGTCTGCTTTGTACATCTCTGTATCCTCCAGGGAGGGTCGCGGTCCTGGTAACGGTTGCCCCAGACGTCTCTGAAAGTCCCTCGACGACGCATTTGAAGGAATATCATACGATAAGGCCTGAGGCCTTCTCCCTCGAATGGAAGCTCGTCGCGGGCGTACTAGGGGGCTTGATGATGCTAGCTGTGGTCCTCAGTGTGGTGGTCGCCATGAGGCATGCTGTCACCAAACGAAGGTAACTGGAACATTCACATGATTGCATGCTGTGGTTTGCACATTGGTTAAAAACACAACGTAACACTAACATCTAATTGTAGGGAGACCAGTGGAAGACTGCATTGATTGGGTTTCAATCAATGCAAATACACTTCTGCACTGATGTGTGGTTTCACCGGCCATACATACGAGCAAGCCATTCATTTTGAGAACTTCGGAATCAGAGACCACATCAAATAAAGGCATACATGCCTTGTAGGAGAGATCTGATTGGTTGAAAATAAATATTTTTCAAGTGATCTGAATAGTTGAAAAATATATTTTATTTGATGGATCTGATTTTTCTATAAAAAAGTTATATTTTTCAAGCGATCTGGTTGGTCGAAAAGAATATTTATTTTGATTGGTAATTTATTCGAGTGACCAGATTGGTCGAACGTAAGAATATTTTTCAAGCCATCTGATTGGCTCAAAAGTATATTTTATTTCGAGCGATCTTATTGGTCGAAAAAAGTTATTTATTTAGAGCGATCTGATTGGTTGGATAAGAAAAATCATGGCCCTCCACGAGAGTTATTCAAGCCTTGTTTTATTGAACGCTGCAAATAGGTTGATGTTGAAGGTCTTTAAATATACATCCTAGAACGGGTTGGATAATAAGGACTTAACTTAATCGTTCACAGCCTGAACAGTATTGAGACCATTTAACTGCATATGTACCCAATAAATATTTATTCTTAACCAGTAATATCGATACGGGCCTTCAGTTATGTTCTTTGGCAACGAAAAGAAGACATCATCACATGTTAAGAATGATGAAAACCTAACCGCGGTCAGTACATATTATTGCCCTATGAGCATTCATAGGGCAATGTCTTTGAGATTCAATTGACAGAACAATTCTCCTTACCAGACCTGTCCAAGAGATGGAGCTGTTGCCATCGAACCCAACCAATACCTTTAGGCTTTTGGATGAGCTGCCACCAGAGCCAGCGAGTTGTGAGTCTTTCACAGCTCAAAATGCACCTGATCCACTAAACTCCATGTTCCCTGAATGCCTCAATTATATGATGATGAGTAGCCAGAAGTTTGGTGAAAAAAAAGATTATTCTCCCCCTGATTATAATTTGTTTCATTGCCTCAACCCATTTTTTAGGTTTTCTCATCCAATATGTACCCATTCCCCTAGAAATATTCAAACACGGTTAGCCGCACTGCTTACAAATCATTGTTGTTCAGCGCTCCTTCTTGAGCAGCAGGAGCGGGTTGCACACGACGACCCCCTGCTGGCCAATTTGAGGGATACACTGGTGCCGCGCAGCCGACTCACCCTGGGCAAGCAGCTGGGCAAAGGTCAGCCAGCTCATACAAACACTATCACTGATGCTGCTCACGCAATAGGCTTAGGGGCGTTAAGGGTGAAGAATCTGATTCGGGATGTACTCCCTGTGAGGGAATTACCTAATTATTACCTAAATAACGTGGCTGCTAATGTAATCTCTCATTAGTTATGTCGTATGAAGAAATGAGAGGTGTGTGTACATCTATAATAAAATAAATATAAATTATTATATTATTTTTAAATAATATAATAAAATATAATAGAACTAGAGCTATACCGTGTCATTGCCATGTCAGTACATTTTCCACAGTGAATGTGTATTTACATATTCAAGGTTTTCCTATGTGTTGGAGCATTGGAGATTTTATGTCTAGATTTGATCATTCATTTGACCAAAAACGGGGGTTGAAGTTAATCTCGGCGGGCAAACATCTCCACCTTCTTTCCCACACCAAGGGGAATTCGGGGCGGTCTATGTGGGCCTCCTCACAGCAGAGGAAGGGGCGGACGTCAAAGTGGCCGTGAAGACCATCCGAGGTACGCATGAACACTCTGCCTTTATCCATAACGATTCAAAATTTGTATTGGCTTTTTAAATGCAAAAACATATGATACATAAAATCGACAAATTCACAAATGATGTGTACAAGAGAGAAAGTAAGAACAATACTAAGTTATGTTATGACAACAATTAAAAGTTAAGCTATGACACAAATGACTGTCCTACTATAATTCACTGCACTCTGTCTTCATCCATGACACTAGTTTTTGCTCCCTCACCCCTCCAGGGATCTACTGCCAAGACAGCCTACAGGAGTTCATCAAAGAGGCGGAGATCATGAAGAGCTTTGACCATGACAACGTGGTCCGTCTGCTGGGTGAGACGTCCTAGCCTCGACCACCAGCGCCGCGCTCGCTGTCACACGGCAAACATGTCGTCTTGAAAGACCATATCTTAGCCCGGTGAACAGCGTGTACTCTCTCTCTGTGTGTGTGTGTGTGTGTGTGTTTGCGGGCTGTGTGCTTGCATGCTGTGTGTGTCTGTGTGTGTATCTCTGTGTATGCTGTTTGTGTGTGTGCTTGCGTGCTGTGTGTGTACGTGAGTGTGTCTGTGTGTGTGTGCTGTTTATGCGTGTGTGTGATTGCATGCTGTGTATGAATGCGTGTTTGTATGCTGTTTGTGTGTGTGTGTGTGTGTGTGTGTGTGTGTTTGTGTGCTTGCATGCTTTGTGTGAATGTGTGTGTCTATTTGTGTGTGTGTGTGCCTGTGTGTATCTGCTTGTGTGCGTGCATGCTGTGTACGTGTGCTGTGTGTTTGTCTGTTTGCGTGTGTGCGTGCGTTCTGTCTGTGTGTGTATCCTCTAGGCGTCGCCCTGGAGAGAGAGGAGAGCTCCTCGCTCTCCGTGCCGCTGGTCATCCTCCCCTTCCTGGAGCACGGGGACCTGCGCCGCTTTCTCATCGCCACGCGCTACGGGGACGTTCCAATCGTAAGATAGGCCTGCGATGTGGTGTCCTTTTGGTTGTGTTATGGAGCAAAAAAGGAGGTGGAAATAACAGACTTTCTCTGATGGAATTGACACGTAACATCTTAATGAAGCCGGCCGGTTCTGCCAGTGAGCGTATGAAAGGGCCCAGGGTTAAGAGATAATACTGCGTCGGAGAAGCTGTGTGCATGAATACACAATTAATATAGATCCTAACAAGCCATTAAGACTAGTTGATGAAGACATGGAATTGATCCATACTGATGTTTGTTCAAAATAATATTTACAATTTTTACATTATTGGGTAACGAGTGTTGCCCCAATGTCTTTGATTGAAGTGAGTTACATTTAATTATGGGAGAGAGAGGTTCCCGTTCCCACACCTGTGATTGACAGGCAAGATGGATTCCCCGAACCAATAAGGGAAGAGATCACCTGGTGGGTCAGAAATTACTGATGGCTATGTGATTTCCAACAAATTGTACCTACAGCACCTTTAAAAAAAAAGTGACACATGTAGCCTCTTAAAGTTTTTTTAAATATATATATTGTAAAACTGCCGTATGTTCGCTCTCTCTCAGTTTGTCCCTCACCAGAGTCTCTTGGGCTTCATGGTGGATATCGCCGCCGGGATGGAATACCTCAGCTCTAAAGGCTTTCTGCACAGAGACCTAGCTGCCCGAAACTGCATGTGAGTTCCCTAAGAGGAGTGCAGCGTGCCGCGCTGAACAGCCCCCAGAACCACATCAAGGCCTCCTTGTTGAGGATGAGACTACATCTCTGTGCCTGCTCATTGATATGCAGCCTCGGTGACATTGAAGAGGCTAGGGGTGGGGCGAGTCCGTCTTTGACCAGAAGTCTGAGTTGATCCTTGGAAAACATATATGTGCCTCTGGCGCAGTGTTAAAAGGCGATGATTGATTCGTTCTTTGATCCAAAGGCTCTCAGACAGCACACATGATGCACACAAAGAGAACACTACAAATATTAGCACATTTTAAATAACATCAAATTCTAATCTGTTGAACAAAGATTCCAGGTGGCTCAAAATATTACCATTTTTAATTTTTTGGTCTGGAAGGGAATTGGCAAAATACATTTTAAAATCGTATGCTCTTGAAATGATTTTTTTAAATCTTTTCTTTCTTTCTTTCTTTCTTTCTTTCTTTCTTTCTTTCTTTCTTTCTTTCTTTCTTTCTTTCTTTCTTTCTTTCTTTCTTTCTTTCTTTCTTTCTTTCTTTCTTTCTTTCTTTCTTTCTTTCTTTCTTTCTTTCTTTCTTTCTTTCTTTCTTTCTTTCTTTCTTTCTTTCTTTCTTTCTTTCTTTCTTTCTTTCTTTCTTTCTTTCTTTCTTTCTATGACAGGCTTGGAGATTCCTTCCGAGTGTGTGTGGCCGATTTTGGACTGTCCAAACAAATCGACAGCAGTAACTACTACCGACAAAAAACGACCACTCGTGTTCCCGTTAAATGGCTGGCCCTGGAAAGCCTGTCTGAATCTGTGTACACCACCAAGAGTGACGTGGTGAGTCCTCTGATACACCAGCTCCAACACTCTTGACACTTAGAAGTACTGCTAAGAGTTGGAGGATATCCGTTCTTCAAGGTTTGACGTAGTCTCCCAAATCAGACCTTCAATTAGTGTTCTAGCTCAAATAGGGGTCAAATGGTCGACGAGGGGGTTGCATTTTTTTCGGCCAATCATGTCGCTGGAGGCGGGAATCTGGCCAACAGTGAACACAAATGCGGCCGGTCTTTTTACCGTACCAGTAGGGATTTGAAGGAAGACCGAGAATATCCTATGTGGACACCAATGTTCTCAGACAAAGTTTCTGCAGAGGTTTCAAATCATTGCGGTGTGGACTTGCCAAAAGTGTAGTGTAACAAAAGGGAACATAACCATAATCCTCATCCATAATACTTAAACTTTTCAAATATTTTTGAATGATTCTATATTCAATATGAATTATCATTGCTTGGTTGGTACTGCATTCTCAATGTAATGCTCTTTATCTGTTAGTCACTTAAAGAGTCAGCCAGAATCCACTATTTTAAAGAAATCCTCTGCAGCACAGGTACCTGATATGCCATTCTTCTGTTATTAACCATGGCAAGATGAGAGAGGAGTTTGTATGATAGTATGTGAGCACTGATTAACCACAAGCCTTTCCTCTGACAGTGGTCCTTCGGAGTGACCATGTGGGAGATCGTGTCCCGGGGCCGAAACCCATATGCAGGGGTCCAGAACCATGAGCTTCTCGACCTGCTGACTGGGGGCCAACGGCTCAAGAAGCCAAAGGACTGCGACGACAACCTGTTGAGTTTCTCAAATATTACTGTGGTTTATCAACCTTTTATGTTTTATAAATTCCAACCATTGATTGATTGGAATTTACTTTTAAAACTCTGCTCAAAAAATTGGACACCGGTATAGTGCGTTTGACATAGGGTTCAAAGCAAACCCACATATATTGCAACTGCTATACAGAGAGAGAGTGAGAGATAGAGAGAGAGAATATGGTAATTATTATATTAATCGCTTTGTCCAAGCGATTAATATTGTATGCACTTCTCTCTCTGAGCATCTGTCTCCAATGCTCAAATGTTTCCTTCACTTACTCTTATTCAACCCGTTTTTTATTTATGAATTGTTTTAATTATTTTATGGTATTGTTTGGTTGTATTGTTGATTTTTTTCTAATCTTTGTTCAGGCAAAATCAACATGCCTAAGCAGTACATTTAACTAACTTCATCTTGTCTGTCTATCTGTCCGTCTGTCTGTCTATCTATCTATCTATCTATCCCTGTCTCTGTTCATTTGTCTGTCCATCTGTCCGTCTGTCTGTATCTATCTATCCTTGTCTCTGTTCATTTGTCTGTCCATCTGTCCGTCTGTCTGTCTATCCGTCTATCTATCTATCCCTGTCTCTCTGTTCATTTGTCTGTCTCTCCGTCTGTCTATCTCTGTCTCCCTGTCTGTCTGGCTCCATAATCCCACCCATGCCCCCCCCCCCCCCCCCAATCCAGCTACGAGGCGATGCGGACCTGCTGGCACCGCGACCCGGCCCAGCGACCGGGGTTCGCGGAGCTGAGCTCCAGGCTGAAGGAGATGCTCTCTCTGCTGCCCCCTCTGGAGCCCTCTGTGGAGAGCCACTACATCAACCAGTACCTGGAGGCCGCCAGCAGTGCCAGCGCCGCCGCCTGCCACGGGGAGGAGGACGGGGAGGAACCGGAGGAAGGGCCCGCTGGGAACCTTTACACGCACGCACCCTCTCTTACTCAGGCACAGAGGAACGAAGAGGAGGAAGTAGAGGATGGATACCTAATGTCAAACAGCATTGGGTTAGCAGGAGAGGGCAACCGCAAGAGCTGAGAGAGAGAGAGAGAGAGAGAGAGAGAGAGAGAGAGAGAGAGAGAGAGAGAGAGAGAGAGAGAGAGAGAGAGAGAGAGAGAGAGAGAGGAAACAAATGAGCAGGAACAAATGTGAACTCCAAGGGCAAACAAATTGCTCCCTCAATCATTGTGATGATCTAGAAGTATGTCCAGTCATTTACACAACTGCTCCTCTTCGCCTTGTAAACGGCAATGCTCACAATGGCCAGCATATGTGGCGCCAGCCACCAAACTTTGGGTAGGGGCTGCTCTTGTTATATTGTTCTTTGACTTTCAGTCATACCTATTATGAAGCTACAGCAACAGAACTGTTGTATTGTCATGCATAATGCCATGTCTTTATGCATGTCACTATCATGGTAATTGCAATCATGGTTATATAATGTCTCTCTTTCCACTACTGAAAATGTAGAGACGTAGAACCCCACTTAATGATTGATAAATTAAGAAAGCGAGAAAAAAGTATATATTACGTCTTAAAATCTGCTTTGTACCTATAAACAATAATAAAGACTACACTGTTGCCTCCTACACGGCTTCTTTACTCGTCTGACCCTCCTAGTGGACTACAAGACCCGACACAGGCGCGTGCTTCTAGATTCGTCCGTGGCGCCACGTCATCTGATGTCACTGCCGCACCTGCGCAGCCATCTTGTACTTTTAGCCAGGGACGGACAACACCGAAGAAAGAAAAGGGAGGAAAATAAAACCCCAACGCTGCCCGAGAAAAACAACGATAAACGTTTGGTCGTTTTTTTATGTGAAATCATCTCGATTACACGGTTACCCCCGTTACCAGTGGAGCTAGAGAGATAAACCTCCGTTGTAAAGCACCTCGGTATCCAGAGCTACAAGTCATCGTTCGGCCGGATTGTGAAGCAGAGAACCGTAGACACAAAAAACATCCAGTCTGAATCATGAACCCAGAATAGTGAGTACCCGTACATTATTTTTCGCTATTGGAGTGTATACCCGCGTCCTTATTTTTTGGGATACTGTGTTACAAGGCATGTCTCGTTGTGGTACGTCGTAGCGTTTATTCGGAGTTTTCCTGTATTTTATCGTCGATATGTCTTTTTTTAAAACTGGTTCGGTGAGGAAACAGGGCGCGGACGGGATCCTCGTCTGGTGAGGGTTTGATCAGAACGTCGTCCCGTCCCACTATGCTGCCCTACCTCCCCGGCCCGTTCGCGTAAAACACCGCTACATGACGTGAATTTTAAACGAATTCGTTCCCGATGTACTGCGCAAAGTCGATTGTCAACGTGGATCTGTGCGGTTGAATGTGTGTGTCTTTGTGTTATCTGACAGTGTTAGAATATGTTTCGGTTACATATGTAAGGAGAGGACATGCGATGGTCACCGGATCCCGTTTTAATACGTCGTGGCGACCGGAGACATTGTTCGGTGAAACGTCACACCGCCACAGCTAGCGCAGAGCCGCCGGTAGAGGAGGCTAAACGCCGAGCTGTTTTAAGTTGCTTGTTGTGATGTCAGGTCGTTTTACGCTATCGCGAACCGCTGGCTATCAGGGATATTCTTTGTACTTTGAGTCCGGTTCGTCGACGACATCTTTTGACAGCACTTATCAGCGTCGTGTACGCAACTCGATGGGTCTTGTGTACAAACGGGACACGTAACTGTTTATTGTTATTGAAGCGTGACTATTAGGCCCAGCCCGCAAGGATTTAACATTCATTCACATAACAACAAGCACGGGACATGCGCAGTTCAGGGAATGTGATATTGCACAATAGGCTGCAGTGTGTGTGTGTGTGTGTGTGTGTGTGTGTGTGTGTGTGTGTGTGTGTGTGTGTGTGTGTGTGTGTGTGTGTGTGTGTGTGTGTGTGTGTGTGTGTGTGTGTGTGATCCAATATCGGTTTCCTAGAGGTGAAGGCTAATATTGGGCTTTCTAGTGAGATTGGCCAAGTATGACCACCTGTTGTTTGTACCGTGTTGTGAAAGAAACGCCCACGTGATCTTGTTTATGTTTTGAGGGGTGCAGAGGGCCCAAACTCGGCGTGGCGGGGTCCATAGTGTAAAGCACCTCTTCATCGTTGTGTCCCTAAAGTAGGAAATGCCTGGTCCGTGGTCTGACTTGCAGGGTTTTATTTCAGTGACTACCTCTTCAAGCTCCTGCTCATTGGAGACTCTGGAGTGGGGAAGTCCTGCCTTCTCCTCCGTTTCGCTGTAAGTATTCTCCCCCCCCCCCCCCCCCCCCCACACACACCTCAACTTGTTATGGTTTTAAAGACTGACAAGATACTGTGTTGTGTGTCATTGTCAACGTTTTTATCTTAATGGGACAGTGAACCCAAGATCGATCCTATAGTTGTTGTTTTTTTATTTGGTAATGTGTTATATGATCTTCAACATAGTAATCCATGCAATTGCAATACTGCTACTGAAATAAACATTAAACAAGCTTCTTTGACACTTATAAAATAACGCCATGTTGTGTGGCACATTTCATATACAACATGGCTCATTATAACGCTGATACACAACAACAGTAGGGTACAAAATAGGACACAAAGTTGCTTTGGGTCGTAACCATGGGGATAAAACGCCCGGCCCCCCCCCTCCTTTCCTTCAAGATCTTTTTTTAAAAACAACAAAGTGTTCGTTACAGTTGACCCACTGTTTCGTGCTGAAACAGTGGGTTAACTTGCAATGTAATAAAGGAATATGGCGGTACAGTAGCCTTCATTTAAATGTTTTATCTTAGACCAACTAACCAACAACATTCAAAATGTGAAATTCTTGAATTCAGATTTTTGGAACATAGTGATGCAAAGCAGCCATTGCTATAGATGTAACGTTTGACAAATGTTACCAAGTGAAATTTACTCCAAAAACATATTTTTTAAATATAGTACAGCATTTCCCTTTTGTGTTTTTCTTCCTTCGACCTCTTCCTCTTGTTTGAGTTGTAGCTGACTGTGTCTGTTTCCCCTGTTTCTCTGCTCAGGATGACACCTACACAGAGAGCTACATTAGCACCATCGGAGTGGACTTTAAGATCCGCACCATTGAGCTTGACGGCAAGACCATCAAGCTGCAGATTGTGAGCACAAACACGGACACACACACAAACACATGCACACGCACACGCACAGAATATTATAGGGATGCCAAAAGACGCTTAGTGGTTTATGAAGTCACCCCAACTTGTCTTTCCCTGCATATCTGTGTCAAGGTCACCCATCATGACCTATTCTTTAGCGTCAATGAATTGTTAACTGTACGTTCACATTCTCTTAGTTTACGTTGAACTCGTAGCAAATCGACCAAATGTGCTGTTGTTGTTTCTTGGTAGCCCTTCATGACCTATTCATTACCATCAATGAATTGTGCATCCCTCATTCTCGTAGCTTACGTTCACCCTTTTGTAGCAAATGAACACAATGTGCTGTTGCTAACCGATGCCCACCCCCCCCCCCCCCCCCCCCCCCCCCCCCCAGTGGGACACGGCTGGCCAGGAGAGGTTCCGCACCATCACGTCCAGCTACTACCGCGGCGCCCACGGCATCATCGTCGTGTACGACGTCACGGATCAGGTGTGACGTCACGTCCTCTGGGGCTGAGCGGTTTGGGGAAAGAATCGAATCGCGACTATTTCGACCAATATTGCAATTGCGATTTAGCGTTTGATTTTTCTCTTTTAAAGTACCTTAAGTTCTGTATCATTCACTAAACAAGCAATAAATCATTCTATAGTATGACCAACACAACATTGGAAGCAGTCAACATATGAACTGCTCTTTCCTTTAGGCCAGGCCAATGTGTTGATGAAATGATGCATGATTTGATATAACATCTTTATTCAACTATTGAATTGTTAAAGAAAAATAAATACAAATCTTACTGCTCCCCAGTCAGTAACAGTAACAGTAACAAATCACAATGTTGTTTTTTTATCGCACACTTTGTGATTTTCAAATCGCATTCTATTAAATCGCGATGTCGGTTTCAATTTGATGACTCGTTCAGCCCTTATGTCCTCGTTAAGCGATAAACGATTTAAGCAATCAAATTTCCAATACGTTTGCAATCGTGTTATTCCCCCTCCTTCCTCCCCGCTGATCGTCTCCCCTCCGGCCCGAGCAGGAGTCGTACAACAACGTGAAGCAGTGGCTCCAGGAGATCGACCGCTACGCCAGCGAGAACGTCAACAAGCTGCTGGTGGGGAACAAGTGTGACCTGACCACCAAGAAGGTGGTGGACTACACAACGGCCAAGGTACAGCAGAGCATCCGTCTGTGACAGGGGTTGGCAACCCTAGGCACGCGTGGCACCACTGGCACGCGGTAGCATAATCATTGGCACATTTGAAAAAAATAAATAAAAAGATTTGAAGATCGGCTTCACATGGTTTTGCAAAGCTGTACAAGTCTTAAAGATATTGATGTGGATGGTTCCAACATTCTCATATATTCTTGTTTTTTAACATTTCTCACAGTGCAAATATGTTTTTGGATGAGTTTCTGAAAGTGGTGTTTTAAGATTGGACACATGTAATTATAATTTGTACGCCCATGTTGCAAATATAACAACAAAAAAACACATTTAAAATGTTAATGCATGATTGTGGACCATATGGAAATAATACAATTCCAGGGCTTCTGGAAATGTTTTTGGTCGCTGTGTCATAATTCAGCTTAAGATTTAATATGTTGTTGCTTAAGGCACACTCATTAACGAGAAAAATGTCAAACTGGCACTGCATGTTGAAAAGGTTGCTGACCACTGGTCTGTAACAAGCATGCCCAGTGAGATCCACAATGGGCTCATGTTGAGGATTACACATCTAGACTTATGAGGGACCCGAGTAGAGGAACAGACGTGGGTCCATCTCTTTTTCTTATGTTTCTTTCGATTTCATGAACTCCTATTGAAATGGATGATTGTGTGGTATATGGCCTTGCCTCTCGTGTAACGAAGCTAAGGTAACAAAGCTCATTCTCGGTATTGTAGGTAAAAGCAGCTTGTTTTATTTTGGCCTGCATTATTCCATCACCAACGAGTGATGGAGTGGCTACGTCGAACAATGCACGAGCAAATGGTTTTCATGAACAATTAACCACTGACTGTATACCAAGTGGGCGTGTCCACCTAGATGTGTGACGGACAGATGAGCAACGTTTGCTACAGTCCACCGGGTAGGCTGGTAGACTGATCTATCCAGCACAGATCTAGGTGGACACGCCCACTTGTGATGTCAGAAGAGGCCCGATTTCAAAACGGGCCTCTTCTGACATCACAGGTGGGCGTGTCCACCTGTGATGTCAGAAGAGGCCCATTTTCAAAACTGCTTGTATCGGCTGATCCCACTCACACCCGGTGGTATGTGTCACCTTTAACCCCGTGTCTCCCCCCCCCCCCCCCCCAGGAGTTCGCCGACTCCCTGGCCATCCCCTTCCTGGAGACCAGCGCCAAGAACGCCACCAACGTGGAGCAGGCCTTCATGACCATGGCGGCGGAGATCAAGAAGCGCATGGGCCCCGGGGCTACGGCGGGCGGGGACAAGCCCAACCTGAAGATCGACAGCACCCCCGTGCGGCAGTCCGGCGGCGGCTGCTGCTAAGTGGGACCCCCCCCCCCCCTGCCCGGCCACGACTTGAAACATCACCCCCCCCCCCCCCCCTACCCACACGCCCATCGAATAACCCCACCTCAACACCGTTCAAACACGCCCACTTCTTTTACAATTCCCCCCCACCACCACACCACACCACACCCCCCTATCCCCACCCGCACTCAGTCCCCCCGTCCCCTGTCCCACCACACACTGCCACCGCTGTGGCTTTCGGTTTCGCCTCATGGCTCCTCACCTTCTGTCATCCTCATCCCCCCCCCCCCTTAGAACGGGGGTCTCCCGGGACCGCCGATGACACGGGCAGACTTTTGGACGAGGACTGGATGCGGGTGGGGGGGGGCAGCATGGCGACAGATGCAACCGGACCTTCAGAAGGTTGGACTCTGGTCACCCAAGGGTGAAGGGGGGGGGGGGGGGGGGGGTGGTGTGACTGGAGTTCAACTTAGTTTTTTCACCATTAGATATGTGGAGGGCGGAAAATGTTTCTGATGTAGTGAGCGACACACAGAAGGTTAGTACACGCCCCCACGGAAACCTACACAGTACGGGGTGGGTGGGTGGGTGGGGGGGGTTGGGATTGGTGGGTGGGGGTGGTATGTATGGAACAACTGGATCAAGTGACCCAATTTGTTCAAATCGGTAGTCCTTACGGCTTGATCCTCTGGAGAACACACACACACAGACACACAGACACACAGACACACAGACACACAGACACACAGACACACACACACACACACACACACACACACACACACACACACACACACACACACACACACACACGCGCGCGAATCTTGAGTCACCGACCATGGACGTTGAAAATGCAAAACAGTGATCTAAAACTCTGGGGTTTGCGTGGTGAAATGGCTACCCGACCGTCACATGGATATTCAGGGCTATTCGCCTAACAGTCCACCACTCCACCGTTCACCATTCATCCCCCCCCCCCCCCCCCCTCCTTATCAACCTTCGCCCACTGCCTTACTCTCATAGCCTGAAGTATTGAGTGGACCTACACGCAGTGACCTAGATGCTAGTTTGTGTAAATGAGCCTTTCTCGGTGGTTATCGCCATTCACCAACACTTGCCCATTTTATGTCCAGCTCCACACTTGAACGCGTCCACGTCCGCCGTGGGCCCCATCCGGACACCCGTAACCCCTGACTACTCTCCCTTTTAATTCTAAAGCGAAAAGGTCGACGTGATATCAAAAGCGTTGCGTTTGTGTGCGAGCAAAGGGAAGGGGTCACATATCTTGCCTGTGCCTAGGAGTTAGGGGGAGGTCAACCCTAATGCCTTTCTTGGCTCATTCGTGGATAACACTATATTGCAAACATGAACCGTCAACACAGGCATACCATCACTGATTACGAGGTTTTAAAGGGTTAACGGGCTGGGGGGAGGAATGAGAACATGACATTTAACTTATCCTGACAAAACAAATTGGGCAATGTTCTGTGATTTGTCTTAGTAGGCTATTAAATAACTGTTTTTTTAATTACTGTTATGTTTTTATATTTCATTTAATCTTTATTTTGAAGGGGGGAAAGGCGTTTAATGGAGGAAAAAGAAGCTTGTACAAAATTGCTTTATACTGTAATCATGAGGCTTTTTAGGACAAAGTTTCACTTTTGTTTTTTGTTGATTTTTCTCCAATGAAGTTAGGTAGTGGAATGGCGTGTGTGTGTGTGTGTGTGTGAGGGGTTGGCGTGGGTTACAGTGTGTCCAAGGGTATAGCGTTTCTAGGCGAGGTGCCCATTGCATGCCTCCGTGTTTTTGGAATCATTCTCCATCATCCAGTCAGCCACCTTTTTCTCAGATTCTGTTCTACCACCCGTTCTGGTATACCCTGTTTTGTATGTGTTGCGTTGAGGCTCTTAAAATCCCCCTCAAGTATAAAAGGGTCGTGATGTGGCCCCGGGGTCAACCAAGACTTTTGATTGGCTGCAGCTCAGGCGGTCTTAGCCTATGCTTTCAACCCCCACCCATATTTTTTTGAAGGAATGTGGTGTTAAGGTGTATGCTTCTTCACCCCATGTACTGCACCCCCCCCCCCCCCTTCTTTATTTTAAGAACTGGAAAAGATTGAAGTGTTGCTATAGCAACGCGTATGGTTAACAACAACACTATTTCACAAGTAGCATTCGGGGGGGGGGGGGGGGCCTCCAGACTGGGATTGTTATTTATTTGTTTCGGGCGCTTTTGTATCCTCCTTCAGAGGCGGGCTGCTGCTCGCCGGCTCCTCCTGGTGGACGGGGCAGTGGCAGGCCAGAAGGCAGGGCGCATTCACCCGAGCAGCAGTGTAACGGGAGCCGTCGGCCGCTCTGTGAATGTCCCCCTGGCTCAGGTTAGCCGGGCGCGTGTGTGCGTGTGTCGGGATCGACTCGATTCGCGGCAAAGTGGTTCCGGGGACTGACTGGTCTGGGCTTTTGAAGACCGGATATGATTTCCCCCCCCCCCCCTAGGGACGCCTCCGGCCCACCTCCCTCGATGGCACCTTATGTGACATTCATCGACCTGTCCTCCCCTCCCCTCCCTCCCTCCTTCCTCCCTAGAATAACCTGGAGAAGGTCTTGGGGAAGGATTGGAGAGTCCACCGTGCTGCGTGCTGTGCCACTGCGGCAAATTGCAACTTCAGCTTCTAGGAGACTGAGGTGTCAAGTGAGGGCAAACGTGTTGAGTGTCTCTCTCTTTAGTTTTTTTTCGCTCAAACTAGCTTCCACCCCTCTTTATTTAAAGTTAAGTGTATGTCCGGATAGAAGCCTTGGCACCTAGACTTAAAAAAAAAATAAAAAAAAGAGAGGCTGTACATTTTGGTCTATTTTATGCGAGTAAGGCTAACCTTGCTAAGCGTTCCACCTATGGCACTCCTTTGCTGTACATAATGAGCAAACGGGGGGAGATGGGACTCAAAATACATCCTTTTGTTTGTAAACCTCCGACAGCCCCCCCGGGACCGCTTGAGCTGACGTTGTGTTTCCGAGTGTGTGTGGAGGAAAAGGCCTTCAGTAGTTCGGGTTCAGGCGGGAGCGATCGGGAGGCTTCGTTTGTTTAACATTCCTGTGCTTATCGCAACAGTTTCTCCGGTATTCCTCCAAGTCACTCGGGTACAGGTTAAATACTACACACAGACGCCTTGAGGCCCACGATCAAAGCATAGACATGTACACCTTAGTGAGTGTACGTCCCCCTTTCTGATTTTTGAATGTTTTCTTTAAAAAAAAATAAGTATTCGCTATTCTTGCGGTTTTAATATATTCATTAATAACTAATACGAGGGAAATTTGTGTCGGCTCCATCAAAGCATACATGGGGAGACTGGGGAGGAACTGGAATGAATGGGGCCTTTTGAAGGGGCTGTGAACGCCCCGGCTTTTCCGAAGGAGTGCGCTTCAGTGGGGGGGGGTATTGGATTTACTTATGAATGTGATTAATGATGGATATTCACTAAGGCTTTCTTAAAAAAATTTGTCTTACCTTTTTTTTTTATTTATCGAGTCGTTTGCGTCGATGACAAGTTTGTTGTTGTCGTCCGATGATTTAATACAAAGGAACATGTTGGTGTTTGTTATCATACCACGCACTAGACCGGACGACAGCCGTCCTGTCACCTCTCTCTCTCTCTCTCTCTCTCTCTCTCTCTCTCTTCTTGCTCTGTAGCTCGCTCTCTTTTCAGTTTGGCTTTTTCACTTTCCTTTGGTGCACTGTCTCACTGCTGAGTTTGATCATACTGTTTTGTTTTTCTGTACATATTATAAATATATATATAATAAAATGATGGAAAAATATCGATGTACACCCTCGTGCTGTTTTTTTTACTGGTTTGGTTTCGATGCCATTGAAAACACAACACACGCCGACGTGCACAAACCTCATCATCAATTAAGGAAAATGTCTGACTAATTTGTGCAAGAAAACGCACCATAAATGATGCTATTATGTATATGTAATCAGACTAATCGTTTATGTTATTTATTATTTGTCTTAACCACATCCCCAGTCCCTCTGACTTTTGAAACCCATGCTCGAGACCATGAGTAAAACGGTGAACCAATGGACTGTATCAATCTGTAACAAACATGTTCAAAACATGTTCAATTGATTCTTCTGAACCTCCGACCTCTTGTCAGCATCTATGTGAAGTGGAATGAGCTCGTGGTGATCCGTTTGGAGGTCCTGGATTCAAGTCCCATCAAGTCCGATCGTTCGACTGTCTTGGTGGAGCAACAGACGGAGCTGTTCAAGGTCCACTCAGGTTGGTAAGTATGGAAATGTTAAGAATTTTGTAGGCCTATTTGTCCTATTAATGTCATATTATATAACTGCAGACCCAATTGTAGCTGTGTGCATTGGTGATGCAACGGAAAGAGCCCTTGACTCTCAGCCTTGGAGCCTCGGGTTCCAGTCCTGCCTAACCGAATTCTGAAAAAGAATGGAGGCAATAAAAAATCGCGGAAAAGGAATTAAAGTAAATGGGGGGGAAATTGAGAAAAAAATGTATAGAGAAAAATATTTCATAAAATGATGGGGAGAATAAAAAAATCGAGAAAGAGGAGGCATAGAAAAATTTAGAGAATATCAAATAAAAAGGAATAGAAAAGTGATAATATATCTTTTTAGAAAAAGGAGGTATGGTATTTCTCCGTTCGATTCTCCATCCCTACCCACACATCTCCATCTCTCTCTCCACCCCCTTTCTCTCTCTTCACGGCCTCTCCCCCATATATCTCCCTCTTCCCCCATTGCTCCCCCCCCCCCCCCCCTCCCACTGAGGGGGTAGGGTGGTTGATGACCTTGAGTTATTTATAGCGCGGCGGTGGCGGCGCTGCAGACTGCTGCACAGACACTCCTCAGGGGCTACAGTGAGCCGTGTGCTGGCCACGCCCCCCTGGAGTGTATGTGGGTGGAGCCTATTTATACTGTAATGTGTGTATAAATAAATATATATATATATATATATTTTTATATATTTTTTTCTTTTAAGATGCCTGCCAACACTACAGCTGGAATGCAGAAAGCCTGTCTTTGTTCGGGCATCGCCTCGACAACAACAACAAAAACGACAACAAAAGACGTCAGGCAGACAACGGTTCTTTTTCATTTAGCCACAGTTTATTTACATATTTCTCCAGTACAACCAACATCTCCGTCATGAATTCCCTTTTTATTGTAACCTTGGCGTCGTTTTGCTATGCTTGTTTCGTCTTCTTTTCAGGGGGGCCGATTACTACAGCAGTCCTTCTCACAACAGTCCCTTTGTCCCGGTATTTATATCTGCTCCTCCAGAGCCCTCCAGCCAGTATAATCCCTCCTGGCGGTCCTTCTCTCCTCCACCACCTCCGCCGTCGCCGTCTTCTTTGTCTCTGTGCCGTTCCTCCCCGCCCTGCTCCCTCTCTTTATGAACCGGGGCCCGGGGGGGGGTGGGGGGGGTCGGGTGGGGTTTGGTGGGGATGGGGGGGTCGGTGGTGGGATTCAGTCGACGGGGCCCTGGAAGATGAGTTTGATGTGGCCCTGCTCCCCGGTCAGCCAGGTGCCGCAGAAGGGGCACGCGGCGTGGAAGGCGTGCGTGCCGTGCGGCAGCGGGATCTGGCTCCAGCCCGACGCCGTCCGCTCCGAGCACACGTGGCCGCACGGGCAGAAGGCGTGCGTGGGGGGGCCCGCGTCCAGGTACAGCCCCCCCTCGCAGCCCAGCCACAGGGGCACGTAGGGGCCCACGCGCCGGCACATGGGGCACTCCCGGTCGCCCCCGGAGCCCCCGGGGCCCCCGAGGCTGGCCGGCGCCGTGCCCCCGAGCCCGGGGACCCCGCCGGCCGCCGGGGTCTTATCCTTGCGGTAGCCCCAGTTGTGGTAGCCGTGCACGTGGCCGCAGTTGACGTACACCCAGGGCTGCTTCTTGTCCACGATCTCGCGCTGGGCCAGGCTGGGGAAGGCCAGCGTGTTGAAGCCCACGGGGCACTGGGGCCGCGCGGCGTTCAGCTCCTGCCGCAGCGACTCCAGCTGCTTCAGGGTGGGCGTGCGCCGCAGCCCCGCCGACGTCCGCCACAGCAGGGTGGCGCCGCACAGGTCGATCAGGGAGCCGTCCTGGAGGGTGTTGGACTCGTTCTCCACCTGGGGACGACGGGAGAGCGTGGGCGGTCGAGGAAAGGGAGGGATGGAAAAATGACGAAGGGAATATAAGAAAAATCGGGAAATCGGTGGCATAGGAAAATGATGGGAGACGACCTCGCACTCATTATTGTTATTCCGACTTTTACTCTAGGCGGGGGGAGAGAGGGGGAGAGAGGCGTAAGAGGAGATCCCGACGATAACTAGTCCCGCGTCCAGACGTTAGATTTGTATCTTTGGTTCGCGGTGTGTTTGTTTTGATCGATCATGCGACTGCAGGCTTGGTTCTGTCAGCGCGGAGTTGGCAAACACAGACTCGGCCAGCGGTGGTAAACTGTGGAAAAGTGTCTGTAAAAGGTTTCAAATCAACCCTCTGTAGACCGGCCACTGAATAAATACACTTATTCTAATCCACGTCTGAAGGCCCTGTCCCATACAGAGGCAGGCCCAGAATGCTCAAAAGTTGTAACTACCACAAGCTAACAAATGACAAACCATCAAATAATAGAGGTTAAATCCTGCCTACCGAACCTTTCAGCCTGATGACATTTCACTCATGCATGGTGACTGGTTCCGAAGCTTGGGGTCGTGACCCCTATTGGTTTCCCTGATTTGCATGTGGAGTCGCAGGAGATTGCCAAAATTGATTTTTCTAATATCTATAGCTTATGAGCTATAGCTCAAAACTTATAGATATAGCTCATGAGCTACAGATATTTGATGATCCATTTTAGAAAACAAAGGTCTCATAGGCCTTTGGTTTATACAAAATAGCAAACAGCCACTAATCACTCAGTGTGCAGCAGAGCGATGATGTGCTTATTGGGACGTTGACATCACTGCCAGGAGTTGATTGGGTCCAATCTATTTAGTCTGGAAGCAGACACACTAAAATAAGCTAAATTTGGGGTTGGAAATAATAATAATAATAATAATATATTTAATTTGTAGAGCACTGTATGTATGTATATGTAAATGTAACCCAGTAGAAAATTTGGTCCCGTTATATTATTCAATTTCCCATATTATTTCCTAATTTCTCATAAAGTTTCCCATTTCTGTACTTCGTCTGTAATATTCCCTTAATTCTCATATTGTTGACTTGTTTATGTCCCAACAGGTAAAAGAAATGGGAAACTTTATGAGAAATAGGGAAATAATATGGGAAACAAAATAATATAACAGGACCCAATGTTCACAAACATTTCCACAGATATGAACGAGGTCGACGGGGTCAACCAGTGAAACCATCGGCGGCGTGTTCTTTACCAGTTTCCCCCGCTGCTGGGCCGAGCGCGTCTCCCGCAGGGCGAAGACGTTCCCGCACACGGAGATCTCCCGCCACACGCCCGGCGCCGGCTCGGACACGAAGTCTCCCGCCGGGTGCATGACCAGCACCCCGTTGGTGGTGAGGCCGTCCATCAGACCGTCAGAGGTCCTCCACTTAGCGGCTCGCTCCTGAGGGGGGGACCGCACACACACACACACACGCAGGAACACACACAGATACACACACACACACACACACACACACGTCGAACCTCAAGGTCAGCCCAGTGATTGATGGAGAGGCAGCACGGAAATAGAAAGCTGTGAGCAAAACGCAGCGCTAACGTCGATGCTAGCGGTGGCGATGCTAGCAGAAAACAGCTGAATGAGGTGGATTTCTATGTGTGCGTCGCTATTTTTAGCACTGCACAAATTGACCACAATGCTGACCGCAGCAGCGAGGTAGAGGTACATCCACCCCGACGAACAAAAAGAGCACATGAAAGTCGTTTGTTTTTGCTTTCGGGGAGTGGCACAGCCATGTTGACACAGAGCACAATAAGCACCAACGGGGGATTGTGCGAATCGTTCTTTTTGTCCTCCTTTGTCATTCATTGGCCGTCACTCTCTGTCTCTCTCACACGCTCCACTGGTTTCAATATCATCTGCACCCCCTTCCCCCCCTCCCTCCTCGCTCTATACCTTACCCAGACCCAGTCGGCTTGACTGCCAACCTATGCGGGGGGAAGGTGTGTGTGTGTATGTGTGTGTGTGAGTGCCCATGTGTGTTGGGGGGGGGGGGGGGGGGGGCTGATACATCTAGGCTCCTTCTTAAGGGGGGGGAGCTCCAATCATTTATCATTTATACGCTCCGCCGGCCTGTACTGCGTGAGCTGCTGTTCCCCTCCTGCCCTAGTTGTACGGCCCATGCATGTTGCATGAGATGGCGTCACCGCCAAGGCTCTGACATCAGCCTAACCTGTAGACATCACACTTAAGTGCCCCCCCCCCCCTCCCCCCTTCTACCTTACCCCGAGGGGACACACACACACACACAAGTAGAACAGGGGATGATGTAAGCCTCATATCTGTGGTGCGGTGATGTCATCCCGTTACCAGACGAACCGTTTTGTTCGTGTTTTCCGGAGGATAAAAAAAGAAGAAGAGATTCCTGCTGACTATTTGCACCTATTCTGATAGTGCTTATTGTGGAGTTTGGCACTGGTTGCCATCCCCTGAATGACAATGCTCTGTTTCAGCCGTTAAAGGGAGTGTGTGTGTGTGTGTGTCGGTGTGTCTGTGTGTTGGTGTATGTGTGTGTGATGACGTGTGTGTCTGTGACGGTGTGTGTGTTTGTCTGTGACGGTGTGTGTGTGTGTCTGTGACGGTGTGTGTGTGTGTGTGTGTGTGTGTGCTTGTGTGCGTGTGTTTTCCTGGCTTCCTCGCTTACACAGGAGCCAGCAAAGTGGCTATTAAGCTACATTCCTGTCAAATGCTGGTTTCTGTTGGCCTGCTTGGTTTTTAGCTGGAATACCTTTCTGCATCGGTATATACATAGTTTCCTTGTGTACAGTATACACCCAGTATAGCGGCCGGCCCTGTTTGCCAGCAGGGACGTATACATGCATTCGTGTTGGTCAACACTATTGCACGCATCATTGAAAGACGGCACCAGAGCTGGACTTGTTGTTGATGCATCATGGTAGATAACCATTTCTTGACCGTTTTTTTTTCATCCCCAGTAAGTTGTGTGACTCATTTTGTTGACTCCGTTTCTGTACTTATGTCATCCTCGATCGTGTTTCCCCCGACATCTTGGCCCCGTAAGCATACCCCACCACTCATCAGACCGAGAAGAAACGCCTCCTCAAAATACAAATGCATAAAAATGTCGTGCAGTTTTTAACGCCAAGGTCACCTGGCAATCACACATGAACCTCCTTATACAAAGGTCTCCTTTTCTGATGAGTACCGTTGTACCGTTCCTCGTCCGCATCCTCATCCCACTCTTGACACTGTGTACCAGGAAGCACCAGAGACACTACGGTACAGCTCCCCTTTCCTCCCCTTTCAAATGTTCCCGGAGAGTGTTTGAGTTGACACAGCGATCTACGCAGGGAAAGATGAAACTAGAAATACCTGCTGCAACGCTGGCTGTGCCACCGCGGATCCGACTCCCCATCAGAGGCGACGCAACATCGACACACAAGTCTGATCAAGTTGTGGTTCCTAACGACGCATATAACAACATTTATGCGTCGTTAGGCCGTGTCTAACGTTTAGATCCAATATCGATACCGTAGAGACTTGCCTTATGTGCTGCTTCCCCCCCCCCCCCCCCCCCCCCGGCTGAATGGCGTTGGCCAAATTACCTTTGACAGGATATTTGCAGACCAGGGTAGGGCGTGCTTTGTTTAGCGAGGTGCATGTCTCGCACGGTTTGCCTTGCCGTTGACTTGACGTCGAAACCTCTGCTGTCGTTTTTTTTCGTTTTAAAGAATGGGGATTTTCGTTTGGGAAAACTGAGGAAATGCCAACTGTCACTTAGATATTTTTGGGTTCAGCAGAAATTTGGCACCGGTTATTTATGGTAAGAATGTTTTTGTCATATTGCTTTTTTAATATTTCATAGTTTCAGATTGTGAAACATAAATTTACGATAACAGGAGGTTCATTTTCAAAGTGGAACCACTAGACTTGAAACATAGACGACTCATAGTTGAATCAAATATCAAGCTATCTATCTATCTATCGATCTATCTATAAAGCTTGTTTTTTGTAAACTACTTTATAATCCACGGTAGCATTGTGCACATTCAACATGAACATCATACTCATGACATCATACTTATGACATCATGCGCCACATCACACTCATGACATCATATGAACAACATCACACATGTGACATCATACGCGATACCCCCCCCCACTCACCCCCAGGAAGATGTTCTTGGAGGAGTCGAAGCCCGCGGCGTAGATGCGGGCGGTGTATGGCGCGCTCCGCTCGCACATGATGCGGCAGGCGTAGCGCGAGATGGTGCTCTGGGCCGACTGCCCACCTCCTCCTCCTCCCACCCCTTCCCCGGCCGCGCCCTGGCCCCCCCCTCCGCTGCCCCCGCCGCCGCCGCCGCCGCCGCTGCCGCCAGCCGTGTCTGTCACCACAAAGTCGATCATGTTCTCGGTGGACCGGCCAATCTGCCGGAGAGGAGGACAAAACCAGGTCAGTTGGGGCTTCAGTTGACCCGTAGCACTCCCTTCCACGTGTCGGGGTGAGGGAGGTGGGCTGGGGGGAGGTGGGGGGGTAAGAACACTGAACCAGTGAGGCCGAGCCCACTGAACCAGTGGGTCCTAATCAGTGTGATGAGCCACACCTGTGTCGGGTCCACGATGAAGGCCTCTGGGAAAAGGGGGGGCTTTATTAATGCCAGGTTTGACATGGGGCTGGCACCGCGGAAAGTACCAGAGTGTTGGGGATATTTTATAAAAATAATAATAATAAGACTAAAAAAGTAAATGCAAAGATAGAGAAATACATCTATACCCACAATGAGGAGTGGCATTGTTAATGTTAATGGGTGAAACCCATGAAAACATTACAGAGTGTTGAGTACATTATTTAAAATAACCATTGTGGGCCCTTATAAATAGCATTGCATAGTAACATAGTAACACATGATACAGTATAATGAAGTCAGTGTGATATGTAGGTAACCTACCTGGAAGAACCGCCATGGGTTCACCCATGGCCTTTCTGCGTGTGTGAGTGTGAGTGTTAATTTGTGTGTGTGTGTGTGTGTGTGTGTGTGTGTGAGATGCTCACCTGAAACATGTCTGTGTTGGTGTCATGGGTGTACTCCACAATGACCGAGTGGCTCCGCGACAGTGTGTACGAGATGCTGTGCTGGCTTTTGTTGCTGAGGGCCTGTTGATGTGGCCACACACACACACACACACACACACACACACACACACACACACACACACACACACACACACACACACACACACACACACACACACACACACACGTTATCCTCGGTCTTCATGGGCAGCTGTGTTGTTTTCATTATCGTCATAATAATCATAATCATCATTACATGAACTTCAACAGAGAAAAAAATATTTGATCATAATTACTAAATCGTTTCGCCCAATATAAAACTCCCCTCTGCCCAATCGTCACAGCTAGCACTTCCCTTAATCGGTAATCGCAGGTTCGGGTTTCAATCAGAACCGACAGCGGCTTAAAAGACCACAGCTGGTTCCTTTACCCCAAGCGGCCCACCTTTGCTTCTCATCTCCTCCATTAAAAGCCCCCTTCTCCCCCTTCTCCCCCATCTACCACCTCCGGCTGGGGGCCGGTCTCACCTTGGACACCAGCGGGGTGGAGATGTTGTGGATGACGTCGGGCTTGACGCCGTTGGCCTTCGGCCTCTTGTACAGCGCCAGGCGGCTTCGCCGTCGCCCCTTGTCGCCATTGGACAGCGAGCCGTTGTGCCTGAGGACGCAAACGCAAAGGGGGAGGGGGGGGGGCAGAGTAAAGGAAGACTGTAACGTGAACGCGTTCCTCCACTCTCTGCACCTTAGGGTCAGGCTGAAGGATTGTGTGTCTTGTTTCGGTTCCAGAAAAGGACAGCCTGCTAAAGTGTTTGAAGGCGGAGGATATTTTCTCTTTTGGATTCTTGATTACGGAGCATGAAGCAATGCCTGAGGTCTGTAGCTCATGTAGTTATGACTATACAACGATTTGATTCAAACTGCCCGCATTGAAATGCACAAGCGGTGAAGAAGCAGCAGGCCATCGAGAGGTCGCCCAGACGGAGCCCTACAGCGACATCGAAAAGAACCGAACGGACGTTTTGCCTGCAGCATTACATTTGGTTTGGATATTTTTAAATCACTGAACTGTTGTCTTATTTACTTAGGAGCTCTTTGTGACTTTGTAGTTGTTTATTTTTAACGGCACGCGTTCTTGTGAACAGGAGGATCAATCTGTATTCGTCCCTTGAGTATTGACTACAGTTCTATTTTGGTTTTCTACAAATCGAAACTCCTCCGGGGTGGAATGGGGGTGTCCTCTTCAGGAGCGGGACGGGGGTTTCCTGAACCAGCCCCCCCCCCCCCGCCGGCCTCAGGGTGGGGTGGAACTGCCTCCGACCGGCCCTTTGTAGCCGACGTAGTTATGACTATAGGATGGTGTCATTCAATAGGCCCAGATTGAAGTGCATGAGCGTTATTCATAATCTTTATGAATAGCGTTATTCATGCATCTTGCAACACCTTCTGGATCTGCAGCATAATGCATGAAAGCGTGGAGTTTCCCCTCTTTGAATCGCCCCGTCTCCCCGCCGGAGTGTACCGCGTTGACACATGGCGTGCTTTTAAACGCAACCCTCAGGTCACCACCGGGAGAGGTTTAAATGTCCGCCTCATGCAAATGATAATCCGCCACAATGGACAGGGCGCAAAGGAACCAAATGGCTTTCAGACAACCAAATGTTCTCAGAGGGAGAAACGAAAGCAGAAGTTGTGATGTGTTTCATTGTCCAAGGCATTTGGGATTTTTCACATGAACATGCTTCGAGTACTTTTAAATCGAACGACATTCTGACACTACTTTAAGAAAAGAAACAAGGATAGATGACAGAGTGTTGTTGTAGAAATACTCAAAGCTTGATACAATGCCAAATGAAGCATCAACTCATAATCCTGATCCAGTAATGGCTTAATCCGGGCATACCTTAACATGCCCTCTTCCAAATCTCCCTCACACACATTGCTTTTGTGAGACATCCCTTGGGTTTTCTCCCTGTCTGTGTTTGTTTGTGTCATGGTTTCCGAGCGATGACTCTGAGCTGTTTAAGCTATGTTCTGGCTCATCGACAAACAAAAACGGGCTAGACGGTGACGTTAGCGTGCTTTTTCACCCCAACGCGCCGTGGCTCATCTGCAATGATTAGTCTGATTGTCTGACTGTTCAGAGACTCCAATACCCAGTCGGTCTTATTTATTAAATGAACCTATTTCAGGAGAGGGCTCTCACAAAACAAGATCCTGGTTAATTAAATTAAAGTAATCTGCAGGATTTTTCAGATATAACTGTAGCAATATCATTCGATACGCTATTGTACCTCTGACTGACAAAACAACGTTGGAGTCATACTCAGTACAATGGTTGCGGAACTTTAGAAACATGAAAAAGTGAAAAGTGTTATAGGAACTGCCCTGATATATGATGTGCCCTGTAACGGTTTGTGCTAATCAAATAAATAAACACAATAAAAAAATGACTTGCCTTGCATTTCTTATCTCTGAAGCTACTCTGCATTCTCTAAAGTTATTCTTTTTTTAACACTGCAGCACTTTCGCATTCTGTTTGGGAGCTTCTCCAGTTTAAATGAACGTACGCATGTATGGATTGTTAACTTGTGCCCAAAGCACAATGCCGCGTCGGGACGAATGCCGAATAATGATTTTCAATCGTAACATTCAAAAGAGACTTCAGTCCTTTACGAAGCAATCGGGGAAAAAAAAATGCCACGGCAGTTTCGCTCTGTGAGCTTTGCTCTGTATAAACAATACAATCTTATTAGACTTCGGTGCCGCGATACAAATATGAACCGCAATTTCCCCCCAAAAATAATTTCATCCTCATCGTCATTTCATTAAAATGTCTACGTCATTTCCAATGCAAAACCACCAAGCTGCCTAGCACAAAGGGCCTTATTGACTCTTCCGAACCATGACTGTGCCACTGCTGGCTGGGGGAGTGTGTGTGTGATACGGCGATTTGGGGGGGGGGGGGATGGGGGAGGGGCAGGTACCCACCCTAAGACGATGAGCTCCCCATACTTGACGGGCTCCTTGTCGCTGGGGAAGACGGGGTCGTGCGGCTGCGGGCCGGAGGTTCCGAGGGGCAGCGGGGGCGGCGGCGACGGCTGGCTCTTGGTGTTGTTGCAGGACGGGCGCAGCTCCAGAGACGGGGCGGGACAAAGGGCCTCCGAGCTACCCTCCAAAACCATACCCTCCGGCCGCAACAGGGGCCCACAGCTGTAGGCAGGGGGGGGGGGGGGGAGAGAGGGAGGGAGGAAGAGAGGGAGGGAGGGAGAGAGAGAGATAATCCCCTATTAACGTCAAATACTTCAAAAATATTTTATAGATAACAACAATGTTTTGACTATGCAAATGCAATGTTTTTGGCCATGAAGCGAGTGTGAGAAAGATAGAGTGAGAGAGACACACACACACACAAACCACACAGACGCGGGCACACACACAGTGGAAAAACTATTTGAATAACAAAGTGCTCCCAATGCAAACAAGCAGCATCTGTGGACAACTCTCATTAACGTTTCGTGCCTCACAGTGCAAGGCTCTCTGGGTGAAAACACAAACACAACCGAGGCATCTCTCTGCCGGCCCTACCTGAGGGTGAATCAACCACATTATTCTGCATTGTAAAACCTCACAGAACCCTCTCCCACCATAAAAAGAAAGATAATACAATTCAAAAGACTTTTATAATAACGATCGGAATTATCCTCAGCTCTGACCAGAAACCAACATTGAGGTCTATTTTTTCCTGAATTGCGAAATCCCCAATTTTAACAAAGATGAGTCTCATAAAAGGTATGAGCCAGATTTGAATTAGCATTAATACAAGGACTGCGTAAGCGAGTGGTATTATCATTACATCTAATCATTTCTAAACGTCCAGAACCGAATCCAGCCCATTCGTCCACTAACCCAAAGATCAGCAGAAGACGGTGGTCCTAATGTGTGTCATTACTGTCCCAACACCGCTGGAACAATCCCATTTGCAAAATACCAATCAAGTGCTGTGAGTGCTGTCTACCCAGGGCATTTACAGAGCATCACCTTGCTCCCTATAATGACACCATCACTAATAACGACAACAACAGGACCGACCCATGGCGCTCGGCCTTTTATTTCCCCTCACTGTGTCGCTAAACAAACCCTGTACATCTGCTGCCCACCCCCCCCCCCCCACCCCGCCCCCGGCTCCAGCACCTATCTTAACCTCAGAGGTGATTTCCTCCCTTTGTGTGGAAGTGTTCAAATTGAGCTTCTGGGACCCATTTTGGAAACAGCTGCAAATGGAAAAAAAAGAAAGAAACGAGGTCTTTGACGTGAGGAGGAAGTGGAGTACAACAGGGCACCGGCCGCATCCCCCACCCCTTTCTCGATAAGCGCTGCCATTTGGAAAGCTTTCACAGCTAACCACCGATCGACTAGCTGTCCGTATCTCTGGGAGTCTTAACAACGCCATCGGCGACTTTCCCCCAGAGGGATAGGAAGGGCCCAACAGGAAGGGCGGCGCTGATGCCACGATATTATCGGCTTTCATTTGCCCTGCGTTTCTTTTATTGGCGTGCCACTTCAGAGTGTTCTCAGGTAGCTGCTAATTAAAGCACACAGACACACACACACACACTCGCGCACTCTCACTGAACACACACAGACTTTCTCGCTCCATGTGCACATGCCAACCTCACTATCATAGACACGCATGCACGCGCACACGCACACACACACACACACACACACACACAGTCATTCAATAATTCAGACGTTTCTCTTCCCCGATAGTAGAAGGAAGGCTACAAGAGTTTGAATCCCCTTTCCGACTGGTCGTGTCCTCGCGTGGATCACCATTACGGCTTCAGCCTTGATCTTCGCACGCACGTTAAACAGAAAGGCCCTGGTTTTAACTCAAACGTTTTAAACACCAGCTCCCAGAACCTATTATTAATCAAAAGTGGGCGAGAGAGAGACACCTACACACACACACGTACAAACGCGGGCACACGCCGTGGGAGCTTTGTTCTTCCTCTCTGTTGCAGAGATTAAATAACAGGCCGCAAAGCTTTTACAAGGGCGGGCTCTGCAACACACAGCTCCGCAGTATGGAGCTCCCGCGAAAGTTTTCAGAATGGAGTGACTCGTAAAAAAAATGAATCTTCTTATTCACCTTGACTATTGTTTCACTGTCACAATTGCAGTGTTTAAGGGGCTACACACACACACACACACACACACACACACACACACAACACACACACACACACACACACACACACACACACACACACACACACACACACACACACACACACAGGGATTAAGAGATAATGGTGAGACTCCCATATGGGTACTTTGTATTGTAGGGTTTCCGTCTTCCGGGACTACATTACCCACAAGTCAACTTGGAGATGCCAAACGGCCCCCAACGAACGGAGCACCTCTTCTCATAATCCGATGACGGATGGCAGCGAGCCGGCTGCCATTTCATTAGCTCTATTGCTCTCCATCAGCCCCCCCCCCCCCCCCTCCCCCGGATGTTGGGTTGGCAGATGGGGGGTGGGGAAGGGGGTCTGGGTGTGAGTGGCTCATGAGGATTGAGAACCACGGCGAGGGCATCATGGGAAGGACACCGTGTGCGATGTGTGTGTATAAGAAAAGGCAGGGTTGGAGCTAAAACTGTGTGTGTGTGCGTGTGTGTGCGTGTGTGTGTGTGTGTGGTGTCTCTCTCTCTACACTGTGAGGAGGTTCAGGAAGGAAAGAGGGGTAATAATAGTGGATCATGTGATATTGTACATCACCATCATCATCCTCTCAACAGTGGAAGACTCTGGAGAGCCAGAGGAAGCACAGGGTGGGAGATGACGGACGGAAGGAAGGGAGGGAGGGAGGGAGGGACCGGGATTATGGTGGTGTACAGGTGAATCAAGCCATGTCGAGCCATTCGTTACTGTGAGGCTAGATAGACACCATGGAACACATCGATTATACGAGAATAGGAGAGAGGGGATGAGAGAGAGAGAGAGAGGATTGGAGGGAGAGAGAGAGAGAGAGAGAGAGAGAGAGGAGAGAGATGAGGAGAGAGAGGGAGAGAGAGAGAGAGAGAGAGAGAGAGAGAGCTGAGGAGAGAGAGAGAGAGAGAGGAGAGAGGAGGAGAGAGAGAGAGATGGGAGAGGAGAGAGAGAGGGAGGAGAGAGAGAGAGAGAGAGAGAGAGAGAGAGAGAGAGAGAGAGAGAGAGAGAGAGAGAGGGAGAGAGAGGGAGAGAGAGAGAGAGAGAGAGGAGAGAGAGAGAGAGAGACTGCCCAGAGTGAGTGTGTGTGTGGGGGTCTCTTTGTGTCTGTGCACGTGGCTGAGCTACGAGTGCCGCCAGGCGCGTCCATGCCGGTGCTTTTGGCAGGGTGATGGATGGCCTGCTTCTGTGTGCCACGCATTTTCTAATCAACCCACAGCCACGTCCTAGGGTTAGAGAGAGAGAGAGAGAGAGAGAGAGAGAGAAGGAGAGAGAGGGAGAGAGAGAGGAGAGAGAGAGAGGAGAGGAGAGAGAGAGAGAGAGAGAGAGAGAGAGAGAATATGGTGGTGGGAGGTTTCTTCTTGGAGGAAACCAGGATGGAAGAGAGAGAGACGCAGCTTGAGAAAGACACGATGGAGAGAGAGAGGGGAGAGGGAGAGGAGCGAGAGAGGGAAAAAACAAAGAGCCACCTGACAATGGAAGACAAAGGAGGAGGAGGAGGAGAGGATAATAGATGGAAGCAAGATGAAAGAAAGGAAAATAACACTGGTCCAAAGTGAGAGAAGAGGCTGGGTGAGGAAGACTGCACTGGAATAGGTCTCAGGAAACCCAGTCCACACACATCGTATCCCACCATAACACAGTGAACCACGGCTGTTTTTATTGTGCTAAATCACACTCCATAGTAGTACCATCCCCCCACCTACCCCACACACACACCCCCACCCCCACACAAACCCCAACACACACAAACACACACAGGCCCACACACACACGTTTATGGTTTATTATTGTATTCCTATTTTTGTAGTTTATATCCCATTTTCCCCATGTTATTTTTTGGTTTTAATACGATTCTAATTATGGACGAATGACGGATGATGGCAAGGCATTTGTTACTGTTCTCATATCCAAAATACCCCACAACAAGAGTATTGCATCAAGAATTATGCTGCAATAATGGGAGACCCCCTAAAATACTGGCCCTGGAGCACAATGCACGCTTCAGCACCACAAAGAAGGGCCCGGTGCACCAACACACAACTCTTACCCAGGCCCCTCTGCTTATTTTAACACTATATCTATATAGTAAGCATTAGCTTTAAGCCCTATGGGAATTACTGCAAGAGAACCTCCCTGCGTCTTACGAAATGAAAAAATGTATCCTGAACTCAGTGTAGAATGCCTATAAGTAAGGGCAAGGAGTGTTATTCAGGACTAGAAGTTTGCTAAATTCAGCTTGTATAAGTCGGGTGTAGAAACTCTGCTAGATTCATGTAGTTAAACTGCTGACAAGAAGTGTGCTAAGTTCGGCTACAGTCAGTCAGGACAAGAAGTGTGCTAAGTCCAGCTTGTGAACGGTCAGTCAGGACAAGAAATAGGGTAAATTCAGCTAGTTAGAATAAGTGGGCTTGTATACCATTGAGTGAAAGTCAAGGAATTAACTGATCATTCCATATGTGAGGGGAGCGTATCTTTGCCAAATTGTGAGTGGCAAATTTTGAAACTGTGAGTACTGTACCAGATAAAACCAGAGAGAGACGTAGGGATGAAAGCACCAGTAGTCGCACCCTGGGAAAGGTTTGCATATCAAAGCAGACTGATGTGCGTCACATGGGGAGCGCGTCACACGCCTGTACAGCAGTAGTCCTCACTAAACATATCCAGAATATGACCATGTTTGGTTGGCTGTCGCTATTCATTCAATGCACACAAGGGCAGGATATACACCCTAGTGGTTAAACTGCTGGCCTTGCAGCCGAAGCGTTCTGGGTTTGAATCCCAATGCCTCAAGGCATCCTTGAGTAGAAGGCCTGTCCCATATCATTAATGACGTACCAATTAAAAAAAATCATTCCAGCTCGCTTTGTAAAAGAAAAACATTGACAAAAATAACTCGATAGTAATATAGCTGAATGAGAGAAAGAGCTAAATAAAATAGTAACACATACATGTATATATATATCTCGACAAGCAGGTAGAAACATTGCTTTTTTTCAATTTTCCATTGAGACGATCGAAGATGCAAGCAACTGCCATGCAAGCAAGTCTTTAAGATTACGGGAATGAACGACACATCACAACAATCTGATACATCCCTCAAAATAGGCCAATCCATCGTGGCATCATGATATCGATGATGTGTGTTGACGTTGTTTGACTCCGGATGGTTCCATCGACCCCTCCTCCACCTTATCTCCCCATCATCTCCACCAACAACCCCTGTCCTTTGGAGAAACCAAGCCAAAACCAACAGAAATCAGGGAGATTTGCCTGGGGGGGGGAAGTATGTCACACTGGGATCAGTGGTAGAATTAGTCAGAGGCTAGAGTCATCTGTGAAGAATTGAAATGCCACCCTGAACACATTAAGATACGTCAATGCAAAGGGGCGCGGCCTTATGGTATTCAAGAAATGGCAGCCAATCGGATTAATTAACATCAGTGACAGCTCCTGCCAAATACAGGAGAAAGTACAGCCAAAACGTCCCCTCCTCTGAGAAAAGCCCTCTGTGCAAATTTATAATCATCTTTTAACCTTGTTACTCACTCCATTTCTGATAAATGCTTTTGATTGGTCCAGCGACAGCTACACTTGCCTTTGGCGCCACCCTTGTTTTTTAAATTCTTTGTCTGACACTCCTGGTTTCATGATGAGCTGAAACTCCCGCCCCCTACTGCTGATTGGTCCTGTCGTCTTCTAACCTTTTGGGAGAGGCTCGCAACTCTTGAGCTTGAGACCAGTTTGAGGCAGGGAGAAACTGAATGTGAACTTGCGCGATTTGGTCTAAGGCGGCTACAATATGTTACCACTAATAATTTTAGATATATCCTATTGATATTATATTCATATCGACAACTGTTTATGTTCTTTAGGTTCTTAGCGGTCTCTCTCATCACTGGTAAAGCCCTGGCACAAGTGGGCTGCTATGGTAGACCTACCACAACTGGCAACCCAATTAATACTCCCCTCCTCGCCCAATCAAATGAATCTCCTCCTACACCATTCCCCAACACTGTTTTTCTCTTCTTTTTCTGTTAAATCCCCTAATATTCCTCTTTTCCCATGTGTTCCTCTCGCACTCCCACCTTTAACCCTAGTTATTTGGTCCATCCTTTTGACCATCATTTGTTTTCTCTGTATTTAAAACATAAGGGGTGTGCCAAGGGAAATGTACCTGTACACTAAAGTTCCACCCAGCAAACCAGACACAATAATATGTTTATTCAACGTCCCCCCCCCCCCGGGTTCTGTTATACTACAATATCCTCTCCACGGTTTGTGTGTCACATGTGTGTAATGTTTCATAATAGGTAGGTTATGTTTTTGGTCTCTGTGTTTGTAACCTGACGCTACTAGTGTACATGGAGTTTGGAGGTGGGGTCTGTGTTGACAATAACAAACTAGACAGGGTTCCCACTTGTGGGTGGTGTTACTCAAAGATAGACGCCACCTTGGGAGCACCCTAAGGCCCTAATGAGCGTGACAGTCAGAGCTACATCGGAGAAGCTCCGTCATTCATTTCCCCAGGTGAACGCTTTCCTCATTGATGTCATTCAACGTTCAACACCTCTGTGCGTGCCCCCTCCTCAACTAACAGAGTTGAGCCATCTTGCGCATTACATCTCCGAGTGATTAGGCCTACTCGGTGGCCCCATGAAAAAGACCATCTCTGCTTAACCATAAGCATTCTGGAACAATCGCAGACAACGCGAGACGATTCATAGAGACATACAATTAGAAAACACACACAACAGGTTCCTCCATCACTGTTGAACACAAAGAGATACAATGTGTTGAATGGTAGCCTACGTCTACGCTCTCTCCTCGGCGATGAGCCTATGCCCATTGTTTTGTTTATGTCTGCGACTTCACCCCGCGGATTGCAACTGCTTGCATTATACGGTATTACACAATACTATTTAAGATGCGGTATAAACATGACGACTGTTGTCTAACCAAGACAAAGCCCCTTGTACAGAGAACAGACAACAACATTAATCCGGACAACATCTGTCACTTATCTAGGCCTATGGACATCAAAAGGTGTTTGCCATCGTAGCTTATAGGAAGACTTGTTGTTTTTCCTCTCTAGATTAAGCTCTGAAGGCGGGCACACAAGGGATTCCACGGAGCAGACAAAACAAGAATCACCACATTCATCCTCATCCCCGTCACCATCATCATCCTCCTCCTCCTCCTCCTCCTCACCATCATCACCACCTCATGAAAGCACCACTGACTCCTTATCATACTGGCAACATGGGAACAATAAGGGAGAGAGAAAAGGGGAAACGACCGACCGCCCCTTAAAAGACAACATAGCATTTATTAACACGAATACAAAGGGTAAAAAGGGGGGCAACATTAAAATAAATAGGCTACCCGCTGATGTTTGACGAGTGTGGTCCGGTGGCTGTGCGATTCCCTGGGTCGTCAGTCCCCGTACGGCCTTGAAATCGAGAAGCGTTGCGTTAAAATAACACTGGCGATGAGGACTCGTCTAGAACAACCGTAGGAGCGCACGGTCTGCATTGCCTCTTCTCCGCTGTCATCGAATACGCTGGGCCACACACTACACGATATGCGTACTCCTCTCTCCGGTAGACCAGTCACGAACCAGACGTCCCCCGTCCGTTGTCACGCCTATCTCCCTAGCGCTCTGAACAACATAGAGAATAGAGAGAAAACGCGGAGTCACACACACACACACACGCACACGCGCGCATACACACTCTAGAGCTCGCACCGACCGCGTCCCTGCCGTTGGTCGGAAGGGTCACGTGCTCCTTGCGTAACTCCGCCTCCGGATTTTCACAACATTCTAGCCCCGCCCACAGAGCCCTCCCACGCGCAGCTGTAGAGCGCACGGTCTGCTCAGGGGCCGGGGGCCAACATGCGCTTTTCACACGGGGAACTCTAGGGGCTTTCGTTGTGCCCACGGACGGCGTTGTCATTGTCTGTCCTAAGCGAGGGGGAAAACGGTGTAACCTTTTGAGGTGATTTAATCGACGATGTTTATTTAAAAGGCTATCCTAAAAAAAAACATGTGGTCCAGATGGGCAGCTTCGTGAGTGAGTTAAAACACAAGACAATAAATTAGCTTTTTTGTCTTTCCATAAACGAAATTACGGTCTGAATATGAGGATTTGATCAACTTTCTGTCATCTATTAGAAACGAATGATGATGATATCACATAACACCACATTTGGCGTGTCAAGTTGTACCGTTTCCCCCCTGTTTCTATTGTTTATTAAGACGCAGATTTATGGAAGAGTTAATATGTTGCACCAATAAAATAGTGGGCCACAACAATTTTTTCATGTTGCAGTTTGCAGTTGCTGACATCTACAGGTACCCCCTGGATGAAGCAGGTGTATGCGGCAGTGCGTGATGACGTAGAAATGCAGCGCCGCCCGGAGACCAAAAAAAGAACTCACTAGCACGCCAGGCTTATCTTGTTTTGAAAAGGCTTAAACAGGCAATTACGGAGCTATATCGTGTCCAATGCTTTCCGCGTTGGATGGTGAAGAAACAAACTTATTGCCAAATCATCACTCCTTTTTTACACGAGCCACGGATCCGTTTCCCTCGCCATGGTAGATGATGACGAGTTATTCTCCTCACATCGGACCAAAGAGGACATGGATATCAATGGCGAGCTCGTACCCCCTGACGGGCTGTGCTGGATATCAGTGTTTTCCTGCTTACTACTCGCATGTTCCTACGTTGGGAGTTTATATGTATGGAGAAGTGACCTACCAAGGTAAGGTTTTAGTTTTTTCTTTTTTTAGCACTTAAGACTGCAACTACTTAGCCTGGATTATAGCCTGTGTTTTGTGTTAGCTATTGACCTGCTAACCTAACTTCCTGCTGCATAAGGAAACGGGTGATTTATACCGAAAGTCTTCAAGTCCCTGCAGCTCGGCTGGCGGTGACAGCTTGACATGTTAAATGTTGTTGATTATAACGGGTGTTTAAACGTTACTCGATCCTACACCCCTTTCCCTTCCTGTACCGGCTCCTTCTGACAGGGATCACCCAACGGTGATCAAGAGGCGCTTCACAAGTGTGCTGATAGTGTCTGCGCTGTCACCTGCTTTTGTGTGGACATGGAAGGAATTCACAGGTGTAAGGGTGAGTCACTTTCTCAGATGATGGGGAAATGGCAATGGCAAATGATTTGGGCTTCGAAGCGAAATTATGTGATGGATACAAGGCCATTAACTGTGTGTGTGTGTGTGTGTGTGTGTGTGTGTGTGTGTGTGTGTGTGTGTGTGTGTGTGTGTGTGTGTGTGTGTGTGTGTGTGTGTGTGTGTTATGTCTATTCATCAGCCAACTCCCTCCTTGCTGGCTCTGATGGGGATCCGCTTTGAGGGGCTCATTCCGGCCGTCATACTTCCCCTGCTGCTCACCATGGTAACAGACACACACACACACACACACACACACACACACACACACACACACACACACACACACACACACACACACACACACACACACACACACACACACACACACACGCTGAGATGTGGCCAGGGGCTGTAAGTAGGCTGTATGGGTGTCATGTGGGAATCATGTGGGAGTATATTCAGGTCAGCCTTTTGCAAAGCAAGTGATGGCCACTCTTTGGTTATGTTTTATGATAACTGGAACATGTTATTTGTCAATAATCTGTAATCATAGTGTGGATTTGAATGAGAGGTGTCCCTATTTGCAATGCAGCACAGCTACTATGAGTAATGTATCAATGTTCAAGTTAATTGACTGGCCAGTAATGTGTAGTTGCCAGTAGTTACTTTCAAAATGATGTCATGTCATCGAGTGGCCAAGTGTTGAGTAATGAGGTTCCTTGATAATTGTATGAATTGTTTGGGTGCATAACTGTTGAATGTAAGGTTTGGGAAGCTATCAACCTAGGGCAGGTACTAAAACCATGCAACTCTGCACACAAAGTTAAGGTGACTTTTGCATTATCCTATCAAAACAAGGATAATCCTCCTTCTGTTTGTTCCATGCCAATACATCCTACATGTATTTGTCCCATTATGGGACTAAGGTGTGTCAAGCAATGCTTGGTCCTACTGACCATGTCTCTGTGTACCAGGTCCTCTTCCTAGGCCCTCTCACCCAGCTGGCCATGGACTGTCCCTGGGGCTTCTTGGATGGCTTACGGGTAGCTCTTGGTGAGAAAAAGTCTAATTTTCTTTTACTAACGATGTAGTGAAGAGCATTTGCAGGGTGGCATCACAGAGTTAACAAATTAATGGGGGTAGCAAATTGAATTGACTTGGAGTCGAGTCGTGCAAAGAATTTAAAATCTGGGTGATCTTCACCCTTTCTCCTCCTAAAGCTTACACACCTATTGTATGTTGTACTGTACCTCCTGGCACTTAATGTACGCGCTTATTGTATGTTGTACATCCTAGCACTTAATGTACGCACCTATTCTATGTTGTAGGTCCTTGCGCTTAAAAAATAGCGGCTAGAATTGTGTAGCGTCTTATCCTAGCTATCTTCGTTGTGTACAGGGAAAGGGTTAACCTAACAATTGTTCATGCTTGTCACTTCATTCTATGAGCATCCTTACCGTACCAACAGCGGTGTATTGTTTCTCTTCTTCTGACCAATGTACTTGTGTGTACTGTAATTGTAAGTCGCTTTGGATAAAAGCGTCTGCTAAATGCCCTAAAAGTAAAAATGTCTCAATATAACGCGCCTTCCCTCCCTGGCCCCCCCTCTCCCCCCCCCCCCCCGCAGACCCGTGGTTCTGGAGCCTGTGTGCCAGCGACATGCGCTGGCTGAGGAACCAGGTGGTGGCCCCCCTCACGGAGGAGCTGGTGTTCAGGGCCTGCATGCTGCCCATGCTGGTGCCGTGCGCCGGCCCCGCTCTCGCCGTCATCACCTGCCCCCTCTTCTTTGGCGTGGGTGAGTAGGCTGCCGCTCGGGCGCTCTCCAGACACTGTGCTCCCAGGCCTTATATCCGTAGTGCGTACTTAATGACTGAAACTTGTGTTACTTGGTGCGGCAGAAGCTCAGGAGGTGGAGCTGGTTGGCTGGTAACCGCAAGGTTGCTAGTTCGATCCCCGGCTCCTCCTAGCTGAGGGTCGAGGTGTCCCTGAGCAAGGCAGCCCACCCTACCTGCTCCCGACGAGCTGGCTGTTGCCTTGCGTGGCTGCCTCCGCCGTCGGTGTGTGAATGTGTGCAAGAATGGGTGAATGTCAGGCAATATTGCAAAGCGCTTTGGGTAAAAGCGCTTTGGATTAAAGCGCTATATAAATGCAGTCCATTTACTTCCATTAATGTAAACGTGTGGCAATACCCCAAAAAATTATATGAAGGTAAAAAGATATTCTCCCTATGCAGCAGTGATTTTCGCTTATGATACTTGGCTGACATTGAATGGAGCGAAAACAATCGATATATCGATTCCCAGATTCATATTCAGTCACCCTGTCGCTTTCCAGTAATTTATCTGTTTTCAATAGTCTGTGCTGTAATCTCAAATGGCAGCCAGACATATCTCCTGCCATGGGGTTGACGCCAAAAGACCTTGCATTGTCAACTGCTGGGAAAGCAGCATTTGAAATGCGCCCAAATATTGTTTTCGGAGAGTCGACTAAGATGGACCATGCGGACCATATTGTTTAAACTCCAGCCAAATCCTGATTTGTGTAACTGCTCAACAATCAGTGTAGAGTTAATTCCATCATCTTCATTACCGAGTCACATTATTATTCGTCTGTTCCTTTTCACAGGCCGTCAATCGGCTATCCCCTCCCTGCATGCCAAATCCTTTTGCGATCATTACCACTGCGCATCATCCTGTATGTGTGATTTTTTTAATCAAGCGATACACTTCTCTTTACCAGCCCACTTTCACCACGTCATCGAGCTGCTGCGCTTCAGACAAGGGACTATCTCTGGGATCTTCCTCTCTGCAGGTGAGCACAAACATCATCGTCATCGTCATCATCATCATCATCCTCATCATCATCTGTGGCCCCCTAGTGGCCACAATGCGTTCTGTCTGGGACGGGTTGGCCATGAGTCAATGATCTTTCTCTATCTTTCTCTCATTCTCCTTCTCATCTTTCCTTTCTTACTTATTTTTTCTCTTCCTCCCCCTCCTTCCCTGTGGTACGCTGCAGTGTTCCAGTTTTCCTACACAGCGGTGTTTGGGGCCTACACCGCCTTCATCTTCATCCGAACCGGTAAGGACCCTCGCCTCGGGGCAGCTCCCACCTTAAATATGCACGTTGAATACTTTTATTGGACTGGAAATTGTTCCTCAATTGTTGGTAAATGGCCTTCAAATCAAGTGGTCTGGAGCCGATTATCTTCCTTGGCCGATCATACACTTTTGGTTACTGTGGCAACCCCGGTCGTCGGCGGCTGCGATTCCCGAAAAAAAAAGCTTGAGCACGGTTGCGGTGCAACGGTTTTATTACTGCAGCTCACAAAAGAAAGGGGAAATCGTACAGTAACTCAAGTGTCTTCCCCACTGGGGCAAAACGGGTGAGGGGTCTCCGGGTCTGGTCCGTCGGTGAGGTCGGCGTGGCTACCGCTCCCGGCTTCTCCCGCGACCGTCTCTCACTCGGCTCCCTCCCGGCACGAGCCACATGGCTGAGGGAGCCCCGAATGAGTGGAGAAGCAGGCTATTTAAGGCTATTTAAGCTGCTTCTCCACCGGTTCCTCAGGTGCTCTTCATCTCCTTAATTGGCAACGGCCGGGTTGCCACAATACTTAAGGATGTATCAAACTATACTCCTCCACCCTTTGCTGAAGCCTTTGCCCTTCGGAGCAGCGGTGGTCCGGCGCGTAGCATGGCTGCTTCTGCTACCGGCGTGGCTAGTTTTCGCGGCGTTGTCTGGCGCGGCCTCGTCCCCAGCGGCCTCGTCTTAATTGGCAACTCCTTAATTGGCAACGGCCGGGTTGCCACAATACTCAAAAAAAAATCAAACAATTGTATCTGTAGGACGAGAGGGCGCAATCCCCATGTTATTGATTTTATCGACTAATTTGTTTGCGTCGAGCTCCACAACAAACGGTCCCCCCCCCCCCCCCCCTCTTCTCCTCGGCGTTCCCCAGGGCACCTGATCGGGCCCGTGATGTGCCACTCCTTCTGCAACTACATGGGCTTCCCGGCCGTCAGCGCGGCCCTGGACCACCCCCACCGCACCACCGTGCTGGCCTGTTACCTGCTGGGCGTGGGCCTGTTCTTCCTCCTCCTCTTCCCCATGACGGAGCCCGCCTACTACAGCCCGCCCACCCCCGTCTGCACCCTGGCCCCCCGCCTCACCTCGCTGTGTTCGTCTTGAGCCCCGCCTCCCGGCCCTGCCCCCTCCCCCGGCTGTCTAGGCTGGGTCTTGGGTCTTGGATCCGGCCTGGTGGGGACGGCTTAGCCCTGGAGCCCTCCTCCGTTGCCGGCCTATCCACCAAGGGGGGCAGGGGTGTGAGACGGACATGCTACGTGCTACGGGCTACCGACCAGGGAAGCCTAGCAGAGCGGTGTTGGTAGCATCACCGTCGTGGGGGCGTGGTGGATCACTCTGGGGTGGAAGCCCAGGCCCGTCGGTTGGTAACATTGACCGGTGCTACTGACGAGCTGCAGCCTTCTGGACACATGACGGTTGGCTAGGGGGACATGGTGGGTTGGGAGTGTTACCGTGCAAATACTGCAACTGTTATTGCGGTTGGTATTTCCGATAAAAGAGTGCAGGGTTCGTATGGCCGGTCGCATCACCAGGCATTCGTTTTGTGATGGAATGGAAGTGTTTGTTGTCTAGAGTAACCCCCCACTATTTGTTTGAGTTGAACCACACCTATGTTTGCTGCTCTCTAATGGGGACCAATTTTAAAGCTACATTATACATCCATTTGATTCCAATAAACAGTCATCCAAAGGGTTAAGTTCGAAATTTAAGAAGCAGGCCATTGTATTTTTACACTTTTTTTTGCTGCGAGTTCAGAACACAGGTGATGGATTCTGGCCCCAGATGGCAGCAAACTCACAGGCAAAGCAACCACCACGACTAGTTGCAGCTGAAGTCCCGTTTGCCAATTTATTCACCCCTTGCTGTTCTCCACATTTCTTTTCGAGGTACTTCTGTAGTCGGCCAACAACACAACAACAATACACCCAGCCCCCCCAAAGCTTTCGATTTGCCAAATTGGCAGTGAGTGTGTGTGCGCGCTTGTGTGCGTGCGTGTGTGCGTGCGCGCCTGGGGGTCTGAGGGTCTTTTAGTTCATTTGTTTTACGGTGGTTTCATAAAATAACTAGTTGTGTGGGTGGAATTGTTCCTTCAAAAAAATAAAGTGTTCAAATGTGTACTAGAATGGGGAAGCTCAGATGTAGGTCACTGGCGACATGGACACTCTAAACCACTTGGTTCGCATGCTGCTACAGACCATAATTGCAATACAGATTAGGGGGAAATCCCCAAGTGCTTGTACTGATGACATTAACATTTTTAAAGAACGAAGTTTGAATCGCCAACATTTCCTTGTGTAGAATTGAAATATGTCTGATCGGGTATTTCCACAATATCCCCCGTTACATTCGGTTTCTTAAAAGTAAATGTTGGGATTGTTGAATTCATCCATCTTTTTGCTTTTGGTTGTGGATGCTCTCAACTAGAACGCATAACACGATCATATTATTTACCCATGGTGTACAAGTCTCGACGATATGTAAATGTAGGCTTCTCTGAGCGGGTGTTTCGCTGACCACTGTGCAATGTAAACGCTCTGAGCTTGAAATCGGAGTATTTTTTTATTGTTATTTTGTTTATAGCAATAAATGATAGCGTGTTCTAGGCTAGTGGGATAGAACTACAAGTGAGAAGTAGAAATGGTAGCAACAATGCTGTGTATGGTGCTTTTGGTGTTGGGCTGCACTTGCTTTGTCTCTCCACCAGAGGGCAACATAGTTACGTGTCTTTGGTAGAGGCCCTCTTGTGTGAAGGGCCCCTGCAATTTGACTTGGGCTCAGTCAACCATCGCTGCAACAAAATACACTTGACTCCCCATGTGCTTTTATATTTGTAGATAATTGTTTCTGGATTTCCTCTGGCTAGATCCCAATAGAGTAGATTGACGCATAGATGAGTGAATGCATCAATCTACGAGCTCGCCTCGAACTCTGACATCACTCTTCTCGCTGCTCTCCGTGATCACATGATCAGGGTGCTACAGTAGGACACCAAATGGACTCGGTCTCCCTTTCTACATTTCTCTTCCCCAACATTCACAGATCCCAAATTTGGTGGTTGACGTATGAATTCACGTAGCGACAAAGTAGGCAATGCTTGCATCCGACTGTATTTTTATCATCCTCGGTCCTCACCTCGTTTCAGGGAGAGCGGATGCTTTCTGGGCAGCTACTTGATGAATTGCATATTACAGAATCCTGTTCTGTGCCTGCGACAAAGTATGAATCTTAACGTGGACTAGATTAACATTACAATGCAGGCGAGGTCGTCAGAACTCTCCACTGGTCTGTGACTGTGCTCAACAGCTGTTGGACGTCACATTTATCACCCGTCAAAATGTGCTTTTAATTCTGTGATATTTAGCTGCTTTTGAATTTAATTTTATATTTGAAAAAAAAAAATAGCTTCTGTTCCTAATTTGAGTTTGACGTGAAATGTATGGCACTGGGTGTGTGGCGGCATCACTCCCCCTTGTACTGAACAAAGACACCGGCATATTTATTTTCTGCAGAACAGTCTTAATTTTAATAACCATGCATCATCTGCATATACGCTGAACGGACACAAGAATCTATTTTTGCTAAGTTATATTCAGCGCTGCAGTTTTTGTTTCCAACTACCAGAATACGAATGGCTAAACATGCATTTTGACCACGACAGAGATTTATAATTGGCCATAATTATAAATAGCGAACCTCACAGATATTTGTACCGAACGCTATATTTTGTAGTCAAATCTATTTTGGAGAATGTGAACAGATTGTACAGACATCTCTGCGTGTGTTTTACGTTCACGTGCCACAGTTGCACAATGCAATCATCCCGTTGGTCAGAAAGCCTGTTTTAATATGCCACTCTTTTACATTCTTGGACATCTCATACTGTAACAAGGTGAAACATTTGTAAATAAAAACAAAACGTTTCAGAGAAATTTGCTTTGTTACTTTCACCGCAGAGACTACACTAATAAGTCTGACATTAATAAACGATGTTTTCACATGGCAGGAGTGCAGCGCTGAGTACAATCAATTTCACATGGTGTTAAATGTCCTCAATGTGGTGGTGTGAATCAATTATGGTCTGGCGGTGTAATGAATGTTTCTAATCAAAGCCTCTAACGCCTGGTGGCTGAGAGCATATGGCTTCTCTGTTGCACAGTTGCCCATTACAATTGTCATTCAATACCTTGCAAGTTGACTTGGATATGATTATCACTTTGATGGATAGAAATGAAATGACAATGTGCGTTTATGTGCACGTAATGTGGCAAGCTAAAGCCACACATTGCCCTACTCAACTCTTCAACTGTGTTATCCTCAATATGAAATGTGCAGAACAACAAATGTATTGGTTCACATGCGCAGCATAAATACTCATTGTATGCTTTAGACCTGTAGTTAATTGTTCGTAGTTATATACTCAAATATTTGTTATTCTTATTAAAGTTGCGGTAGGTTCGTTTTGAGGGATGTAAATAAATCCCTGTCTACATCCCTCCGCCGTTGAGAAGCAAGGTATCCAAGCACCTGTGGTTGAGCTGTGATAAGGACATGTGCAAATGTGATCGAAAGGCAAGACGGATTCCTCGAGGCGTCAGGGAAGAGATGCCCTAATTGGTCAGCAAATCAACTGAATTGTCTGATTGAGTGGCAGGCGCATAGTCAACCAGAACAGACATTCTCAGAAAACTTCCCTTCAACATCCCCTTTTAAAAATGTCTCCGGGCTAATTTGCAGAGACAGATTTAATTTGAGTGCATTAATTTAACCGACCCCTTCACCCAAGCGATGCTGAAGCTTTCAAAATGCCCTCAGCAAAAATCAATCGACCAGATTGAGTTCGGTACCATTTTATGCACTCATGTAAAATAGAGAAAAGTATCAAGATAATCAATTTTTGGAATCACTTCACAGGAAAAATGAACCCCTAAACAACATAGTCAAACACCATGGGGGCCTGTTCTACTTTGAACGGTAACAGTAGGTAGTCCCACTCTGTCTGTGCGTTTACATGCACAACGGTGTGGTGATGAGGTACAGAACAACAACAAACATTTCTAACTAGCAGCTGTCGTTCTCAAACGGACATCTTACTTCCAATCCCTGATGTGAAGGAAAAACGGGCGTACAACCAGGAGAACACTTCTATGTATGGACAGGATACAGACACCTTACTAGTTCTTTACATTGTGTTGTCTATGTAAACTATCTTCTTCAAGGACAGTCGGCTCCCTACCCATTATAGACCTTTAGAAATAGGAATGATCCGCGCAGCCCCTGACCCCCCCCCCCCACCACCCTCTTCATCACTTCATCCATCCCTCTCCTCGCTTTCCACTTCGTCCTTCATTCGCTCCGTGTCCTTCATTCGCTCAGTGTCCTTCATTCGCTTGCTCTCTCTCTCGCTCTCCCTCTCTCAAGGTTGGCGCTCCAGCCTCACTGGCGTCACCCTCACCTCACAACATCCACCAGGGTGGGGGGTCAGGGAGCTGGAGGCGGGGGTAGATTGGTGAATCAAAGCGGCGGTAAAACTCATTTCGAGAGCACCTGACTTAAAAGATTGACGGACAGAATCCGTATGAGGAGGAGGAGGAGGAGGAGGAGGAAGGTGGAAACGTGGATTGAGGTTTATTTTTTACTTCTCCCAACAACCAGCAGCTGACAAAGAATCCTCTGCAACCTCTCGTCCACTCTGAGGGCCCGCGTCCTGGACATAAGGAGAATGAAGACCCCTACCGCGTGCTACTTTGCATTTCAGACGGGTGAGGGCTAGATCCCATTAAAAAGCATTCTCTTCCTCCCCCTTAGCCTTAAGGACTTGGTTCTCTGCCTCTCCTAGAGAAGGAGCACGGTCATCTGGATCCCAGCGTACGTGCCTGTGTCCCTCGACACTAATGGTCCGACACTAATTGAAGTAATCTCGATCCAATTCGACGGGCGCATCGAGTGGCGCTCATCGCTTCAAATCTCAGGTGTTCTTCGGTCAATATTGGCTTGTGTGTGTGTCTGTGTGTGTGTGTGCGTCATGTCTGCTACTTGGCCATTCGAAAACGTTGGAAGGGAAAAAAAATCTAATAATATTACTGTTTGTATACTTAGTTTAAAGGGTAAGTAAGAACTTCCGCCCAGAAGAAGACAATAGAATAAATCCTCCTTTGGTTTTCATAGTAGGTGCTGCTTTGTCAAACGTTGTCAGAATGTGCGTCACTCTTGCTCGAACAAAGGGTGTGCTTTGCAACCAAAAGAAAATTACCACCTTTGGAAAGGGTTGTCGCTTGTGGCTGAACTAAAGTGGTTCGGACAAATTAGAGGCCTATGAGGAACTACGTAATAGGTGATGGACGGTGACAGACAGATGGTTCATCCAGTCACCTGCCAAGTCGTTCCCAGATGGCTCTGCGTCACACGTGTTCAACCAGCGTAGGGTTCAAGCACGTTTGAAGGATCGACTGGAAAAATGCTAATTTATAGCTAGACATGTGTGTCTCTTAAAAGCTGTGGTTTGCTGAATGTTCTTCAATGAGCTTTTGTCGAGTTTTGCTGATCCATATTTGCGTACGTCTCCTCCTGTGGTTATGTCTGAGGCAACCCAACACTCCCACGTTTCTGTCGGAGCTTCGCCATAGGTCAAAACAAATCATTGATTAAGAGAACACCGTGCACAGGGAGTTCATCCATTGAATGTCGTAAGTATTGACGTTATCGATAACACGCCTGGAAACGAAGGATGCCTTACAAGCACAGACGTGAAAGGTCTTACTTTAATACATTTTGTTTTCTTTCTTTATTTTATCCCTTCTTTATCTAACCAGGTTAAGTCCCATTGAGATATTGAAGTCTCCTTTACAAGGGAGCCCTGGATACAGCAGGAGCTTGGGAAGGAATTCCCTTTTGTGTGTTCAGGAATGAAAACAGTGGACGCTTTTCTAATTGAAAGAACATGGGCCTTGTTTGATGTACCTTGTTCCCCGCCGGTCGACACGCACAGCCACTGGTGGAGGGACAGAGGTGGGGCCATAACCACATGAGCAGGTCAAGTGTCCATCAAAGCCATATGTCAATTCTTTAAGATGGAGACAAGGTCGAGGGGGGGGGGGGGGGGGGGGGGGGGGTGGGGGGGGGGGGGCAGGATCACGTTTGTCACCGTTCAATAACATCACGTTGCCATAGTCTCATCACCATGACAACACCATGACAATCTAACAGTAATCAGAACAGATGTGCGTTCCATCTGCCAAGCAATCGCAACCAACCATAAAGCTACAAATGGGGCTTTTGTGTGCTGTGTGGTGTTGGCTGGTTCAACTGTGCACGTTGATTGCTCGATGCAGCGTGTAATCCGTCTGACTCTGCTAAGGTGAGGCTGTTTATACCAGCCATCCTCCACACACACTCCACAACTGTATATTAACATTACATATTATGAGTATTATACAAATTTGATGTTGCACTAGTTTGTCAGTGTCTATACAGACCATCCAATTTTAAACTGAGCTGCAGGCTATAATGTCACTAGCCATGTTCATTAGTAATAATTTAGACCCTATTCATTCGGATGAATGAATGAGACAATTTGGTGTATGAACTTCATTACATTTGATCTAACCAATTATGGCATGAACAATTTGTTGATGGCATGAACAAGAAATGTTTTGGTTTAACCGGTTACACTGAAGCAACGCTTGTTCCATGTGTTCATCAGACAGCCCTGCGCATGAAAAGAGTTTAACAGGAGACCCACTCAACATTTGATCTCTTGATCTGAATTCTGCCTAAAGCGTTTTGTGCTGCAGTTTTGCACGAAAAGCTTTGATTGGGGGATCGAGCCAATGTCCACGGACATCGGGCATTTCGATGTGGGGTCATGGCTTCTTAAAATTGTATTAGCTAATGCATAAAAAAAGACGAAAACCTAAAAAAAAAATCTAAAATCTAATGGTAACATCTCAATGTTCTGCAGTACAACAGGCTAAATCGCGGTAGGCCTGCACACAAACCTGAATATGTCTGTGTCGAACACTGTGAAGCCGGTGTATAGTACTCACAAATATTACAAAGCAGTCCCATAATTACATCTAATCATCTTGTGCAAAATGAGCAATCTGCTTGTCATGGCCCAAGCATTCACAGCCTAAACCCCATTTTGTCAAAGGCTGTAGCGACAAAAGTTCTCAAATGAACCGTGTGATACTAAAGCAATGGAAGTACATTAAAGGCTCCAAGTGAACAGCAGTAGTCTGCTGTGGAACGTGTGCAGAGATCCAGTACCAGTGGACTCTGCCCTGCTGTGGGAGAAATGGCCTGGGTCACTGGCTTTGGAATGCTTTCATCTTGTCGAGACCATAACCCATAACAAATTGAGGGTATGGTGATGGCGAAAGGGGGTGCCAGGCTTTGTGCATTAAGACACTTAGAACGTGTCTCAACTAAAACCCCTTTTTCATTATCATTCCATGCATAGGTTTGACTACTCTTTCCTTTGGAGTGCTTTTTGGGCCTTAAAAGAGAAGCATGATTTAATCTACAACCGTCACTGGGATATTGATTATAAGTTATGCGATGTGTAATATTGGTACGAAGAAAATTACGAAGGAGTCTGTTTTATTAAAACTTTATCAGGAAGCTCAATCTTGTGCAAAATAGAAAATGCTGAGATTGTGGATGTGCGGTGTCTCTAATTTCCCCTGATTAAACATCCAGTTGCAGGCTTCTGAATGAAATAGCTTATAATAACCCTGATGATAATGACTTTATTATACCTTGTTTCATTTGCATATAATTTGGGCTGCTTGTCAGGCAAATACTGGAAGTATATTGTGTCAGAAAATAGACAGCCAATAACATATGAATTTGAGTCGGAAAGACCGAAATAACTGAGATTTCCGAGAGGAAATGGAATATAAAAATGCTTTATGATTCAGGATCCCGGGTAAACATTGAATGATCGTGGTGTTCAGTTGAAAAACCTAACTGACGGCCTTCTTGCATTGCAAACATAATTGGCTAATGTAAACCAGTAGAAGGTTGTGGAATGGAATGGAACCTTGGTATGGAATTCAACGAGGTTTGATCCTACAATGTTTATCTTTGTGTTCATTCATAAGCTTGGGCCCTGTTCACATGAATGTGAATGAAAAATATTTAATGGAGAATAAATGAATAGGACGAAATAGCTTTAGAAATTTCCTTTCTGACCTAGAAAATAAATAATATATGATGCCTATTTATGGGGCTTTTATCTCAAGAAAAGTACATTTGGATGTTTGTATTGGGGTTTTAATATATATACAATCTCTAAATACAATCCTGTCTGGTGGCTGGGCTCCTTCCTAATGAAACACCCAGTGTGTGTGTGATCCCTCCAGGCCTTATTATCTTTTCCCACACCATACGGTGGTGTTGGGGGCTCACATGGCGCTCCAGGTTGAGCAAATAACCCCCCCCCCCCCCGCCGAGCGGAACGACGACAGCCGGGTCCGGAAAACTTCTGCGTGAACCCGTGCCCCTTCATGTCTCTCTACGTCTCCTCGCCGAGTACAGGCGTTTGGATCCACGTTGACACAACGCAATGACCACGCAGACGCTTCGACGCAGTCGTGAACCTGTTTTCGTTCTGCGTCGAGTTTCAGTGAGCGGACCAATCACAGCCCTCGCTGCCGCGTTGCCTCGACGCAAGGTTAACACTTTTGGGGGGCGCACATCCGGTCCTTGCGGTGGGCACAAGGAGGGTCGCAAGGACGTCATTGGTCCGTAGACCCCCTTGCGTTGTGTCGACATAGAACCATGACTAAGCCTTAGATGCATCAATCGCAGCTACTCTCTCTCTCTCTGGAGACACCTTTTTGCAAGGAGGCGTCGTCGCAGCATCAACACAGCTGTCGCTCATAACACTAATTACGGCTGTGCTCCTTTTTTTTACGTGTCTGCGTGCTACCCAGCCGACCCCTCCTAACACCCAGTGAGGAGTGAATCTACGGCTCGCGCCCGGAACATAAACGGAGCAGGTCCCTGATCCTATTGGTGAACAACACCTGTGTCGGCCCCACGACCACGTCTCTGTATAGCGTGAGTCACAGTGTGTCCCACGGCGCCACCGCTTGTGTGCGAGAGAGATGCGTGAAGGAGCCCACACACTGCCCAGACTCAAACCAACGGCCAACTGCCTTTATCCGACCACTCGTCTCACCCGTTCGGTCGAAAAGTTGCATTGAAACACACCGCGAAGACAACTGCCAACTACACAGTAGCGTGTATGTTCTGAGGTTGTGCGAGATGCAATAAGTCTCCTTAACATCAGGTGGCGCTAGTCTTGTCCAGCCCTACACACCGCACTGATTAGCTGGTTGTGTGCTGATTGTGTGCTAGCAGAACGTAACCAGTCAGAGGCTCAGATCCTCAGACGCCAACGCCCTCAGACTTTGCATGTTGAATCGGACCAGGCAGCGTCCGAGCAGTTCCAAAAGCTTCCAACAGAGCTGACCACACGGAACAGGTCTGATCCTGAACCCGTCGGAGTCTCCCCACACGTTTCAACGTTTTGGCCGGTGTGTAGCGGCCTTGAGAGTCACGGTCGGGCCACGTGGCCGCGGCGGCTCTGAGGGCAAGGTGGCATCGCCTACCCTGAGAGTGATACCACCACAGGGGGCGCCACTCCACGCCCAGACGGGTTGCAAACCAGACGACGGCCGGCCCGACAGGAAGCCTGTGTTCCTGTCGCCGGGCTGGCCTTTCAGTGTGTGTGTGTGTGTGTGTGTGTGTGTGTGTGTGTGTGTGTGTGTGTGTGTGTGTGTGTGTGTTGTGTGTGTGGTTGTATGATGTGTGTCAGTTTGTGGTGTGTGTGTGTGTGTGTGTGTGTGTGTGTGTGTGTGTGTGTGTGAATGTATGTCTGTATACGAGCGAACAGTACCAAGCCTTGCATCTTTTCGATTCGGTCATCGCTCTGAGCTGGGAGCAAAAGGTGCAGCGCATTCACATGACCCTCTGCGTGTGTGTGTGTAGCCCCCCCCCCCCCACCCCCCCCCCACCCCCCCCCCCCCCCCCCCCCCCCTCCCCCGGTGAACGATATGCTGAAGGAATGCGCCGCCTGCCTGGATAAACCCCTCCAATCCATCACGCCGATCCCCCATTCCCCCAACACACACACATGCACCCACAGACACACACATTTGCACACACAGACACAAATACACACTATGCATAAGCATGTCTGCGTTTCTCTCTGGCCTGATTTTAATTGCCTCTTTTCAACATGAAATACCTTCGCTTACATCATAGAACAACGTTTGTGTTTGGAGATATGCTTGTGTAAAATTAGCATTTTGAGGCGATTGCTGTAGAGCCTGCAGCATTCTGCAGTGTGCATTTCTTTATATGGCCCTCTCTAGCCACTATCTACCATTGTGGGAAGTTTCAGTAACAGAGAGTGGGCAGTAATAGCTCGGCAGGTGTTTTTGCCAGAATAATAACACCTACAATTACAATAGGGGCTTGCACTCCAGTCTTGGTTGCTTAATATAAATAGAGTAGACTGAAAAGACTCTCCTGAAGGGAATGGCTGTAGATGCTTCGCACAGTCATCCACGTGGAAACTTCACACAGTCGTTAATATTACTAGCAGATGGTGATAGGTGTGCTTTAAGTCGGAGTCTGGTCACTGGGATTGAAGTCTTATCTGGAGGGTCTGGAAGGGCCAAGGCAGGGGTGTATGAGGTCGGAGGTCAGAAGTGCTCCGTGCTGTTGGTTTACCTCTTTATGAGCGAGGATCATTGAAATGGCAAATGAGGAGATAAGGAACAGTCTTTACCATCCATTGCAACAGAAATCACCTGATAGCAAATTTGAGATATTAATTATAAAATAAACATAAGGAAAGAGGATTCCAATATATTCAAAATATGAGCAGGCAGTCCATTTGTTTGTGAGAAAGATTAGCCACAACAAAAAAATCGAACAGTTATTTACAGTGAGCAACTGTGTTAACTACACACGATAAACACAGATTTCCCTGTGATCCTCATAGCTACATACACATCCACACATGATTTTGACATCAACATGACTTCCACCACACATTGCACATAAAAAAATCACAACCTTGTAAAAGTCCATTCACCTACACATGAAACACAGTTCCACAGCTGTGTGTGTGTGTGTGTGTGTGTGTGTGTGTGTGTGTGTGTGTGTGTGTGTGTGTGTGTGTGTGTGTGTGTGTGTGTGTGTGTGTGTGTGTGTGTGTGTGTGTGTGTGCAGCTTTATACGAGTACAGCTGTCGGGCATATGTGACAGCAGTGTTTCCGTCTTTTGAACCATTTAAATCCAGTTAGAAGGGTTTTCACCTTCAGCCACGAGGTGTCACACCTAGAATGTACGATCGGTCGTCAACCAAGATCGAAGCTCAGACTTGTCATCAAAAATCACCAAATCATCGTCATCCATTCCAGGCCACAAACGTGCACCTTTGCATTGTTTATGAGCCATTTTCAAATAAAAATACATGAAAAAATTAAAGGTTTGAGCTGGTAAGAGCAACATAGGGGAAAGTGGATCATCACCTGACCATGGCGATATCTCTAATGTTAAACTGATTATAACTTTATTCTCAAGAAATTTTAATGTTGGAAATCCGTAAAAAAAAAAGAGGCAGTTCAGTTGCAGTGCATCTGGCCTTCCAAGCTGCTCTGCATCATGGGATTGCTACGCTTTTGACACAGAACGATGAGTAACAGCTTCCAAACATAAATCAGGGTACTCCTTAGCGGTCCAAGCAGTCCAGCGCACTCAGAAGAAATGAAAAGTATGGAAGCTGTTCCCCTTGTGACTTCTCTACAAGGCAAAGGAGAACCACTCTCACATCAATGTCTGGTTGTCTTGATGAATGGGAGGAAGAGTGGATCTGCCCACTGAGGTCTGGGCCTGGCCGACTGGCAGAGACACCATGGCAGAAGTGCATGATGATCTCCTCTCTCTTCTAGCCTAACAAAGGCCACGGTCTTTGCAGACAGGCCAGAAGGGAGTTCCCCATAGTCTAGCTCAGGGGTCGAAAATAAATAAATATTATTACAAAAATTCACAGCACAATGCGGCAGCATAATCTACTTACCGATTACTTCATGGTAAGTAGATTATTTACTAATTACTACCGATTTTTCTTTGCACTTTATTCTGTTTTGGGCATTTCCTCCCAGTGCAAATATGTTAAAATTAGTTACAGAAAGCAGTGTTCTGAAATGGGATCAATTAATAGTTTTTAAACCTATGTCGTGAGTAATAGAAAAGAAAAGTGGTGTTGTTGCTGTATGCTTTGCCTTCATATGGTTTTGAATAGCTGTACATGTCTTAAAGATATTGATGTGGATGGTTTCAACATTCTCATAGTGTAAATATGTTTTGAATGAGTTTCTGAAAATGTTGTTTTAAGATGGGACATATATAAGTATAATTTGTAAGCCCATGTTGCAAATATAACAACCAAAAAAACGATTCCAGGTCTTCTGGAAATATAATTCAACTTAATACTTAATATATTGTTGCTTAAGGCGCACTCATTGACGAAAACTGTCGAACTGGCACTGCATGTTGAAAAGGTTGCTGAAACCCTGGTCTAGCTCATCCTCTGTTTCCTTGGACAGGTCGTCGTGGTGACGAGTCTTAAATTCTTTGTGACAGGAAGATGAACGATGGCAGGAGGGGAAAAGATTTGCAGATTTATCTAAAGGTTAACAAAAAGGGTAAACGAGAAGTAAGACACTGCCTACTCTTACTCGACACGTACAGAATGGTCAGAAAACTAAACAATCAAAACTGATGAGTTGAAAGACACACGAGGAAACAATTAACAGTCGACATGGGTGGAACCCAATTAGGGAGGATGAGGTTGAAGCAGCCAAATAAATAATGACAACTAGGGGGAAGAACCAACCACTACACAGCGAGTAGACAGACAAACGGAACAATTCGAAGCATGAGAGATATGGTTTTGGTTTCCTTAAAGTTGAATCAATTGACGTTGAACAACCTTTCATTCCGTCCAAGTATACTGAGTTTAATAATGTAATGTTTCCCCCCCCACACACACACACACACACACACACACACACACACACACACACACACACACACACACACACACACACACACACACACACACACACACACACACACACACACACACACACACACACACACACACACACACATTCACTGATACAAACACACACACCACATTGTTCTTCTTCCAATTATTTCGTTTCACAATCCCTTTTCTCGACGTTCTTATCTTCAGAACGATATTTCTCCCCGTTGCGCGGTCGTTTGACAGGAAGTGAGGGCCTTGGCAGTAACAAGTGAAATCCTACAACTTGTTCATACGTGGGCGTCCTGTCAGACGGAAACAGGCCGATGTATTGACGGCCTGTCAGCCTCCCGCGCAGAGTTAAGGAATCACCCGTTTGCCAGAGCTTTATGTATCGTGTCTTTTGAAGTGTGTTTATGTCCCACTTATCGGAGCGCATGGAAGCCCTTTAAAAACACATTAAATTTGGGGAATGTTTGTGATGTGTATTGGTGTGTGTGTGTGTGTGTGCGTTTGTGTGTCAGTGAATGGCTGTGTGTTTGTGTGTCAGCGAATGTGTGTATGTCTGACTGTGTGTCAGTGAATGTGGGTGTGTCAGTGAATGTGTGTGTGCGTGTGCGTGTGCGTATGTATGTATGAGTGAATCCGTGTGTGTCAAGAAGTGGGAATTGCTATTGGTCATCTGTTTACTGTGTGACAGTGCCTGCTTTGGAGACACCCCTGGGACTTCCATATTCGATTTTCTGACCACACCCTCTATACCACACAGCCAGCGCTGAATAACCCCCTCCACACGAAGTGTGAGATTAGTGGAGAAAGGCCTGGAAAGGTGAGATTTCGCCCTTGCTTGTAGTTGCTCGCTTGTGCCAGTCTGACACGGAATCCAACAGCCTGAGAGGAGAGCACGTGACTCCTGCCTTTATGAAACACCACCGTGACAACGTGTCATCACTGAGGACTGTGTTTGTGTGTTTTGTGGGTCAGCTAACGCATGCGCCACAAGCACACTGCTTTGTCTTATTATTTGTATGCGTACCTATCACGGTGGGGTTGATAACCTGGTGGTCATTGACCTTCACCTTATGCCCACAGCCCATTCAGCGGCCCCACCTGACAGCGGGCCACAGTCAGCGAGCTCTGCGCCCTGGGTTAGCTCCGCCCCCTGGGGAGAGCTACACACCTGAGAGCCATGGCGCTAATCAGAAGCTCTGCCCCCTGAGGAGAGCTACACACCTGAGAGCCATGGCGCTATTTAGAAGCTCCGCCCCCTGAGGAGAGCTACACACCTGAGAGCCATGGCGCTAATCAGAAGCTCCGCCCCCTGAGGAGAGCTTCACACCTGAGAGCCATGGCGCTAATCAGAAGCTCCGCCCCCTGAGGGGAGCTACACACCTGAGAGCCATGGCGCTAATCAGAAGCTCCGCCCCCTGAGGGGAGCTACACACCTGAGAGCCATGGCGCTAATCAGAAGCCCCGCCCAGCTGTGGACGCTTGGCTTGAATACAATCAGAAAGCCATGAAGGAAGACCAATGGAGGGAGGGTACAGGAGGAAGGAGGAACGTTTTCTGTGGTCTCTCCCTCAGCTGGCCCACATATTTTGCCTATTTTGTTTTAAGTATCCTTGGATATTAAGTATCCTTAATACCCAAGTATCTGAGCCTCCCAGGTTTTTAGTTTCCGTTTTTTCTTTTTCGTTCTTGCCTTCTCTCTCGCCTTTCTATTTCTCAGAAGGGCCCACGATTGGTCACTTTCAATATATTTAATAATTTTGACGATGTTTTGCTTGCACTGACTATCATTCACTCTTTTAAATGGAAAAGGAATTGTATGGATGCAATGGACCGTTGACGGTGAGATGTAATTGACACGCGTCGTCTCCCTTGTGTGGGATTATGAGACGGCAGAGTTAATGCGGGATGCCGTACCTCTCGTTCGTCATAGATAGATGTGTGCTTTCTCCCCCCCTCCCCCCCCCCCCCGGGGAATTGAGCTGTAACCTCAGCACAAAGAAAAAAACAGAGATTGACATTGGAATCAAATAATCAAAAGGGGGGGGGGGAAAGAAAATACTAGTATCAAATACTAGACCCATCTGTATGGATGACGAGCATCTGTGTGAGCAGGTAATAATGCAGAACCTACGCAATAAAAAGAAAAAGAAAATAGCGTGTGTTTGTCACCCACCTCGTGCAGCTCAGCGACCTGTTTGGAGCCACTCATGCTGGTCTTTAGCGTTTGTATGAATCAGTTAAAGGCTGCCACGACAGTGCCCCCGTCATCGCCAGTCCCACTAATTGCCCTCACCTGTCCCTCATTAGCACGTGTCCCCCAGCATCATTATGGCTCCCTGTACAACCCCCCCCCCCCCCCCCCCCCTTTTTCAGGTTACTTCTGTCAATGTTCACTTTTGTTCGACTGCCAATCACGGGCCTGTCTCTCTCTCGGCGCCGTTGTAGTCTTCTGAACTTCACGTTTCTGTTATTGAAGAATAACTGCTTGTTTGCTCAAGGAGCATGCTGGCGGATAATTAAAAGTAAAACGTTTTATTTAAGCCGTGTGTGTGTGTGTGTGGTGTGTGGTGTGTTTGTGTGTGGTGTATGTGTACGTGTGCTTGTGTGTGTGTGTGTGTCGCCCACGTTTGAACAAGTTGTAGGATTTCACTTGTTACTGTGAAATCCTATTCACTTCCTGTCAAGTGACCGAGAAACAGGGAGAAATATCGTTTGGGAGATAGGAACGCAAGAGAAAACGAACAGTGACACAGAATAATTGGAAGAAGAACAATGTGTTAGTGTGTGTGTGTGTGTGTGTGTGTGTGTGTGTGCGTGCGTGCGTGCGTGCGTGTCCCTAACTCTCGTCCCCATTATCAGCGCAGCACTCTGCACTTGTTACCGGTGACTCCTTGAATCCCATTCGAGTCCTACTTACCTACCGTGCTGCGGACGTCTCCAGCTCGTCCTCCAACCTCCAGGAGAGGGTCAGACCCTACAGCCCAGCCGGTCTGCTACCCCCTGCCAATGCCAGACGGCGTGCTGCTCCCTCCCTCACTAAGTGGGGGGGGGGAAATCTTGAATGTTTGCTGTCCTGGCTCCTGGCTCCACCACGTTGGAGCGAGCTCCCCAACAGCTACAGGGCCGCTGAAACCCTCCCCTTCCATTGAGGGGGCTGACAACTCCTCGGTTCAAACTGCATCTTGGCCCATGCACATTGTTGGATAAACTTATTGTTAAGTGGCTTTGGAGGAAAGAGTCGGCTAAATAAATGTCGTGTCATATTAGCTGTGGCCGTGAAAATCAAGGCTGAGAGCCCCTGAATGCGATGCGTCTGCACAAACAGCACGTCGTGACATTCAACTAAAATCAAGTCCCACTGGTTTATGCTGGAGATGAGGTATGCTCCACTGTTGCCATGGCGCTAAAAAGAGAAGCGTTTCTTATCATGCCTTTGAAAATGTCAGCCCTGCTGAACTAACACGGAACGGTAATGAAAGAAAAAAAAAAGAGTGAGAGAGAGAACAAGCAGCAGACCTCCCGAGAGAAAGGGGCGACAAGAGTGTACGTGTTTTTTGCCTGCTTGGACCTCAACCCTCCAAGAAAGACGGCTGAAATATTGGCCTGGTTAAGTCACGGTGGTTAACCCGGTCGTTAACCTGAGTGAGGCGAAGACGGAGCCAGCGAAGCCATCGGAGCCAGCGAATCGCTCTGATTGGCCCAGGCCAGGTCTGCTGTACGTCTGTCCGAACGGGACTGGGGTTCGGAGCTAAAATAAACCACGAGCTCGCAGATGGGTCGGGTTCCCAGGCTAGGGCCCTGGTACATGAAAGCCAAAGGAAATGGCCATTTAAAGGTTAAGGGTTCAAACCATGTAGGTTAAGGGTTCATGTCTGATTATGTGAAGAAAATGACCAAAACACAGCCTCACCACATTTGCGTCCTGTGCTGCTTTGTGCCGTTAAAACAACATGATTCTCTTTCCTTTTTTAGCACTACAATTTCCAACCAAAATGTACACTTAGTGTGCTTTGGGCTTAAAACGAGCAGTCATAATAATTAGAGTTATGAGCGACACTTGGACTGTCCTTTAATAATGCCTCCGTAGAAAAAGGTCTATTCCAATATGCTCATTGTAAATGAAGTGTCCATGCTACGGTTTAATTTAATTGAAGGATTCCGTTTGTGTTGTACATACAGTGTGGAAATAAGGCTTACGCATAAGTGCTTTATAATTAGCGTGTTATGAGTCAAGGAAAGTGTTCCTCGATGGGCTTTCTTCACCTAGCGGCTGTCTTGGGTTTCTCCTTGGAGTCCAAACGCGAGCTGCACACGAAATGCAGTGACATGACACTCCGAGCTCGCCTGCTGTTCTTATGCATATCGGCGGGCGGAATGCGGAATGTGTGTGGATACCCACTGCTTATGATTGACCCGCGGAGGAGGAGCCTGGCTGAATCTATATCCCATTCATACAGATGTGTAACCTTGTACCGACCACCCGACACCTTAGCGCTGGAGCATATACATCGCAGGAATTTGATTCTGTATCCACATCTTTCGGGGACCACCCATTGTTTGAATGAAAACAGTGCGGTCTGAGTGAAAGGTCAATTTTCTGTGTGTGTGTGTGTGTCTGAAATGTGTGTGTGTGTGTGAGAGAGAGTGTGTCTGAAATGTGTGTGTGTGTGTGTGTGTGTGTGTGTGTGTGTGTGTGCGCGCGTGCGTGCGTGCGTGCGTGCGTGCGTGCGTGTGTGAGTGTAAAGTCAACGCAGTCTAGTGGTGAGCCACATGGGCGGATCACAGTTCCTCATGTTTTACACTCGGACCACACTCCTTGATCCAAGTGGGTGTCTGTGTGTGTTTTTCAAAAACGTATACTTATAACTCATTATGTTCCACTTTGACCACAAATCCGCCTCATCCGCCTAACCGCCCGGCCTGTTTGTTCCACTTCAATACACAAAGGTCGCTTGATTATATGATTCTAATGTGATATGCGAATCGAGAATCCACAAAAACCGAAACAAATCAGGCGAAATAAAATCAACGATGAACATAGCTTTAAGGGCTTCTACATTTCCGGTGTATCTGGTGGGTGGTGATCAGATGGCGTTCCTTGTGCTTGTGAGGATGCAGTCATCTGTCGCTGGCTCCTCCACTTATTAGCAAAGAGAAGTGCTAAGCCTTCTGAATTCATAATCCGTGCTGGATCTCACTCTAGTTTGTTCTCTCTCTCTCTCTCTCTCTCTCTCTCATATATATTGATGAGCCCTGCAACATCCATTATTGTAATTCATTTGTAAAGGCAGCTTTCACTTGCCTCAATTCTAACAGAAAATGTACTGAACTATCCAAAAAAGGATTCCTCACCAATACCCTTTTGTGTACATAATTTGACATGGTATGTGGTTCGTTGACTGTTTTGTGTAATGTATGCACTATGCACCATACACAAGACATATTTATTCATTTCTTGTCATATGGGAAATTAGATATCCAAGCTAGGTGTGTCATCTCTGTGGACTGACACAGATTTTCTTATTTCCAGGCCACTTCGACCAATTACTGATGTTCAAAAATGCTGCAGTCCTCAATAGAAAAAGCAACTATAGAATTCTAGCCTAGAAATCTAATCGCCCCTAGCGGCAGCAAATTTAATTTGCAGCCAGGGAGGTCTAGCCTTCTGTCGTCGTTTTTCGCTTCTGGAAACAGAAAATGGGACAGGCCATTGAGATCGTGAGGGGCGTTATCGAGCCGAATGACGACAGAGCTACGACGGTTCCGGGTTAAAGGTAAACAATAATGGCTGCTGCTGCTGGCTAACAGCTGTCTTTCGACTCGGCTTTGGCCGCGACTCTTCAAGACTTGAAGTTATCATTTTCTTTGAGAAATGAACAAAGAACTGCACTGAAGTCTTTCCTGGAAAAGACAGATGTATTTGGAGTTTTGCCGACCGGATACGGTAAAAGTTTCGTCGTTGGTCTCCATTCTCTCAATCCACCATTCGCAACACTTCCCCATGGACATTTCCGTCGCTCTGACTACGTCACCTTCTTCGTTGCTCTGATTGGTTGTAGCGCTATCCTATTGCGTGCAGAGGGAACTTGACAGACAACCGTTTATCACGCCCAAACTGCCACCGTACGAGACGGACCCAATATATTTCCGATATGGGTCTGGCTTGCCAGGCTAATAGAATTCAACACTGCAGATATTACAAGAGTAGTTTTCTGACTTCCCTGATAATGCCAATAGTATCCAGCTGCAGCCCCGGAGAACAACACCCTGGCGTGAAAAAATATTTCGACACGTTAGTAACCATTTTTAGAGCTTAAAAAAGGTTTAACGTTATTTAGACAAATACTTCAGGATTTTTTCTTTGTGTTATTAAACTTGTTATTAGACCAAAAAATCGGAATAAAACAATACTGGCCATCGGGCGTACCGGTGTAAGTTCCATATTGGCTCGGCTACCAGATCGGCTCGGGGTCCGTCGTCTGCTGATTACGTCACACAATACGCTATCTACAGCAATAAGGTCTTTTATGGTTTAAATTAAAGAGCCTGTAATGATCTTTCATTTTGAACATAGACCATTCCCAAGCTATCTGTATGGATAGTTTTCTTCTAAAAACAAAACATCCCTCGGAATCATCTTGGCTGTTAAGATAAGCCGTCCGTGTTGCCAGATTGGGCACATTTTCAGCCTGATTTGGCTACTTTGAATCACGTTAGGCTGGAAAAACTGGATATATGCCCAATCTGGCAACACAAACCGAAACTAGACAGACCTACTCGCGCTCACACATGTGCTCGCTGTGGTTGCTATGACGACAGCCAGAGCTACAGCACAAAACAGCCAATCACAACTGTCCCTTAGCAGCCAATCACAATGTAGCCTACGCCCATTCAAGCGTACAGCCAATGATATTGTGTAACGTAATCAGCAGACGACGGACCCCGAGCCGATCTGGTAGCCGAGCCAATATGGTACTTACACCGGGCAATGCCAGGTGGGCTGGCAGGCCTTTTTGGGCCGACGAGGTTTACTTGAGGTTTACTTTTTTTTTTTTTTTTTTAATGGACCCGGCCCGGCCCAGCCATGTCACACAGCCGAGGGCCGAGGTCCGTTCCTTCCCTCTCGGTCGTGCGGCCTGTCAACTTAACCTGAAAGTTCAATACAACTTTAGCCCAGGCCATAACTCATTATGATTGGTTCTGAGCTGGCCCTGGCCCTATCAAACACACAGCAGAGGGCCGAGGTCCCGCCCCTTGGGCCTCGGCTGTCAATCATTCACGTCACTAACTGACAGAAAAATGGAGAAGAAACGTAAAGGAGGCGCGGAGAATCTCTCTCTCTCTCTCTCTCTCTCTCTCTCTCTCTCTCTCTCTCTTCTCTCTCTCTCTCTCTCTCTCTCTCTCTCTCTCTCTCTCTCTCTCTCTCTCTCTCTCTCTCTCTCTCTCTCTTTAGGGTGCCACTTTGACTTACTGTGTTATAATTTGTTGTGTTTTATTTAGTGTAGGCCTTCATACATATATTTTGTATTCTTTCTGTTGTTCTGTTCTTGCATTTTTTGCTGATTGTGTGACGGTTCAAACTGTACATACTATAAGCATTAGTAATTTCAGAGGGGATTTGACCTAGCTGCAAAAGTCTCTGCAAGTATAGTGAAAGAGCGTAGGCCTATCCATTTTTTAACATGGTTACTCTCTTCCATGTAGGCTACTGCGCTTTATTTTAATTGTTGAAACAGCACAATGTGCGGATATATCCTCTGGTATGTTGTGTCCCTCCGCATGTCGTATAAATAATCATAGTGGGCTGCCATGGCCAAAAATGCCAGGGCCATTTTTTGGTCTCAGTCCAGTCAGTAAGCATTTTTATTGCTTAATTTTTTTAACATTATTTAGACGAATAAACTGATTTAGTGAGTAGACAATTATTTGATGGAATTGTGTACTGTTTACTCATTAAGTAATTGACCATTTGAAATAAGTAATTCGAATTAAGTAATTGTTTTAATATGTCTAATTGAATCCAATTTAATTTTTTGTAAAGTATACCATCATAATTTGATATAAATATACATTGAAGAATAACCACAACAAAGTTTCCTCACAATTTATTTAACAAATAATCTACAGAAGCTTAAAGATATAGCTTCTTCATGCTGACTGCCATCAGCTCCAACTCACTGTCAAAAGAATCAAACTGTCAAATCAATATTAAGCCGATACAATATAATATTTGTATTCTGTCACTGGAAACGTCATTCACTTCTCTTTTTCGTTTCAGTCTGAAGACTGGTGGAAGTAGTTCAGCCGCCATTTGTTTGGCCTCCTCCATGAAGTGTGGGAACCTTCTGCCGGGCCTGTATAAATAAAGAGAAATGATTGTAGGAATTATACATATTTTGTTAACATTGGGGTTGAGGTATATATTCATATTTGAAATAAACAAAAACATACCCATCCAGGTGGAAGTTCTCAAGCAGTACTGTGCACCACCATTTTCTGAGGACAGGCATGTCTTTCTAAAGTAAGGGGATATTCCAAGAATTGACAATGATAAAATATGTATACAAGTATGATTTATTTTATTTTGTAACCTTACATATGTAAAAAATCCAATTCTTATTTTAAACGTATCGTTTCAATCGTCAGCTCTTTTTTCATTTAATGTAATGCCTACCTACAACAGTGAAGTCAAACGGTGCCTCCATGGCAAGGTACCAAGCATACTGTGATGGCAAAATGTTATTGGTGACAACATTCACACGCGTTGTTATAGTGCTGAGAGGGTGTGTTTTTGAGTCAGTTGTGTTCGCCGATGTCTTGCTTTCTTGTACTTTTGCCTCTGTAGTCTGTTTTGATGCTCGTCATTGTAGTCCTTTGCATAACCTGAGCTTCTTTTCTCATATTACTATTCAGATGTAAAGCCGTTCCGCCGAATTCAACAACCGTAGAAACAGAGGAAAGGACACAACATTATCGAGACCAATCTCATGGGCCCTGACGAACCGGTGAACGGGATAAGTCTGATGAATTTAACAACGGGTCGAACCAATGATGGAAGTCTTCAACAGGACATGAAACAGTACATTTGTTACGAATGAGATCAATCTTATTTTAGATTTCTGTGCCTACTGTAAAACCGAAGAGATCAGTCGGAGTCAATTGCGAATCCGATAAAGTTGGATGGAAGCCAATGATTTGGATGACACCTAGGATAATCCCTCAAACCACAAATCTATGAACCAGATATGCATTGAAGTAGAAAAATGTATTTCCCTGTGATATCAAAGATGTTTTTCCACTTTCCATTTTGCTACCGTTTCTGGGCGATGTGATGTTTATAATGAAAGACCAGTTCAAATAGGATTTCTGTCATTGTTTTATATGATCTAGAATGTCTGCGGAATTTCATTCACAGCGCACTTGATGTGAAATGGCTGGAGATAAAATATAGGCCTTCCTAGACCTTCAAAGGAATTTAAAGGGATACGCAGAGGTATATGAAAATTTGCCTGTTTTACCCAGATTGAGACGATTTGTTTAATCCCAAATTCATCGTTGTGCGTCAAGAAGGGGAATTCCCCGGGTTAGCATTTGCTTTCGACAGCCCCATCTAATGATTTGCAGAATTATAGTATGCTTGCTCTATCTTACTGAGTCTTGAAACAAACATCTGAACAGTGGTGCAGTGGAGAGCACTGTTGGATAGCACTCTGGAGACCAGGGTTCAATTCCTGTTCAATGCCTGTTTACTGTATGTTAATTAACTAAAGGGTAAGTCAAGTAAGTCTAATAAGTCTGTAATGATATTTCTATTGAACTGATATAGCCTTCGACCAAAATATGATCATAACCTCCATGGGGATGTGGAGCAGTTGGCAGACACTCCTGAGACCAGGGTTCAAGTCCAACTAATGCTCTCTAATGTTTTTTTCTATATCATGTGAGTTGTAAAGTCAAGTCTAACTGCCATCAACAAAATCGTCAAATCATCAAAACTCAGACGCAGGTTCGAGTCCCAGCTCACAGGGATTAAGAATTTGCTCATCCTTTCTTGCTGAGCCTAGATTCTGTTCACCGCTTAGACCCAGGGTTTGAGTCCCCTGATGGAGGAAGCACCTTAATGGATACTTCTTATTTCTAGACTGTGTGAATTGTAAAGACAAGTATAACCTCCAAAACATCCTAATCAGTGTCTTGGTGGTGTGGCGGTAAGGGCTGTGGGTTAACACTCTGCAGGTGCAGGTTCGAGTTCCCGCACGCACGGCTATTAAGATTGATGAGCTTTCAGACACAATTTATGTTCAGGTGCCCTGCTCCGAACCAGGGTTCAAGAGGTACAGTAATGGATACATCTTATTTCTCTATCATGTGAATGGTAAAGTCAAGTATGACCTCCAAAAATTATCTGGTTAGTGTCTTGGTGGTGCAGCGGTCAGGGCTGTTGGTTAATGCTCTGTAGACTCAGGTTTGAGTCCCTGCACGCACGGCTAATAAGAATGATGAGCATTCAGACACTATGGTTCAGGTTCCCTGCTCTGAACCGGGGTTCAGGAGGTACCTTAATGGATACCTCTTATTTCTCTATAATGTGAATGGTAAAGTCTAGTATAACCTCCAAAAATGCTCTGGTCTGTGTCTTGGTGGTGCAGCGGTCAGGGCTGTTGGTTAATGCACTGTAGACTCATGTTTGAGTCCCCGCACGCACGGCTAATAAGAATGATGAGCTTCCAGACACTATGTAGGTTCAGGTGCCCTGCTTAGAACCAGGGTTCAAGAGGTACCGTACCAGATAAATCTTATTTTGCTATCATGTGAATGGTAAAGTCAAGTATAACCTCCAAAGATGCTTAGGTAGGCGTCTAGGTGGTGCAGCGGTCAGGGCTGTTGGTTAACGCTCTGTAGACGATGGTTCGAGTCCCTGCTCACACGGCAACCAGCGGTACCTTAATGGATACGTCTTATTTCTCTATCATGTGAATGGTAAAGTCAAGTATAACCTCCAAACATGTTGTAGTTAGCGTCTTGGTGGTGAAGCGGTCCGGGCTGTTGGTAAACGTTCTGTAGACTCCGGTTCGAGTCCCTGCGGCAACCAGCGGTACCTTAATGGATATGTCATATTTCTCTATCATGTGAATGGTAAAGGCAAGTATAACCTCCAAAAATTATCGGCAAGGCGTCTTGGTGGTGCAGCGGTCAGGGCTGTTGGTTAACGTTCTGTAGACTCTGGTTCGAGTACCTGCTCACACGGCAACCAGAGGTACCATAATGGATGCATCTTATTTCTCTATCATGTGAATGGTAAAGTCAAGTATAACCTCCAAACATGATCTGGTAAGTGTCTTGGTGGTGCAGTGGTCAGGGCTGTCGGTTAAAGCTCTGTAGACTCTGGTTTGAGTCCCCGCATGCACGCACGGCTAATAAGAATGTTCAGCATTCAGTCACTATGGTTCAGGTTCTTGGATTTGAACCGGGGTTCAAGAGGTACAGTAATGGATGCATCTTATTTCTCTATCATGTGAATGGTAAAGTCAAGTATATCCTCCAAACAAATATTAGAGGCAGAGTCTTGGTGGTGCAGCGGTCAGGGCTGATGGTTAACGGTTAAGTTAACGCCCTGTAGACTAAGGTTCGAGTCCCCGCTCACACGGCCACCGAGATGAGAATACACCAAGGTCGGCTCCTCCACGTTGGCGCGTATCCCAGAACCCCACCTCCCCTTCTCCGGGGGGGGTGGGGGGGGGGTAAGGAATAAAGGGGTCTTGCTACTTGTGGTAAGGACGAAAGGGGTCTTGCTACTTGCTACTTGCTACTTGTGGCAAGGACTACTATTTAACTTTTCCCATTATAAACCCTTTTTTCAAAGGGAAACTTTCAAAGGTGATACTTTTTGAAAGTTTCCCTTTTTTGATGAAACTTTTTAAAAGTTATATATATTTTTTGAATTATTATTTTTTGTGTTTTTTCTTTAAAAAAGGTTGTTTTTTTTGTGATTTTTTAAAAAAGGTTTTTTGGTGTTTTGTGTTTTTTCTTTAAAAAAGGTTGTTTTTTTTGATTTCCCTTTTTTGATGATACTTTTTAAGTTATATATAATTTTTTTTTAAATTTTTTTTTGTGTTTTTTTTTGGTGTTTTGTGTTTTTTCTTTAAAAAAGGTTGTTTTTTTTGTCATTTTTTAAAAAAGGTTTTTAAAAGTTTCCCTTTTTTGATGATACTTTTTAAAAGTTATATATATATTTTTGTTTTTTTAAATGTTTTTTTTGTGTTTTTTTTGAAACCCGTTTATCTTTTTTTGGGAAAAAAATGTGTTTTTTTTTGGAAAATATATTTTTTTTGTTGGTTTTTTTATTTGATTTTTTTTTTGAAAAAAACCTCACTTTTTTTAAAAAAGTGTTTTTTTTAATAAAGTGTTTTTTTTTAAAAAAAAATGTTGTTTTTTTTACAAGGTTTTTTTTTTTTTAAAAAGTGTTTTTTTTACAACAAGGGTGTTTTTTTAAAAAAACACCCTTGAGCTGAATGCTCAACATTCTTAATAGCCATGCGTGCATGCGGGGACTCAAACCTGAGTCTACAGAGCGTTAACCGACAGCCCTGACCGCTTCACCACCGAGATGCCTTGGTGGTGGTCATAGTTGACTTTACAGCCACCAAGGTACCTTGGTGGCTTACCTTTTCCAAAGGTCATACTTGACTTTACAGCCACCAAGGTAACCCTGGTGGCTGTGTGAGCGGGGACTCGAACCTTAGTCTACAGAGCATTAACTAACCGTTAACCATCAGCCCTGACCGCTGCACCAGCCAGACGCTTAATAGTACATGTTTGGAGGTTATACTTGACTTTACCATTCACATGATAGAGAAATAAGTTGTATCCAATAACTTATCTCTGGTGGCCGTGTGAGCGAGGACTCGAACCTGAGTCTACAGAGCGTTAACCGACAGCCCTCATATACATGATAGAGAAATAATACCATTACGGTACCTCTTGAACCCCGGTTCTGTGCAGGGAACCTGAACCTACATAGTGTCTGAAGCTCATCATTCATATTAGCCGTGTTCTATTAGCCGTGCATGCGGGGACTCGAACCTGAGTCTACAGAGCGGTTAACTAAGTGGTCAGTTAACCCTGACCACTTCACCACCAAGACGGTGGTCATAGTTGACTATACAGCTATACCTTTTCCAAAGGTCATACTTGACTACACAGCCACCAAGGTAACTCTGG